>NC_140173.1:70563785-70568785 GCF_963971535.1 Notolepis coatsorum
TTTGGTACAACACATCAGGCCTTTGTGCATGTCCGACAGACTCCAGTCAAAACCGAACCCGTGGATAAACAGGGCCGCCTCGTCAGCCGACCCTCCTCCTTCAGCCTTATCATATATGCTCCTACCGTCCACCAGTCGTATATCATATGGCATCGATGATGTCGGGGGCCGAGAACAGAGCATGGGGACCGAGATGCACTCTGGACCGACATCCTCATTAGACAGTTTGTTACCCTCGCCTCCCCGTCCGAGGCCGCCTTTTCCTTCCTGGTCCAGATGCCGTTCCAACCTCACCTCCCACTCCCCCGTGTGGAGACTGGCAGCCCCCAGCGACCTCCCATCAATCAGTCTGATTCGAGAGCACAAAGCCCTGATGAAACCCATTCCGAACATAGGGTAGAAAGTAACCAGCAAATTCCGCTTTACCATCATCCTCCGAGGCTGAATCAGGAAACTGTCCATTTCAGCGTAGAACGTGATGAGCCCCACAGTCATGCCTCCCAACCCATGAACAAGGTAATGGTGCCGGTAACATAAAAAGACGGTAGAGACAACAATCCCCATGACGACTCTGATGAAAGGTCTGCCGAAGGAGTATGGCTCGGCCTTCCCATCGGGCATGAAAACGATACGCTCCGCTCCTGTCTCTGAATCCTCCATAGTCCCAGTCTTTACAAAGTTCCACAAATGTATAAGAGTACATGAGATGAACAAAAATTTCTCAGCCTCCTTGCCCCGGTAGTGGGACACCTTGAAATGTCCAGCCGTAAGTGACAACACACCAGTCCCTTCAATAAAAAAACTCTCATTTAGAAATAAAAAAAAGGTAAAACAAAAAAAAACAAATAAAACAAACAAAACTACACCGATTCCACTCCGTCCTCCACCGTACTGGGGCCCCGCAGCACCTTCTGCACAATCTTTCTCATCCTGTCTAACTCTGTGTCAACAAAACAACCCATCTCCTTTAAACCTCATATGTTTCCTTGCTGCCAAAACAAACAAATCCTTATCTGGAATTTTTTTTTTCCACCTCTACTCCCTTCCTGTTCTTTGTCACCTGTAAAAAACAGTTTCATTGCATCCATTGTATAGCAAGCATCATCTGAAGTTTCAGAATCATCGCTCACATAATCCTCATCCCCACGCTCGCACATCTCCATCCATAAACTCCCTTGTGTACTCTGTGTACTGCTGAGTTCCTCCGTCACACCTGTCTTCTTAGCTTGAGAGCTTGACAACCCAACTACTTCAATCTTCCTCTTCTGCCTAACAACCTCCATCCGCCGCCGTCCCCCTCTTCCATGTCAATATCCTCTACTTCCTCCACCCTGACCCCCTCAACTGAGTCCCTTGACCCTGTCCCCTCAACAGCTACAGCCACCCCAGGTACACTCCCCCTCATCTGTAACCCTTCCCGCCACGACCCCCCCCCCCACATTTTCATCCCCATCATCTTCCCCTTGTATTACAACAGGTCCACTTGCCACCTCCGTAATCCTTCCCACCACGACCCCCCCCCCCCCCCCCACATTTTCATCCCCACCATCTTCCCCTTGTATTACAACAGGTCCACTTGCCCCCTCTGTAATCCTTCCCACCACGACCCCCCCCCCCCCCCCCCACATCTTCATCCCCACCATCTGTCCCTTGTATGTCAACAGGTTCACTCCTCACCTGGCTATTTAACGTGTCCCCGGCTGACACAAGCTCCTTCTACCACCCACCCCCCCCCCCCCCCCCCCCCCCACCGTTCCATCTCCACCATTCTTTCCCCGTACTGCAATCTCAGCCGTACCTACTCCTTCCATTTCCTTATCACTTCTATCTGGTACGATAACCTTCTCAGAAATCTCCCCACTACCCTTCTTCCCCTGTCCCCCCCCCCCCTCAACCCCTTGATTCATACCCCAAGCTGCTCTTCCTTTCTTCATTGCACTCTCCCCCTCCTTTTCCCCCCCTGCTCGGCCCCTCCCCAGGGCACGCTTGCCTCTGATGCCCCTCCCTTCCACACGCAAAACAGCGCATGTTTTGTGACGTTGCAAAAATAATATACTCAAACACGTCTACTAGTACTTTAAAATTAAGATGCAACTCATCATCACGTTTGTTCATTATAATGAACGTCTGCCTTCTGTGAGAAACCACATGCTGTAGTTCAGGTGCCGTTATCTGTTGATTAACCCTAATCAAATCATCCACAAAGAAAACAATTCCCCCGTTCATCCTTGCCGCAGACTTAACGGCCGGAGCGCCTACTATTCCCGCAACAGCGAGACCGCATTCCTCCACTGAACACGGAAATGCCGGTGCGACTTTGAAACCATGTCTCCTGGTCAGCTTAGTGAAGTCCATGCCACCGCGACAGCAGACAGCTGCCTAAGCGAACACTGACAACACTACCAGCCCACCATCAACACACAATCAGCCAAATAAACCCCAGTCCAATTCACAATTTGACAAACAACATAAAGATAGGAAAAGTTTAGAAAGACTCACACGTTCCGCAAACTCTCGGCAGCACCACACTCAAACCACCCCGCTCCCACCATCCACACGCATGCGCACAGAGAGAGAGAGAGAGAGAGAGAGAGAGAGAGAGAGAGAGAGAGAGAGAGAGAGAGAGAGAGAGAGAGAGAGAGAGAGAGAGAGAGAGAGAGAGAGAGAGAGAGAGAGAGAGATGGGTGCTTGCTGCCCATTGATGACCAAAGTGCCCTAAAAAAAAAAAAATTTAACTTTTTTTAATTATTTTTAATTATTATTATTTTTGTAAAGGGCAATGCCCATGGTCTTCCTCAATAATAATTTTAACAATTTATAATATTATAAATAAAAATAAATATTTGAAGGCCTGTCTGTCTGAGGTGCATGTTTCAAGTTTCAAGTTTCTTTAATAGTTGTCATACAGAAGTACAGAATACTTTCATACAAAATGCTTCTTACTGTTACGCTCCAGAGACTGTGCTAGACAAGATAGTATCAAATAACATAGTATAGCATGTAAATTAGAAGTAGAAAATGAGGTCACAGTGTTCAGTATAGACATTATGTACAATGTTCGATGCAGAATAGACGTAACTGAGTTAGCATGGTTTTCTGTTCTGTTGCATGATGCGTCACCCCTCCCTGTTGGAATGACGTGCCCATTAGCCAATAGAAATCTAGCGCAAACCGAGCATCTCACCTCACGTTTGCCCGTCTGTCAGCTGATTTTAAGCAGAAACTAAAGTCAGTACCAGCAGCTAATGGTAAGAAAGGTATTGTTTTACATAACTAATATTTTAGCAACGAAGATTAAGAATGTTTAACTATCATATTTTGCAACAAAGAAAGACTTTGTTCTATAGTTTCTGTGTCCCTGTGACAACTTTGAAATGGGCGCATTTTGCTCCCCATTGACTTTGATGAGTTCGCAAAAAATAAATAAGAACGTCCTAATAACATGTTTGCGAACACATTTCCAGGCTGGTGTATTTTTGTGTGTAGGAATGCAGACATGGGGGCAGGACTGACTGCAGGGGACTGTGCACCCAGAGCTGGCCCACAACAGAGGTCTGGTAGGACAGCTGATACACCAGCGAGCGCCAAACAAGAAATTAGAGAGCTTGTATAAATGAACCCTTGCAATGAATAACCATTTAAGTGACCAAAGAAATTACTGTTTACTGTTAATAATAGACTTCAGCTAAAACATATGATTGTGTCGTATTTGCTTCATTATACAGAATAATATTACATAACAGCATAGATACTGTGACGAGCCTGGTGGTGTTCAGACTCGCCACGGTTAAAAAACAAACAAATTCGACTGTCCACACAAGAGCAATATCAATCAATAAGAATATGTATTGATTATGGGCAGAATTCAGTCCGATAGGCAAAGAGAATGGTCGTAATACAGTCCGATGGTCAAAACACAAAACAGGCTCTCGTACAAAAAGAAGGGATTGTTCAATACTCAGAGTAGTCTTCCGGTCCAGGGTCAGTACAAAAGGGGGTTTCTCAGCCAGTCCAGGGTCCAGTACACAATGACCACCTTCTCGCCTTCACCTCTCCTCTCACTACCCCTCACCTCACACAACTCCGAATATAACAATCTCTCTCTCTCAATACAACAACTCCAACCTCACCTCCACTCAACTCATCTCTCACTAACCTAGTGTATTTGTAGTGTGTGTGTCTGGGGTGTGTGCACGTGAGATGTGGGTGAACTAATGATACACAGGTGTGTTCTATCAGTACTAATCAGCTACCTAATTGTTTCCACTCCTTCCGTGGCAAGAATATCTCCCGTCCTTCACATATCCATGAGAGGGGGGAGGGGGTGATATCTGCCACAATACATACAGTGCTTCAGCCATAGCTATCCATAACTGTACAGCCTGGGACTGCTCTGTGCACAGCAGCAGTGCTTTCTTGTATGCATTCTTGTCTACTGTTTCTTGTCAGTTTCTGCTGGGGCTGTAAGTGTCCAGGTACACCAACTAATCATGTCCTTTAGCAGCCTGAGAGTAGTCTGGAATTGAGGAATCTTCAAATAATAATAATTATTATAATACATTTGGATAAATCCCAAACTATTCTAAGGCGTAATCATATAGTATGATGCAGTTTGTTGCAAGATTCCGTGTTACATTCTTTGAATATTGATAATACTATAGTTTGGCTGGTTACGTTACGCTGTAATTGGTGTTCTAACATTTTGATGCATGTGCCCTTTTAAACATTTGAGCACCTGCTCCTCTAAAGGTCTCTGCATGGCCCTGAGTAGTAGTCAAGTCAAGTCAAGAGTTTTATTTGTCACGGCATACGAGTATACAATGAAATGCGGGTGGTCTTGCCCGCAACGATGTGCATAATACAATAGTAATAACATATAATCGAAACCAATAGAACGACATTGTGCAATAAAACAAGTAAACAGAGTAGGGCATATCGGTATACATAAGTTATTTTACAGAGCATGGTAGGACATGCTAGGTCCTGTGGTAGTGCAATAC
>NC_140173.1:70573785-70615704 GCF_963971535.1 Notolepis coatsorum
CCTGAGTGCCTTTGTTATGGAAGACGAGTTCACCTTTTAAATATCTTTGAATGCAATTGTTTGTTTGAACACTTTGGTATAATAATGAACAACATGTGAACAATATTGAAATGTGAAATATATAACTAATTGTATGTTTGTGTTTGACTGTCCTATGCAGTTTTCACGGTGCAAACGGGGTGCAAACGGAGCAAATGATGCAACCGTCACTACCTGTACAAACACGGTGCAACTACCAAAGAAAAGCTACAGTACTGCTAAGCTGAAATGCAAGAGAAAAAAGAGAAAATAAATAAAAGCATCTGTACGAAACATAACCGCATCTTTATTTCAACACCAAGCCGGGGGGCAGTTACAGCACCTGTCTGAGTACGAGACTGCCTGGAGTCTGGGGGGGGGGTGTCCAATAGGAGAGCGCATATTACTCTGGTTTGTACGCAGGTAAAGGGATATTCCGTGTACATATACAAATAATATACAGGGGATATCAAACAATAAATATATATATTTGGTTTAATCTGACCCTTTGTAACAATATATGTCTCCTTATTTGCAAAACTTAATACGACTTGTAAATACGTTAATTGTTATTAGATTGTAAGGCTGTTTTTACCCGCAATAATATGAAAGAACTACAATGTCGAGGGGAGGGGCTGATTTAAGTGTCGGGGGGGGGGGGGGGGCAGTTTCACTGATGGTAATCTCCATAAGTAAACACTGACTGAGCTCTGAGCAGAAAAGCTATCGACAACACAGCATTAGCGTCAGCAGCTATCAATCGTATTGGAGAATTCTGTGTTCACGGTGAAGAGGACAGATGAGAATTAGGCCAATTTTGTCTCAGTCAGTCTCAATGAAGAGCGAGCGAGACTGACATTGCCTAGCTAACCGACACTTCAATTCAATTCATTGTGCTAATCTAGGCTAACAAGCAGCTAGGCCCAGTCAGATAGCTTTATACAGAATGAGTGATTGATTGATTAATTGACAGAACAATTAATGAATCACGCTAAAAATAAACGCCTACATGCTGTGTGTGTGTGTGTCTCTGTAAAGCTATCTGGCTGCACGTTATTCGCTTCCATTCATTGTGCTACGCTAGGCTAACCTGCAGCCAAGCTAGGATAACGTGAAGCTAGGCTAACGTGAAGCCAGGCTAATGTGATAAAGCCCTACATCTATACCCAACAGAGAGTATAAGTCTGTTATTATGACTCTGCCAGAGGTCTGTGATGATAAAGCCCAAGACATCACATGCATCTATATCTGTACATATCCCTTACTAGTTACTATATCTATATCTGTACATATTAGGTATGCTCGATATTGGCTTTTTTACTGATACCGATATACCGATATTGTCCAACTCTTAATTTCAGATACTGATATCAACCCATATCAACCGATACCGATATATGCAGGGGTTCCCCCCCCCCCCCCCCCCCCCCCCCCCCCCAAAAAAACGGAATAATTTCAGGTAATTAACATTACATATCTCTTGTTGTGGAATTAACACAACATTATGCATACTTTTGACAATAAATAAAATCAGAATTTGTTCTTACTTGCTTGCCTGGGTAAATAAAGGTTATAGAAATGTAAAAAAAATTGAAAACCGATACAGATATTTACCGATATTCTAATCACATTCTAATGCCAATATCGGCCGATAATATCGGTAGGCTGATAATATCGGACATCCCTAGTACATATCCCTTACCTACTCTTACTAGTTACTATATCTATATCTGTACATATCCCTTCCCTACTCTTACTAGTTACTATATCTATATCTGTACATATCCCTTACCTACTCTTACTAGTTATGCTGCTTGCACATCCAACACTTCTCCCATACCTCCCCTCAATGGCTGTGGTACAACGTTTCCATACAAACCAAACAAAACAATCATCTTGTTGTGGAAATATGATCTCAAGTCAAGTCAAGTCACATATGAAATATGATCTATGTCCATCTGTGTTAAATCTCTGTACAGCTTGACTAGTTTGATATGACCAACTAGTAAACTAGTCTGACTACAGCAGACACTAGGCTACAGTTCTGACTGTCTCTTTAAGAACTCCACGACAGGGGAGAAGATGACTTTTTTCCTTCTCTAGTGTGGGAGAGCCGTATCATCCCATTCCAGTTAGAGATGTAACAATAACACCGCCTAGCCAAGGCGTGTTCATATTTTGGTTATCCTTTGTCATATCTGGATGTCTAATGTTACGTCATTTCAACTATGTATTTAATCTGTGTCTGACCAGACCTCTTGGTCACTTTCTGGTCAGACGCTTCTGTGTACACATGTGTCTCTCTATAAACTGATCATTTTCACTGTGGCCACAATGAATAAATCTATGTTATTTTTTTTATATAACTCGACTCATGGGATGACTCATGATTTACTCGGCTCATGGGATGTTCTCTTAGTAATTTCCACGACAATTATGGTGACAAGGTGTTTTTTTTAACTCTTCCACCTGACCGGTACCGGTCCCGAAATGACATTGTGTCATAAATCAATATCCCTAGAATGTTCTATAAAAGTATCGTTTTTTTTACAACTCTTATTATTCGGGATAATATACCACAAAACGTAACGTTATTGACAAATATTGAAACACAGTTTGTTTCTCTCCTCAATTATTAGCATGCAGCAACACTTAGATTTGAAATGAGTTTGAAAACGGTTGAACCCTGATAAAAATAAAAAAGTACAGTAGATATCATTATCTGTTCTTATGAACGCCTGGTGATACTAAATCCAAATTGAACTCGGCCATTTGAAAGATGCTATATGTATATATATATAAATGTGCGAATTGGCTATAATAAGGTAATTTATAAGCCTGCTATTCTATATTCTATAATAATATTTCAAATTGCATTGGTCCGGATGGGAGAATTCAGTACTGTATCTACAGAACCTTCTGTTTAATCATCTTCCCTTTATTCATTTACTTAGATTTTTTGTACACATGATCTCAAGACGGTACTGAACGAGATCAGTGGCAGTTCTTCATGTCTGGACATTATTAGCATGGTGTTATTCAATGTCAAAGATGCAAAGAAAAATCATAATTCATATTCTCCTTTGTTTCATCACAATTTAAGCAAGCCTAGTAATAGACACAATATGTCTGACACTGAATTGCACTGAATATGCAAATGTAACTTGTAGAAGTGGAGCAATATTCCATTTACTTAGGTATGTATTTTAGGCGGATTTTCAGAAAATAGGCTCCGGGCTTAAGAAGTTAAGAGTTTAAAAGCATCCAGTGTTACATAGGCAGAGAGTTTCAGGTCATTCTGTAACATGTTCCAAGCCGAGGGAGCAGAATAACTAAATGCTCTTTCCCATTTCAGTACGAACATTGGGAACAGACAATAGGAGCAGACTTTGAGAATGTAAAAAAATAACTCTGAACACTTTTCTCGACCATTGTAAGTACACAAGTAAGAGGGGAGGAGAAGGTCTGGTCTGGTCTGTACTGGTCTGTACTGGTCTGTTCTGGTCTGTACTGGTCTGTTCTGGTCTGGTCTGGTCTGGTGTGGTCTGGTCTGTTCTGGTCTGGTCTGGTCTGGTCTGGTCTGGTCTGGTCTGGTCTGGTCTGGTCTGGTCTGGTCTGGTCTGGTCTGGTCTGGTCTGTTCTGGTCTGGTCTGGTCTGTACTGGTCTGTGATGTCCTGCAGGGCTCAGCAGCCTTACTCTGTGCCTCCTTCATCACACTCTTGTCTGTCTATAATGTTGTGTGACTCAGCATTGATGACACATTTCGTATTTTACAAATAAGATTTTTTTTTGATGGACGTTGGCACTGATACAAAAAAAGGTAAATGGGTTTTATTTCTACACTGGTGGGGACGGTGGACAAATAATGTACTCAGCGGAGGTCTCATGTCAGAGTAATAGCGGTCACACAGACTACCGCCTAACACATTCATGATGATGATGATTTATTTTATTATCAAATATAGGCCTCAAGCCAGAGGTAATACGTGTTTTTTTCTAAATTATACTGTAAGCACCTGTTTCAACCCACCTCCTCCCAGGCTTCTGTGATGTCACTCAGCTGCTGTGATGTCACCCGGCTGGTGTGATGTCACTCGGCTGTTGTGATGTCACTTGACTGTTGTGTGATGTCACTCGGCTGCTGTGATGTCACTCGGCTGCTGTGATGTCACTCGGCTGCTGTGATGTCACTCAGCGTCCACCTACATATATTATTATTATTATCATCCGCCAATGAAGGAAAACAAAATATTTTATTCCCCTCTCACCAGAATAATTATTATTGTTAAAGCTTGCAGTTCACACGCCACCATCACCGGGGCCCCTCCCTGGCGTCCCCTGGGCCGAACCAGTGTCCATTGTTTCCCTGACCTTGTGAATACATCAGGGGCCGCAGCCTGGAGTAGTTACCGCTGCCTCCCGCCTGCAGCCACGTCAAGGTCATCGTCTGATTTAGGCCATAGAACAGAAAGGAACACCAGCCTCTGTGTTACCTTTTCTCCCACTCACCCCCATAGTCTCTCTCTCTCTCTATCTCCCTCTCTCCCTCTCTATCCCTCTCTCTCTCTCTCTCTCTCTCTCTCTCTCTCTCTCTCTCTCTCTCTCTCTCTCTCTCTCTCTCTCTCTCTCTCTCTCTCTCTCTCTCTCTCTCTCTCCTCTATCTCTCTCTATCTCCCTGTCTCCCTCTCTATCCATCTCTCTCTCTCTTGCTCTCTCTCTCTCTCTCTTCTCTCCCTCTGTGTCTCTCTCTTCTCAACCCCACCCTCTCTCTCTTTCTCCACCCCTCGCCTTTCTCCCTCTTCCTTCTCTCTCCCCATGTATCCCTCTCTTCTCAACCCCACTCTCTCTCCCTCTTTCTCTACCCCCACTCCCTCTCTCTCCCTCTCCCCCCTCTCTCTCTCTCTTCCCCAATCCCCCCCCCTCTCTCTCTCTCTCTCTCTCTCTCTCTCTCTCTCTCTCTCTCTCTCTCTCTCTCTCTCTCTCTCTCTCTCTCTCATGGGGCGACAGTGGCAGAGCAGTCGACAGGTTCCCAGTTCGATCCCCACTCCTCACAGGCAGCGTGTCGAAGTGCCCTTGAGCAAGACACTTAACCCCTAATTGCGGCCGATGTGCAGGTTGGCACCTTGCATGTTTGCCTCCGCCGTCGGTTTGTAAATGGGTAAAATGTGAGGAACGCTTTGGATAAAAGCGCTACTGTATATAAATGCAGCCATTTCCCATTTACCATTTATTACTCTCTCTCTTTCTCACTCTCCCTGCATCTCTCTCTTTCCCTCCTATTCCCTCCTCTGAATGGAAACCCCTAATCAAGTCCTGACTGCGGTCTCGATTTTAATCACCCTTCACAGAGTCCTGCCAAATTCCAAAAGGCAAATAACCACGAACATATTCTACCTGCAATTACTCACATTGTAATGTGCGGCTATTTGGTGTCCGGCTTTAAACTGTGTAAAATAATATATTATTGAATTCCGGGGGTGGTGGAGTGGGGGGTGAGGAGGGAGGAGAGACATTGGGAGGAAGGGTGAGGCACAGAGGGAGACCAAGGTCGGCTCTCTTTGCCTGAGGATCCGTCGATCAATATCATTTGGTCAATAACTTCTTTATTACCACCACTATCACTCGGAGCGATATCATTTTGGAGTTACAACACTTTTCTTTCTTTCTTTCTTTCTTTCTTTCTCTCTCTCTCTCTCTCTCTCTCTCTCTCTCTCTCTCTCTCTCTCTCTCTCTCTCTCTCCTCTCTCTCTCTCTCTCTCTCTCTCTCTCTCTCTGTCTCTCTCTCTCTCTCTCTCTCTCTCTCTCTCTCTCTTTCTCTCTCTCTCTGGGTTTAAATAAATAGTGTTTAAATATTGAACCATGTGCCAATAATGCAAGGTCCTGTCTCATGAAAGCCGGATGGAGGTTTTGCTATTCTAATGCTTGATTCTCAAACATTTCCTCTCATTAAAACGCTCCTCGACTTGCGGAGGAAAACAAAACACAATCCTTCTCTTATCGTCGGTCCTCACTCGATATTTCAGATGAGCAATTATGTTTGCAAAACCATCGATCGGAGGCATACATTCCCAATGTTCAATGATTATTTGATAGAAGTTCTGTTTCCCTCCGTACTTTGAAAGCCCAGAGTTTCGGGCCGCAACCTTCCTCAGACACTCCACAGCTCCTTAGAAGATGTATTTAGGAGATCATCCTCTTTATTTTCCTTTGATACATGGAGCAGCTAATCACGTCTACTCCCAAAAAAGAGTTGTTTGGAAAGGTCCAATCTGTGTCTCCTTTCAACCATCAGAAGATGCAAGGAATGATCTGACGACCAGGCCGATCTAGAAGTGTTGTGTTACAATAATCTACAGGTGACCTATTCAACATTTTACATTTACATATACATTTTGTCATTTAGCTGAACGCTTTGATCCAAAGCGACTTACACGTTCTGTACGACAAGTCAGCAGGAAGGGTACAACTTTTTCCGCTGAGTAACAATGTTCATCAAACAGTGTTGAAACTTGGGTGCTGCGGTGTTGAGTGCATAGTACTAAAGACATTAGTATGTTAGGTAGTAATATAGGAAGATTAATTAGTGGAAGAGTGCATGATAGTAGAAGACAGTAAAATACAAAGATTTGCAGCCCGATCTCGCTTGAAATATGTAAATAAAGTACATATTTGGTAGATAATGTACGTTATGTTATAGCCATAAGTCATATATTTAGGTATTGTATTGAAAATGTAACATGTTTATGTACATAAATGGTAAATGTGCCGGGTGCCAGTGTATGGTAGCCATTGAGCCTGCGTAGCCCAAGGTTGGGTGCTACCAGTGGTGGTGAAGGAGGCAATTTCCATCCTACATTGTAAAGCACTTTGAATGTCTAGAAAACGCTATATAAATGCAAGTCATTATTATTATTATTATTATGATGAGCGCACGCTGTGGGGCATAGTGTTAGCCATTCAAAAGGTGGAGTGTGTCAGCGGATAAGTCATCCTTTCATCCATCTAGTACTATGTGCCTGAGCAGGCCTGGACTGGCCATCTGGCATATTTGGGCCTTTATGATTTGATAAAAAAAATAAAAGAAAAAAAGAAAAATAATAATAATAATAATACTTTTTTTAACTTTTTTTGAAACTTTTTTTAATTTTCACAAGGCCCACTACTAGGCTGGGACAGCGACCCATTGGTACTGACTGACACTGGGCTGGCCCAATCACATATCTTACTAAGCACCTCCCCGCCAGTTGTGCAGGTACATGACTAGGGCTGATACATGACTGATGGGGGGCTGTGGTACATGACTGAGAGGGGGCTGTGGTACATGACTGAGAGGGGGCTGGTACATGACTGACAGGGGGCTGGTACATGACTGAGAGGGGGCTGGTACATGACTGAGAGGGGGCTGGTATACAGGACTGAGAGGGGGCTGGTATACATGACTGAGAGGGGGCTGGCTGGTACATGACTGAGAGGGGGCTGGCTGGTACATGACTGAGAGGGGGCTGGCACATGATTGAGAGGGGGCTGGTACCATGTATTGGTACTGACTAACACTGGGCTGGTCCAATCACATATCTTACTAAGCACCCCCCGCCAGTCGTGTGGTACATGACTGAGAGGGGGGCTGGTACATGACTGAGATGGGGCTGTGGTACATGACTGAGCGGGGGCTGTGGTACATGGCTGATAGGGGGCTGTGGTACATGACTGAGATGGGGCTGTGGTACATGACTGAGAGGGGGCTGTGGTACATGACTGAGAGGGGGCTGTGGTACATGACTGAGAGGGGGCTGTGGTACATGACTGAGATGGGGCTGTGGTACATGACTGAGAGGGGGCTGTGGTACATGATTGAGAGGGGGCTGTGGTACATGACTGAGAGGGGGCTGTGGTACATGACTGAGATGGGGCTATGGTACATGTCTGAGAGGGGGCTGTGGTACATGGCTGAGAGGGGGCTGTGGTACATGACTGAGAGGGGGCTGTGGTACATGACTGAGAGGGGGCTGTGGTACATGACTGAGATGGGGCTGTGGTACATGTCTGAGAGGGGGCTGTGGTACATGGCTGAGAGGGGGCTGTGGTACATGACTGAGAGGGGGCTGTGGTACATGACTGAGAGGGGGGCTGGTACATGACAGAGAGGGGGCTGGTATACATGACTGAGAGGGGGCTGGTACATGATTGAGAGGGGGCTGGTATACAGGACTGAGAGGGGGGCTGGTATACATGACTGAGAGGGACTGTGGTACATGACTGAGAGGGGGCTGGTATACAGGACTGAGAGGGGGGCTGGTATACATGACTGAGAGGGGGCTGGCTGGTACATGACTGAGAGGGGGCTGGCTGGTACTTGACTGAGAGGGGGCTGGTACATGTCTGAGAGGGGGCTGTGGTACATGGCTGAGAGGGGGCTGTGGTACATGACTGAGAGGGGGCTGTGGTACATGACTGATAGGGGGGCTGGTACATGACAGAGAGGGGGCTGGTATACATGACTGAGAGGGGGCTGGTACATGATTGAGAGGGGGCTGGTATACAGGACTGAGAGGGGGCTGGTACATGACTAAGAGGGGGCTGGTACATGACTGAGAAGGGATTGTGGTACATGACTGAGAGGGGGCTGGTACATGACTGAGAGGGGGCTGGTATACAGGACTGAGAGGGGGGCTGGTATACATGACTGAGAGGGGGCTGGCTGGTACATGACTGAGAGGGGGCTGGCTGGTACTTGACTGAGAGGGGGATGGTACCATGTATTGGTACTGACTAACACTGGGCTTGCCCAATCACATATCTTACTAAGCACCCCCCACCAGTTGTGTGGTACATGACTGAGAGGGGGGCTGGTACATGACTGAGATGGGGCTGTGGTACATGACTGAGAGGGGGCTGTGGTACATGACTGAGAGGGGGCTGTGGTACATCACTGAGATGGGGCTGTGGTACATGACTGAGAGGGGGCTCTGGTACATGACTGAGAGGAGGCTGTGGTAAATGACTGAGAGGGGGCTGTGGTACATGACTGAGAGGGGGCTGGTACATGACTGAGAGGGGGGCTGGTACATGACAGAGAGGGGGCTGGTACATGACAGAGAGGGGGCTGGTATACATGACTAAGAGGGGGCTGGTACATGACTGAGAGGGGGCTGGTATACAGGACTGAGAGGGGGCTGGTACATGACTGAGAGGGGACTGGTATACAGGACTGAGAGGGGGCTGGTCCATGACTGAGAGGGGACTGGTACATGACTGAGAGGGGACTGTGGTACATGACTGAGAGGGGGCTGGTACATGACTGAAAGGGGGCTGGTACATGACTGAGAGGGGGCTGGTATACAGGACTGAGAAGGGGGCTGGTATACATGACTGAGAGGGGGCTGGCTGTTACATGACTGAGAGGGGGTTGGCTGGTACATGACTGAGAGGGGGCTGGTACATGATTTAGAGGGGGCTGGTACCATGTATTGGTACTGACTAACACTGGGCTGGCCCAATCACATATCTTACTAAGCACCCCCCGCCAGTTGTGTGGTACATGACTGAGAGGGGGGCTGGTACATGACTGAGATGGGGCTGTGGTACATGACTGAGAGGGGGCTGTGGTACATGACTGAGAGGGGGCTGTGGTACATGGCTGATAGGGGGCTGTGGTACATGACTGAGATGGGGCTGTGGTACATGACTGAGAGGGGGCTGTGGTACATGACTGAGAGGGGGCTGGTAAATGACTGAGATGGGGCTGTGGTACATGACTGAGAGGGGGCTGGTACATGATTGAGATGGGGCTGTGGTACATGACTGAGAGGGGGGCTGTGGTACATGACTGAGAGGGGGCTGTGGTACATGACTGAGAGGGGGCTGTGGTACATGACTGAGAGGGGGCTGGTGCATGACTGAGAGGGGGGCTGGTACATGACAGAGAGGGGGCTGGTATACAGGACTGAGAGGGGGCTGGTACATGACTGAGAGGGGGCTGGTACATGACTGAGAGGGGGCTGGTATACAGGACTGAGAGGGGGCTGGTACATGACTGAGAGGGGGCTGGTACATGTATGAGAGGAGGCTGGTACATGACTGATAGGGGGCTGGTACATGACTGAGAGGGGGCTGGTACATGACTGAGAGGGGGCTGGTATACAGGACTGAGAGGGGACTGTGGTACATGACTGAGAGGGGGCTGGTACATTACTGAGAGGGGGCTGGTACATGACTGAGAGGGGGCTGGTACATGACTGAGAGGGGGCTGGTTGGTACATGACAGAGAGGGGGCTGGTACATGATTGAGAGGGGGCTGGTACCATGTATTGGTACTGACTAACACTGGGCTGGCCCAATCACATCTCTTACTAAGCACCCCCCGCCAGTCGTGTGGTACATGACTGATAGGGGGCTGTGGTACATGACTGAGAGGGGGCTGTGGTACATGACTGAGAGGGGGGCTGGTACATGACTGAGAGGGGGCTGGTATACAGGACTGAGAGGGGGCTGGTACATGACTGAGAGGGGGCTGGTACATGACTGAGAGGGGACTGTGGTACATGACTGAGAGGGGGCTGGTACATGACTGAAAGGGGGCTGGTACATGACTGAGAGGGGGTTGGTATACCGGACTGAGAGGGGGGCTGGTATACATGACTGAGAAGGGGCTGGCTGGTACATGACTGAGAGGGGGCTGGCTGGTACATGACTGAGAGGGGGTTGGTACATGATAGAGAGGGGGCTGGTACCATGTATTGGTACTGACTAACACTGGGCTTGCCCAATCACATATCTTACTAAGCACCCCCCGCCAGTCGTGTGGTACATGACTGATAGGGGGGCTGGTACATGACTGAGATGGGGCTGTGGTACATGACTGAGAGGGGGCTGTGGTACATGACTGAGAGGGGGCTGTGGTACATGACTGAGATGGGGCTGTGGTACATGACTGAGAGGGGGCTGTGGTACATGACTGAGAGGGGGCTGTGGTACATGACTGAGATGGGGCTGTGGTACATGACTGAGAGGGGGCTGGTACATGACTGAGAGGGGGGCTGGTACATGACAGAGAGGGGGCTGGTATACATGACTAAGAGGGGGCTGGTACATGACTGAGAGGGGGCTGGTATACAGGACTGAGAGGGGGCTGGTACATGACTGAGAGGGGACTGGTATACAGGACTGAGAGGGGGCTGGTACATGACTGAGAGGGGGCTGGTACATGACTGAGAGGGGACTGGTATACAGGACTGAGAGGGGGCTGGTACATGACTGAGAGGGGGCTGGTACATTACTGAGAGGGGACTGGTATACAGGACTGAGTCTGGGCCAAAAATGCCAGGGCCGATTTTTGGTCCCAGTCCAGTCCTGTGCATGAGGGAGTCAAGGAGAGGGACTCTTATGTACATGTTTATGTACATCAAGTTTCAAGTTTCAAGTTTCTTTAATAGTGGTCATACAGAAGTACAGAATACTTTTATACAAAATGCTTCTTATTGTTACGCTCCAGAGACTGTGCTAGACAAGATAAGGATCAAATAACATAGTATAGCACGTCAATTAGAAGTAGAAAATGAGGTCACAGTGTTCAGTACAGACATATGTACAATGTTCGATGCAGAATAGACGTAACTGAGTTACCATATAATATACAATACTATGCAGTGTACTAATATAGAATACTATATATTGTATTGTATTAAATAAATGGTAAATGGTGCATTTATATAGTGCTTGTATCCAAAGTGCTTTACAATATTGTTCCTCACATTTGACCCATTCACTCACACATTCACACACCGATAGCGGATGCAGCCATGCACATCTGGAGCAGTTAGGGGTTAAGTGTCTTGCACACTGAGCCGTTCGGCCATTGTGTAGTGTGATGTGTGCCGGGTGCAAGTGTATGGTAGCCATTGAGCCTGCGTAGCCCAAGGTTGGGTGCTATCAGTGGTGGTGAAGGAGGCAATTTCCACCCTACATTGTAAAGTACTTTGAGTGTCTAGAAAACGCTAAATGCAAGTAATTATTATTATGATGAGCGCAGGCTGTGGGGCGTGGTGTTAGCCATTCAAAAGGCGGAGTGTGTCAGCGGAGAAGTCATCCTTTCATCCATCTAGTACTATGTGCCTGAGGGAGTCAAGGAGAGGGACTCGTCCCGGACTCGTCCAAGGGGAGGAAGATGATGAGAGAAGTTATTTAAGAGCAAAGGGAGTGTCTCCGTGGTGTCCTCCCTGTCGCCGTGCGCAGGGATGGAAGTGGGTCCCCTGAGCCAGACCGGTCAGAAAGTATTTTACAACTCAATCTACGGCGCAGTTCTGGCCGCGTCCTCGTCTCGGTGCCGGCCATGTCCTGGTCCTCATCGTGGGCCTCGCCCCCCAAACCACCTGCTGAAGGACAAAAGCCCGGTGATTATAAAATATGGATGCAATACAAACAAATTATATCATAATATAATACATAAAAAGTGCCGGCATCTTTCCAGTGCCAGCGACAGCAAAGTGCTTCTTTACAACCTCTTATAAAATTGGTTTATAGTCTGTCTTTATAAAAGTCACACTGGGAAAAGAATGGTCTTGCCTACTGAGATAACACCGGAAGAAAGAGATCACCCTTTCTTTGGTGATCTTTGCACAGATTCAAGTCTGCTTCACATAATTATTATTAATAATAATACATTGGATTTAAATAGCGCATTTCCAAATGCTCAAAGATGCTTAGGCTATTCTTTTCTTTTTTTCCCACAGATGAGTGGAATTATTTTGGAAGGAACAGAAGATCTCAAAGCACTAAGGTGCACTCAAGTGGGCCGCAGTACGTACAGTACTATTCTTTTCAAACCCTCAGAGGAAGTTGTGCTCTTGAAATAGAGACTAATCTTGGAGCCTCAGCTGAAGTACTCTTTGGCACTTTTTCTTTGTAAATATGTACACAAATATAATACAAAACCAATATGAAAATGAATGCTTGAAAAGTAGGCACAGGGGGATGAAAAACCTTATGTGTCAGAAGACCACTAGTTTAGAGGATTTATTTCACTCAAAAATGTAATTGAATCCCTTACGCCCGATTGATTGATTGATTGAAAACTTTATTAACAGATTCCAGAATGGGTACAATACAGTACGGCTCAATACAAAAAATTTTTAAGGGGATGCAGACCAGAGAAAGAGTTTCGTCTTGTTTACATCTGTGAGGATTGGACCAATACCGCACGCTTCCAGGTACCAATTACCTTCACGCACCTCAAGTGAGTTTCAAATCAGCTCGGTGGAGCCCTTATATACTCTGGGGTTCTGAACGTTCTGTGTCGGGTCGTTTTGGCTTACCACTAGCTGCTGCTTGTTTCCTCCTGTGTTGTTCCCCGTCTTGTCTCCAGAACGTCTTTGGAAGTCGCTGCTGTTGCTCCTCTCTGCCATCCGTGGATCAGTGCCTCATAGATCGCTTTGCGCATTGCGCCTTGGTGAGTTTTGGAAACGTACTTTTTGGATGCTCTGTTTTTTCCTCGCATTTTCCTGGACTCTGGACCTTTCTGTTTTTTGTGTGTTTTGGTAAACACTGAAGATGTGTCGCTTGTGTTAGTACTGGACTCAGCTAATGATACTGGACTGCCTCGTATTCCATACGCTTGTTTATTGACATTCCCTCTCTCTCTGTTCCTTCCCGAGTGGATCTCTGTTCCTCCCTGAGTGGATGTCCAAGTAGCTGCAGAGCCGCATAGTCAGAGGCGCAACGCCACAGTGCCGTCTCTGCTCTGAGCCGATCTGCAGAGCCGCAGAGCCTACTCTGCCCAAGGACATTCTCCCCTTTTGTTCTCTGTTGTTTTTGCTCTTCTCTGTTTTGGAAATAAATACTCCCTAGTTTTTGGCTAACTCTGAACTACCTGTCTGTGCCGTGCTGTTGGGGTTGTCTACAAACCATAACAACATCAGGGTCCCCCATTTTCAACTCATCAAGACATTTATGACATACATTTGTTTTGTTTGTTTGTTTATTAACACAGTTAAACAGAAGTAAAAACAATACATAATAAGTTATAACGATTGTGAAGGAGAAGTTAGAAGCCTAGAGGCTTATCAAGAACTTCCCCTGTTTATGACATACATTACATAAGAATATACAGTACTGTTTCATCCTGACATTTATGATCTACAAGATATACAAATAAACAGTAGAAAGATATCATAAAAAAATATATACATTCGAGGGGGAAGAAACTGTACATTGGAGGGGGTTGGGTGTGTGGGTGGGGGGGGTTTGGACATTTACCGGGGCCAGTTTCGAATTGCAGCCACCTGTAGGTGCTCTTTGAGAGTGGTTTTGAAGGAGGGTAGGGATTCACATTATTTTACGGCTGTGGGTAGGGCGTTCCACATTGTTGTGGCATAATTGCAAAACTGTTTAGTCCCTTGTTTGAGCCGAATCTGGGTTGAACATGATTTATGGAACTCCCTCTGGTGTTGTGGAATTCACTGACCTTTGGGAAGTATTTCGACATTTACATTGGTATCTTAGTGGTGTAGTGTTGTAGACCAGGCCCATTGCAAGTTGCTGTACTCTGTTGTCTACTTTAAGCCATCCTAGGTTGTTAAAATGGGCAGGGGTGAGGTGGGTTTTAGGAGTAAGGTCAAGCAATAGTCCGACCAGTTTGTTTTGTGATGTTTGTAATCTTGTTTTTGGTGCCTTTGAGGTGCTTTGGTACCATGATTCAGGCAAAATTCAGTACTGTATCTACAAAAAACCCTGTAAATCATCTGCCCTTTATTCATTTGCTTTGATTTTTCGTACACTTGATCTCAAGAAGGTGCAGAATCAGCTCAGTGGCAATGTTAGCATGGTGTTATTCAGCGTCAAAGATGAAGATATTTTTTAGTTTTTTATTGATCTCCTTTGGTTCATTACAATTTACTCAAGCCACAGACACAATGGGCCTCATTCACCAATACTCTCTTATTATTTGTCTTATATTGTTTCTTAACCGTCTGTTAAGAGAACAATAAGAAAAGCCACCGCCGCATTCAAAAACCCTTCTGTTCATAAATCTGTTCATACCTAGGTGTGTTGAATGATGAATCCAACTCATTCTAAACTGAAATGCGCGTTCTCGCGCAATTCATTTGCATACAGACACGCCCCGCGGGCTCATTATAATACGAGAGCCGTGTGCACAACTGGGTCTGCATTGCATGAGCGGATCCCCGTATTCAATAAGTAGCGCTGGAGCGCTTTGCTCAGATTCAAATGTATTGTCATCATACAGCACCTATAGCTATATAGTGGAATAGACTGTATTAATATTCCACATTATACCGTCTAGTTGCACGCTTCTGGCCACCTCCCGCCTACCTCCAGTCTCTAACTACACACCCTCAAGACCCCTACGCTCTGCATCTTCTGGCCGCCTCAGACCTACTCCTATCAAAGCTCCGGGAGGGTCATCAAAGAGAAGTCGCCTATTCTCAGTCCTTGCCCCACAATGATGGAATGAACTACCCACCCCAGTTAGGACAGCTGAAACCCGTCCAATCTTTCGCCGTCGTCTAAAGACGCACTTCTTCAACCATTATCAGAAAAAAAAAATATATATTGAAATCTAACCCTAACTAACCTTACTGTCATGCACTTGTCCTAATAAACTAACCTACACTGTAGCACGCAACACTTTGATGAACATTGTTACTCAGCTGATAGAGTTGTACCCTTCCTGATGACTTGTCGTACAGAACTTGTAAGTTGCTTTGGATAAAAGCGTCAGCTAAATGACTACAATGTAAATCTCTCTCTCTCTCTCTCTCTCTCT
Organism: Notolepis coatsorum; assembly: GCF_963971535.1. Taxonomy (NCBI): domain Eukaryota; kingdom Metazoa; phylum Chordata; class Actinopteri; order Aulopiformes; family Paralepididae; genus Notolepis; species Notolepis coatsorum. Next base: position 70,589,586 of record NC_140173.1, read on the forward strand.
CTCTCTCTCTCTCTCTCTCTCTCTCTCTCTCTCTCTCTCACTTTTTCTCTCTCTTTCTCTCTCTCTCTCTCTCTCTCTCTCTCTCTCTCTCTCTCTCTCTCTCTCTCTCTCTCTCTCTCTCTCTCTCTCTCTCTCTCTCTCTCTCTCTCTCTCTCTCTCTCTCTCTCTCTCTCTCTCTCTCAATTCAATTCAAATGGCTTTATTGGCATGACGCAACTTGTACATGTTGCCAAAGCAAACGATTAATAACATAAACATGGATTAAAAAACAGATATTAATGTCATAGTACATACAAAAATTATCATCATAAAATAGAACATAAAATATTATGGCATAAACATGTCAGGTGACTGTCACTCACTGTCCCTCAGTCTATGGCAGGCAGAAACATAGGCTTCTGCTAGCTCACAGCTTGTTGAGTCTTCCCCTAGTAGGACTGGTAGTTTTCCTGTATCTAGTAGTGCAAGAAAAACAACACAGCGTTTCTCTAATATATTTATATTTTTCACATTTGGTGAGGAAGTGCAACTCAGTTTCAGGCTCACTGAGGATGCAATGACAGCACAGCCTTTGCTCTGCAGGAAGCCAGGTTTTCCTGTGCCTTCCCTTTTCAACAGTGAGGCTGTGCTCACTCAGTCTGTATTTTGTCAGGGTTCTTTTTAGTTGTTGATCTGTCACCATGCTCAAATAATCTGCTATGGTGTACTGTCGATTTAGAGCCAGATAGCAGTGCATTTTGCTCTGTGCCTTTGTTTGTGTTTTACAATAGGTGATGTAGTTTTGTTTTAGCTGTGTAGTAATTTGATTTATTCTGATTGGTGATGTGTTCTGTTCCTGAGGTGTGTTAAGAGAGCAGGTTTGTGGACTCAGCCTCAGGACCAGCTGGGTAAGGGGGTTCCTGATGCTCCTCAGCTCTTGGCACTGCAGGGCTTGATAATGGTACGAGAGGGGGTCACTTTGTTTTAGGTGTGTCCAAAAGTTAATTGCTCTTTTTTGTATTTTTAGTATTAGTGGGTAACGGCCTAATTCTGCCCTGCATGCATTGTTTGTAGTTTTCCTCTGGACATGTAGGAGAATCTTACTCGGCCAGAGCATCAACTGTTCTAACAGAAATATATAATCAATTTCAGACAGAATGCATGCAATAAGTTATAATAATAATAATAATTGTAACAGCCAAAATGGATTAATGTGCAGTGGATTTATGTGACCAGGGGGTGGCGCTTCTTTTATTTAAGCGTCAGGTAAACCTGTAGGAGGAGGAGTTTTGACCCGGAAAAGGGCAATGGTTTTTGACCGCACGCACGCACGAACACACCACAGGGCGAAATGTTTGTAGGCAATTAGATATCGTATTCATTATTATTTAATCAGTTTAAGGAACAAAAGCAACGATATTCTGTTTGCACGGTGAAGCAAATAAATATCATTTTCCAAGTAAGCTGCCTGCATTGTGTCATTGGGACAAGGACTGTTTTGGTATGAGACCAGGAATATAACGGCGCGTCAGCCAGTCTAACTACGGGATCAAAATTGCTCAGTAGCTCCGTATAAGACGGGAGCTCCTTTAATATTAGTCAAAAACCACGCACCAGTTAGACTCTCGTTTTGAGACTGGGGAAGATTCGCTGCGTTTGGGACGTCGGGAGAATCTCCACCGGAGGAAGACGAGGAGCTGCTGCTGTTGTTGTGTGGAGGAAGAGGATTCTACTGTTGCTGCTGCATCGGGGATCCGCCTGCAGCCGTTCGTGGACGAGGAAGACACCGGTGCTGACCCGAAGTTTGGCTGAGGAACAGTACTGGACCGTGAGTACTGGTCCGTGAGCGACAGCATGGTACCCATCGCAAGGAGGTAGGATTTTAGCGCTATATAAATACATGGCCATGTAAAAATTGTGTGCACACATAACTTGGGGTTGAGCATAAATCCATGGTTGCTGGAAGTTGGAATAACACTTGACTACGCAGACTTTTTTGTGTTGACTTTGTTGCGCGACTGGACGTCACCAGCCATCTCATTTTAACTCAGACTATCTAATAACATGGCGACGCGCAAACCGGCGTCAAACGTTTCCATGGAGACCCCAGCGCGCTCCGCTGTTAGCGGTGACGTCACTGGGAAACGTGTCGTTAAAATGACTGCCAAGGCTGTTGCAGAACATTGTGGCAAATTGGATGCCAGCAGAAAACGTAAATTTAACATGGCAGCCAAGATAAAAGATGCAATTCTTGGTTTCATGTTAAATAATAAGAAGGAAAAAGTAGAGAATGCTCTTACAGATTTGAGTCAGGTGTGTTATGAGGCGAAATGCATACATCACAATCTGTTGGGTTATACGTTACATGATGAAAAAGAAGAACAAGACACCTGGTTTAAAGCAAAAATGTTGTCAATCAATGAGTGTATTTCAAATGCAAAACTGTGGGTTTCAAATATTGAAGGTATAACGAATGTACATGATGAAAATGATGGTAAAACAACTGAAGGTGATTTGCATTTAATGGATGATGGTATTGCTCCAAATGACAGTGTGTCAAACATTGTGAGCAAATATTCAAAAACAAGTAGCAGGTCATCTGCCAGGATCTTAGCTGAAGCCGATAGAGCTGCACTTCTCGCTCGTGCTGATTCTCTAAAAGAAAAACATGCTTTGGAGGAGCAAGAGCAACAGTTGAAGGAGCAGGAACTAAAGTTGAAGGAGCAGGAACTACAGTTGAAAAGAAAAAAGGAACAACTGGAGGTGGACACTGAATTGGCTGCAAGCACTGCAAGGTTGGCCGTGTTGCACTCCTCTGAAAGTAAACATTCATCTCGTGCACCTTCAAATGCAATGAATTCCTATTTTGAAAAGGAACACCAAATCTTAAATCCTGTTGCAAGAGAATACCAACCAGGGACATTAACACAACGAAGTAAATTGACACAATTGTCAATACCACCAAACAAGCCTGTGGATGTGAGACCAAAAGAACGTGGTCAATGGCATAGCACTGCTACTAACCGCCAATATAACCACAACCACAAGGAACAGGAAAGCAGAATGGGAACAACTGATAATGTTCAAATCAATTCAAACCAACCTGCAAACATGCTTACCATCATGGAGAGGCAAAATGAGATAACTGCTGCTCTGGTGCAGCAACAGCATTCCAGGTCTCTGCCACCACGAAATATCCCAACCTTTGAAGGTGACCCTCTCCAATACAGAACATTCATCAAAGCATTTGAACAAGGAGTGGAGGAAAAGGCAACAGAAGCTGATGCTTTGTATTATCTGGAGCAGTTCACAAGAGGACAGCCACAGGAATTGGTGCGTAGCTGCCAGCATATGGCTCCTGAGCGTGGTTACGCAGTGGCAAAGGGTCTTCTTAAAGAACACTTTGGAAACCAGTACAAAATAGGAAATGCCTACATGCAAAAGGCCTTGGCATGGCAAACAATAAAATCTGAGGATGTCAAGGCACTTCAAGCCTACTCTTTATTCTTGCGTGGCTGCTGCAATGCAATGGAGGAGCTTCAGTACATGCAGGAGTTGGACATGCCTGTCAACATGAGGGCCATTATATCAAAACTGCCATTCAAGATGAGGGAGCAATAGAGGAGTACGGCTCATGGCATAATGGAAAATACACAGGAAAGAGCTCACTTCGATGATATGATCAGGTTTGTGAAGCGACGCGTCAGTATTCTTTCTGACCCTCTGTTTGGTGACATACAGGATCCAAATTCTGGTGTGGTTGGCACAAAATCTCTCACCAGGTTTAAATCATATCCACCCAACAGAGTAAAAGGAAATATTGTTGCCACCACGGTAACAACCATGGACATATCTGAGAGAGCCAAGGAGCTGACATTACCAACATCAAGTACAATGAATGCTAGGAGAGCTGGATGCCTTTTCTGTGCTCGCAGTCACTCATTGGAGGAGTGCAAACAACTTCAGGAAAAGCGGCACAAGGAGAAAATACACTTTCTGAGGGAAAGGGGAGTTTGCTTTGCATGCTTATGTGTTGGTCATATGAGCAGAGATTGCGAAAGGCGCTTGGTATGCAAAGTCTGTGGTCAAACTCACCCCACCCTGCTTCACATTAAAAGGCAACCATCTTCTCCAGAACAGTTAAAGAAACCAACTTCACTGCAAACATGTGGACATACAGGGGCCGGTAAGGACCGGTGTGTGTTATCCATTCTCCCTGTACGTGTGAAAGCAGCAAAAGGAAATGCCAACATACAAACCTACGCCTTCTTAGACCCTGGTAGCTCAGCCACATTCTGCTCTGAGCGCCTAATGCAGAGGCTGAATATCACAGGCAGAAGAACCAACTTCCTGTTGAGCACCATGGGGCAAGAGACAGTTGTTCCAGCTTACTCCTTGACTGGGTTGGAGATAGCTGGTTTGGACAGCGATGACTTTTATGTTCTTCCGGAAGTTCTCACACAGAAGAAAATGCCAGTCACGGCTGAGAACATGGTGACACCTGAAGAACTGTCGGAATGGCCATATTTGTCCAACGTACACATCCCACGCCTAAAAGCAAATGTCGACCTGTTGATTGGAAGCAACGCTCCCAAGATATTGGAACCTTGGGAGGTCGTCAACAGTCACGGGAATGGCCCGTATGCTATAAGGACGGTTCTGGGATGGGTCGTTAATGGTCCACTGAATGGAAACAGTGGTGTTGTGGAGACAGAGTTTCCCTCTGCTATGGTCAACAGGATCTCAGTGTGCAGACTAGAAGAAATGCTGGCCAATCAGTACAATCACGACTTCAATGAAGTAGCTGTGAAGGAGAAGGAAATGTCCAGAGAAGACTTAAGGTTTCTGGAAATTCAAGTTTCAAGTTTCTTTAATAGTTGTCATACAGAAGTACAGAATACTTTCATACAAAATGCTTCTTACTGTTACGCTCCAGAGACTGTGCTAGACAAGATAGTATCAAATAACATAGTATAGCATGTAATTTAGAAGAATAAAATGAGGTCACAGTGTTCGTTATAGACATATGTACAATGTTCTGAGTTACCATATAATATACAATACTATGCAGTGTACTAATGTACAGTACTATATAGTGCAAAGCAGAAATGGGATGAGGTACAATTTAGGTACAATTTACAGTAAGGTGTACGAGTTGTAGTGCAATCCTTCATCAATAAATATAAAGTGTGGGGAGTGGGTGCTACAGTGTGTTTGTTTAAAGTGGGTGTGTGCTATAAAGTGTGTGGAGTGGGTGCTACAGTGTGTTTGTTTAAAGTGAGTGTGTGCATGTGGATGTGTGTGCTATGTGCGTTTGGTGGTTGTTGTTGTGTAGTGTTGTTCATTGTTCGTTTAGCAGCCTGATGGCCTGGGGATAGAAGCTTCTTCTGAGTCTTTCTGTGCTCGCCTTGAGACTCCGGTATCGCTTGCCTGACCGCAGCAGTTCAAAGAGGCAGTTGTTCGGGTGACTGGAGTCTTTAATGATTCTCTTAGCCTTGCCCTTGCAACGCTTGTTGTAAATGTTCTGGAGAGTGGGGAGCCCCCCTCCAATTGTGCGTTCGGCTGAACGTGTCACTCTTTGTAGTCTGCTTCGGTCTTGTGCAGTGCTATTCCCAAACCAGGAGGTGATGTTGCCAGTCAAGATGCTCTCTATTGTACATGAGTAGAATTTCTTAAGGATCTTCTGGCTGACTTGGAACTTCCTTAGGCGCCTGAGGAAGTAGAGGCGTTGTCGTGCCTTCTTCACAACACTGTCAATGTGTGTGGTCCATGTCAAGTCCTCGGATATGTAGGCTCCGAGGTACTTAAAGCTGTTGACTCTCTCAACCGGTGCCCCGTCGATGCTGAGGGGGCTGTAGTCCTTGACCCCCGACCTCCTGAAGTCCACAATCATCTCCTTTGTTTTGCTGACGTTCAGGGAGAGGCTGTTTTCCTGGCACCATCCCGCCAGGACCTTGACCTCTTCCAGGTAGGCCCTCTCGTCGTTGGCAGAGATCAGGCCCACCACCACTGTGTCGTCAGCAAATTTGATGATTGTATTGCTACTCCGCTGGGCCACACAGTCGTGTGTGTACAGGGAGTAGAGGAGGGGACTCAGAACACAGCCCTGGGGGGCCCCTATGTTGAGGGTGATGGATGAGGAGGTGCAGTTGCCTGCTCTCACCACCTGGGGTCTGCCAGTCAGGAAGTCCAAGACCCACTGGCAGAGGTCATAGTTCAAGCCCAGGTCCCTGAGCTTGGCTATGAGTATGGAGGGGACTATGGTATTGAATGGCGAGCTGTAGTCGATGAATAGCATTCTCACATAGTTCCCCTGCCTCTTGTCCAGGTGTGATGCTGCTGTGTGCAGCACATGGGCTATGGCGTCCTCCGTGGACCTGTTGGGGCGGTATGCAAATTGCAGGGGGTCCATGTTGATGGGGAGGGAGGAGCAGATGTAGCCCTTTACTAGCTTCTCAAAGCACTTCATGGCTATGGAGGTGAGAGCTACAGGGCGGTAGTCGTTGAGGCAAGCAGGCTTGGATTTTTTGGGTACAGGGATAATAGTGGACTTCTTCAGGCAGGTGGGGATGACAGCCTGTTCTAAGGACAGGTTAAATATGTCAGTGAATACTGGGGCCAGTTGGTCGGCACAGACTTTTAGGACGCGGCCGGGGATGCCGTCCGGACCTGCTGCCTTCCTGATATTCACTTTTTTAAAGGTCCGCCTCACCTCATGCTCTGTTACCCTGAACACTGCGTCTCCATCAGCAGCCGACCCCCCCCCCCCCCCATTGCCGTGGCTTGTGGGCTGGTGTTGTTATTACCAGCATCAAACCTCGCATAGAAGGTATTGAGGTCATTTGCTAAGGAGATGTCACTGTTCAGTTTGAGGGAGGCGCCTTTGTAGTCTGTCATCGTTTTGAGCCCCTGCCACATAGCTCTAGAGTCAGCTTGTTCAAACTGGAGTTCAATTTTATCCCTGTAGCGCCGTTTGGCCTCTGTCACAGTCCTCCTTACGTTGTATCGCGCCACCTTGTGGTCATTCATGTTGCCTGCCACTAGGCCGTTGTTGTATGCTTTGGTGCGCTCTCTCAGAGCTTCACGGACGGATTTGTCTACCCAGGGTTTTTGATTTGGGTAAACTCTCATTTTGGTAGTGGGGATTGTTTCTTCCACCAAAGTACAAACATAGTCCAGCACTGTCTCTGTGTAGACATTAATGTTATCTGTGTCGCGGAACACGTTCCAGTCTGTGCAGTCAAACGCAGCCTGTAGCGTCTCCTCTGACGTCAAATCCCATTTCTGCACCTCTCGCGAGACTACAGGAGTACTTTTGATTCTCTGTTTGTACTTTGGTGAAAGAAAAATGGACGCGTGATCTGATTTACCAAAGCCACTATCAGAATGAGCCTTGTAGCCACCTTTAAATTGCGTGTAACAGTGATCTAGGATGTTACCGCCTCTGGTGTTGCAAGTCACATGCTGATAGAAGTCAGGTAATACCTTTCTCAGATTGGCGCTATTGAAATCACCCAGCACTAAAATGGCGGCGTTAACGTTCGCCGCTTGTATTCTATTTACCTCGTCGTGGAGTCTGGAGAGCGCAACGTTGTTACTGGCTTGCGGTGGAATATACACTCCTACAAGGATGATCGCCGTTAACTCCCTCGGGAGGAAGAAAGGACAACACTTGATGGTTATATATTCCAGGTCTGGGCAGCAGTGGTTGGATAATTCCTCCACGTTAGTTGGATCGCTCCAATTGTTGTTAAACATGAAGGCGATACCTCCTCCACGTTGTTTGCCGGACTCTGCTGTACGATCCTTGCGGTGGATAAAGAAGTGTTCGGCCGGTTGGATAGCGTGGTCTGGGACGTCCGGCGCCAGCCACGTCTCGGTGAAGCAGAGAACGTTGCAGTCTCTGACGTCTCTTTGGTATTGAATCCTTGCTCGGATATCGTCCAGTTTATTGTCAATTGATTGTACATTGGCTAGCAATATACTGGGTAATGGCGTTCGGTGGCGTCTGGATCTCAGCCTGTTACGGATCCCAGCTCTCTTCCCACGCCATCTGGTTCCTTTGTTCCTGGGATCAGGGTCTGGTCCCATTTTCCTGAGAATCTCCTCAGGCCATTGTTGCGGTTCGGAAAGCTGGTCCAGTGAGTAATCCAATTGGTAAGTTTCCCGTAATCCGATGTCTATAAGTGACTGACGGTCATACACATTAAATGCACCTACTGTTGGTACAGACAAAACTCTTAAAACTATAAATATTAACAAAAGTAAGCACAGTCTCGACGGAGCGAACAGAAAGGCAGCCGGTCGGAGCAGCGCCATCCAAATTGTGGATAGTTCAGCAGTGCTTCAGGAAGGGAGGTGTCACGATGGGGTTAGGTAGAATGCAATAATACAGAAAGGGAAAGAATGGAGGAGGCAGAGGCGAGGAGTGAAGCTTGGAGAAGGGTGTTTACTGTAGAATCCAGTGCAATACAGGGAAAATACAGAAACTAAATAACAAACTTCACAATACAAAACAACAAACACTAAGACTTACTAGAGGGAGAACGATGCGACACGACGTGGAGGAACAGGGGGTAACTGGAGGAATGTCGCCACACAGAAGGGAGGACAGACAGAACCCTATATACCCCAACTAATTAACAATTAAGAACACCTGGCCAACACAGAATCACAAACAACCCCTAGACAATAAGCAAAGAACAAATAAACACAACTAAACACAAAGGCAACTCCTAACAACCCAACACAGTGCATGACATCACACCAGGGAAGGGAAAGACAATGACAGCACACACCAGGACACCACATTGATTACACAATTAATTATTGTTAATACAGTGGTCAAGATATTTGTCATTGTAGCGTGCACCAATTGTTTGTGACCACTAGAGGGTGGTAGGGCGCCAATATCAGGCCGAGGGCCAATGTCAGATGTAGGGCATTGCCCAAAGTTAGGTGGAGGGTACTGCCCACTGTCAGGTGGAGAGCACTGCTCAAAGTTACCATCCTGACCCGTCCAACCATGACCGGGCCTAGGATCGTGACAGGGAGGTACTGTTTGAAATTGCCTTTTAGGAACAAGGAGGTCTGTCTGCCCAACAATGTGGGAGTTGCTAGGCAAAGGATCCAAGGTTTGAGGAAACGGTTCTTAAATAACAAAAGCTTGCACCAGGAGTATGCAGCATACATGAACAAGCTTATTGGGAAGATCTATGCAGAGAAAGTACCGCAGCAACAACTGCATGGTGAGAAAGGAAAAGTGTGGTACATCCCACACCATGGTGTCTACCATCCGAGGAAAGGAAACCTCCGTGTGGTGTTTGACTGTGGAGCCACATTCCAAGGAGAATCCCTGAACAGTGAACTTCTGCAGGGTCCTAACCTTACCAGTTTACTGCTTGGAGTGCTAACTCGCTTCAGAGAGGAACCAGTGGCATTCATGGGTGACATTCAAGCCATGTTCCACCAGGTGAAGGTCGCTGAGGAGGACAGGGATTTTCTGCGCTTCCTCTTGTGGCCAGAGGGAGATGTCACTAGGGACCTTGAGGAGTACAGGATGACTGTGCACCTGTTTGGCGCTGCATCATCCCCTAGTTGCGCAAGCTATGCCCTGAGGAAAACTGCTGATGATAATCAGGCTGAGTTCTCAGTTGAAGTCACCCAATCTGTCAAGCAGAATTTCTATGTGGATGACTGTTTGAAGAGCTCAGTGACTAACTACGGGATCAAAATTGCTCAGTAGCTCCATATAAGACGGGATCTCCTTTAATAATAATAATAATAATAATAATAATAATAATAATAATAATAATAATAATAATAATAATAATAATAATAATAATAATAATAATAATAATAATAATAATAATAATAATAATAATAATAATAATAATAATAATAATAATAATAATAATAATAATAATAATAATAATAATAATAATAATAATAATAATAATAATAATAATAATAATAATAATAATAATAATAATAATAATAATAATAATAATTGAAAAATACTGGATTTTTAAAGTTGTATTTGGGGGCAATTAACCAATGGCAGGCTTTCTTTTTATTTTATTTTTTTATCTGGGTAAGAGTTTCTTATCTCGGTAAGAGTGGTCTCGACCACTCTTAGAATTTGGTCCTGCCTAAGAGAAAAGCAAAAATAAGAAAACATTGCTGAAACCCAGGTAAATCTATTCTTATATTGCTTCATGAATGAGGCTCAATATTTTGGACACTGTTAATACATTCCTGGAGATCCATAGATGGCTCTAGATACCAATAACATGCAAATGGACCTTGTAGAAGTGTAGCAATCTTCCATTTATTAGGTATGTATTTTTCTGAAAATATGGCTAGGGCTTAAGAGGTTAAAAGCATCCACGGTATGTGGTGCTCTCAGATGATCAGGGAGAGCATTCCACAGACTGGGAGCGGATGAGCAGAAAGCCTGATCTCCCGCGGTGCAGAGTTTGGTCCTCAGGCGCTGGAGGAGGTTTGCCTGGCCGGAGCGGAGGTGTCGTCAGGAGGATGGAAGGGTGATCAGTTCTAGGTATACAGGGCGTTTCCGCGAAGGCACTGGTGAGTGAGCAGGTAGACTTTATACTCAATCCTGATTTATCAGGTGCATTCCACGTGGGGAAATAGGAAGTAGGGAGGGGATACATGTCTACAATAATGTAAACAACAACATAAAACTGTTTAACCTCTTAAGTTTTGTGGTTTATTATCCCGAGTAATAAGAGATATAAAAAAAATGCATACAGAAGCCATTTGCTTTGTTTGACCTAGAGGCCTCTGGGTAGGGTGTTTCTGAAAAATTCCAATGCTCATTGAAAGCTCTCGATGTCCTCTTCAAAATGGCATAACAATCTACAATTCCCGACGGTCAATCTTTCAAAATGGCCGACTTTCGCGAACTAAACAACAGAAAAACGAAAAGTAAAATCTATCTAATGACACGTTAACCTAGCTGTAAACTAACATATTGATGATAATATACATTATAACTGCTGTTGTGACATGGTTATGATGTTTATACTTGAATACGTTTGAAAAAAAAAACTATAATTTTGTCAGACAGTGAAAAAAGGCAATTTGACGAGTATTGCAACAAAGGTGCCCGGAGGGTTAGGTAAGACAATGGTTCTATGTCGTTAATGGCTTGCTCAGCACCTGTCTGCACTGTACTTCACTTCGTGCACGAGCACTGAATAAAAAATTCCACCATGTACCTTTACATCCCAACATCCGTCTGACCACCCCCCCTTCCGCTTACCTTCATAAGCAGGTGTGTGGTCACCTACTCGCCTCCTTCTTCACTTTCACCACAAGGAAGTGCCTTCGGTAGATCCCCACTTGACAAGGTTGTTAGCTGAAGAAAGTTGAGAAAGCGTTTACATTGTGCTTATTTTTTTCTTCTCTCATAAATATTCGATAGAAAAATCTAGGTCATAATGTCTACTTCGGAGAGTCATGTTCGCAGCGCCACTCTCCACCAGCGGTTCTCCATTTCCGCCTCCGTCGTGCGTCCTGGAGCGGGGCTGTTGCCTCTCTCGTGGTTAACAGCCACGCCCGGTAGGCGTCCGATGGGTAGTTTGCCTCTCCGAGGAGCTGGTGCACCGGTGCCGTCGCCTATGCGATGGCCTGGTCCTGGCTCTGGTTCCTCTGTTTCCGGGGAAACGTCCGCTGTTGAGCGGCCGGTTCCTTTGGTTCCAGGGGATTTGAGACGCAAACTTTTTGCGTCGGCTCGCTCACGTCGCAAGATGGTGGCTTGCAGGCGCGAACGGCGCGAACGGCCTGGGTTTGGTGAGTTGCTGGAGCCCAGTGAGGATGCGTCGGTCTCTACATGCCCGATGGAAACTGAGGATTACATGGTAGAGGCGGACGGGTTCTTATTTGAAGGCCCGGTGGAGACAGGTATCCCGCCCGTCCAGGTAACACTGGAGGGGGGTGAAATGTCTCCTTGGGGCGCCTTGTTTGAAGACGCGGGAGAAGAACCTCCGACTCGTCGGCAAGATGCCCTGCTATCAGCCACATCGGAGTGTGGCTCCTTGACCAGTGAAAGCCTGCTGTATGTGAGGGATGCGGGCTCGGTGGAGGAAAGTCTGCAGGGGGAACTGCGGGCTTTGTTCCCCGAGCTCATGGCGGTGGCGGCAGTCGCAAACGGCGTGCCGCTGCCGCAGCCACTGCCTGTTCCTGTTCCTGATGATCTCATAGGTCATCTATGGCAGCGTCGCCCGGTGAGAGGGGTGGACGTTGTCTACCCATTTTTCCCCTCAATGGGGGCCTATGTTCGTCAGGGCCAGGTGGTGTCCCACATCATGGGCCTCACCCCCGCCTACGTACCAGTTACGCGGGTGGACGGTTTGGTCGTCGGTATGAGGGAGGGCGTGCCGCGGCTTGATAGGCCGATGGCCGCGCTCCTCTGTCCGGAGGTGGTGTGGGAGCCGTTACGTAAACCGGTCCCGCAAGGGAAATCGGCGAGGCGGTTGGCTTACTGGGGCGACCAGTCATTTATAGTATTAGGAGTTTTATTTGCACCAACTGTTGGTGCATTATATGTGTATGACCGTCAGTCAATCATTGACATTGGATTAAGAAAAACGTACCGTTTGGATTGCTCTCTGGATCGGATCGCTGAACAGCAGAAATGGCCCGCCGAGATCCTTTGTTATGCCGGCCATGGCCAAGACCAGAAGCCGCCGCGTAGACGAGGAAAGAGAGCCGGGGTCCGGAACAGACTGAGGTCCAAACGACACAGAACCACATTGCCCAGCATATTGTTGGCCAATGTGCAATCGATAGGAAACAAACTGGACGACATCAGAGCAAGGATCCAATTCCAGAGGGACATTCGGGATTGTAACGTCCTCTGTTTCACAGAAACTTGGCTGAGTCCAGATGTCCCGAATCACGCAATAGAACCGGCAGACCACTTCTTCGTTCTCCGCAAAGACCGGACGGCAGAAGAGTCACTAAAGACGAGAGGAGGCGGCATTGCCTTCATGATAAACAAGGAGTGGTGCGATTTAGGCAACACAAAGGAACTGTCTAACCACTGCTCCCCAGACCTGGAGTTTATCACGATAAAATGTCGACCCTTCTTCCTCCCAAGAGAGTTAACGTCCATCATCCTCATCGGAGTGTACATTCCACCACACGCGAACACTGGGGTCGCACTTTCAAAACTTCACGACGAGGTAAACAAACTCCAGGCAGCTAATGTTGACGCTGCCATTTTGGTCTTGGGGGATTTCAACAGCGCGCGTCTTAAAAAGGTGCTGCCGAATTTCTATCAGCATGTGACCTGTCCCACCAGAGGCGAGAACATATTAGACCATGTATACTCGCAATTTAAGAATGGGTACAAGTCACAGGCTCTTAGTCCATTCGGTAAAAGCGATCACGCCGCCATATTCCTTTTGCCAAAGTACAAACAGAGTCTCAAGCGAACGCCGGTGGTCTCGCGAGAGGTTAAGCGTTGGGCCGTGACGTCAGTGGAGTCACTCCAAGCAGTGCTGGGAAGCACAGAATGGAGTGTATTCCGTGATAACACAGCCAATATTAACGAATACACCGAAACGGTGATTGACTATGTCTGTACTCAGGTAGAAGTAATAATCCCCTCCACCAAAATTAATATCTACCCAAATCAAAAGCCCTGGGTAGACAAATCCGTCCGTGAGGCTCTGAAAGTGCGCACATCAGCATACAACACCGGGCTGGTGACAGGCAACATGGAAGAACACAAGATGGCAAGATACAACGTCAGGAGAGCAGTAATAGAGGCAAAACGGCGTTACAGGGATAAAGTTGAACTTCAGTTTGAACAGGCTGACTCTAGAGGCATGTGGCAGGGCCTCAGAACAATGACAGACTACAAAGGAACCCCCCTCAAACTGAACAGTGACATCTCCTTAGCAAATGATCTCAACTCCTTCTATGCGAGGTTTGAGGCTGTGAATAACAACACCAGCCTACAAACCACGGCAATGGGGGGGGGGGGGGTCTGCTGATGGAGACTCAGTGTTCAGGGTAACAGAGCATGAGGTGAGACGGATCTTTAAAAAAGTGGATATCAGGAAGGCAGCAGGACCGGACGGCATCCCCGGCCGTGTCCTAAAAGTCTGTGCCGACCAACTGGCCCCGGTATTCACTGACATCTTCAACCTGTCCTTGGAACAGGCCGTCATCCCCACCTGTCTGAAGAAGTCCACCATCATCCCTGTACCCAAAAAATCTACGCCCGCTTGCCTCAACGACTACCGCCCTGTAGCCCTCACCTCCATAGCCATGAAGTGCTTTGAGAAGCTAGTGAAGGGCTACATCTGTTCCTCCCTCCTCATCAACCTGGACCCTCTGCAATTTGCATATCGCCCCAACAGGTCCACGGAGGACGCCATAGCCCATGTGCTGCACACAGCAGCATCACATCTGGACAAGAGGCAGGGGAACTATGTGAGAATGCTGTTCATCGACTACAGCTCAGCATTCAATACCATAGTCCCCTCCAAACTCATAGCCAAGCTCAGGGACCTGGGCTTGAACTATGACCTGTGCCAGTGGGTCCTGGACTTCCTGACGGGCAGACCCCAGGTGGTAAGAGCCGGCAACTGCACCTCCTCATCCATCACGCTCAACATAGGGGCCCCCCAGGGCTGTGTTCTGAGCCCCCTCCTCTACTCCCTGTACACACATGACTGCGTAGCACAGCGGAACAACAACACCATCATCAAATTTGCTGATGACACAGTAGTGGTGGGCCTGATCTCTGCCAACGACGAAAGGGCCTACCTGGAAGAGGTAGAGAACCTGTCACAGTGGTGTCAGGAGAACTGCCTCTCCCTGAACGTCAGCAAAACAAAAGAGATGATTGTGGACTTCAGGAGGTCGGGGGTCAAGGACTACAGCCCCCTCAGCATCGACGGGGCACCAGTTGAGAGAGTGAACAGTTTCAAGTACCTCGGAGCCCACATATCCGAGGACTTGACATGGACCACACACATTGACAGTGTTGTGAAGAAGGCACGACAACGCCTCTACTTCCTCAGGCGCCTAAGGAAGTTCCAAGTCAGTCAGAAGATCCTTAGGAACTTCTACTCATGTACAATAGAGAGCATCCTGACCGGCAACATCACCTCCTGGTTTGGGAATAGCACTGCACAAGACCGTAGCAGACTACAAAGAGTGACACGTTCAGCCGAACGCACAATTAGAGGGGGGCTTCCCACCACCCAGAACATTTACAACAAGCGGTGCAAGGGGAAGGCTAAGAGAATTATTAAGGACTCGAGCCACCCGAACAACTGCCTCTTTGAACTGCTGCCGTCAGGCAAGCGATACCGGAGTCTTATGGCGAGCACAGAAAGACTCAGAAGGAGCTTCTATCCCCAGGCCATCAGGCTGCTAAACGAACAATAATCGCTAAACGAACAATAATCACTATGCAACAACCATCAAATGCACACAGCACACACACCCACACGCACACACTCACTCAAACAAACAACACACTGCAGCACCCACTCTCCACACTTTAGATCACACAAACACACTTACACTTTATATTTATTGATAAAGGATTTGCACTACAACTCGTACACCTACTGTGAATTGTACCTAAACTGCACCTCGTCCATTTATGCCTTGCACTATATAGTATTGTATATTAGTACACTGCACAGTATTGTATATTGTATGGTAACTACGTCTACGAACATTGTACATATGTCTAAACTGAACACTGTGACCTCTTTTTTTACTTCTAATTTTTACTATGTTTTTATTTCATACTTATCTTGTCATGCACAGTCTCTGGAGCGCAACAGTAAGAAGCATTTTGTACAAAAGTATTCTGTACTTCTGTATGACAACTATTAAAGAAACTTGAAACTTGAACTTGAAACTTATCGCCGGAACACAATCTCTAGCTGCTGCGTCTAACATCGCACAGCTGGCAAGATTCATGTCCGGGATATTGACGGGCGGCATGGAGCTGAGGGATGTCCAACATGACCAGCTCGCCCAGGCGGCAGGAGCTATCCTGCATCTAACTCAGCCGCAGGCCATAGCCGCTGGGAAAGTGCGCGCCCTGGCAACTCTGGTCCAGCGCCATCTTTGGTTGGAGCAGGCGCGTGTGCCGGAGAATAAGAGGATTCCTCTTCTGTCGGCAACCCTCTCCGATGCTGGACTGTTGATGAAGTTGATGACCTTGACGTGCAGAGAAATGCAGGAGGAGTGCTCTGTGCTCCAACCTCATTTTCCCCCTCCCGACATCGCCGGTCGAGTCAGACGGCTACCACGTCGTCGAGCTTCATCCGCTGTGGATACCGCTACTACCACCGCCGCTGCTGGCCCTTCGAAGAAGGCCAGGAGGAGAGAGGGCGCCGCCACTGCAGTCGGCCCATCTACGCCTGGAGGAGACGGTAGGGATCGTCGAGACCAGCCACCGATTGTCTACCGTCCCTCCGGGGCTCCCCGAGGTGGCAGACCCCGAGCGGCTCGAGGCGGCAGGCGCCGTTAACCCAGTGACTTTTTTCCCCTGTGGTCCCCTCTGTTTACCCCTCACCGGCCCTCTCATATAATTTGATTCAAAAATAAAAAGTCCCCTCTAAAGGGGGACTGTATTTTTTGTTAACAAACTGTGTGTTTCTTCACCAAAACATATGATGAGGTTGCAAAGTGTGAATCTTCACTTGTATGCATTTATAGGAGGGTTACGTTGTGTTATGAGCTTAAGCAAGGCCTGCAACCTACACTCGGTTGGAAAAAGGGTTTTTTCTACCTCGGCCTGAGTCTCCACATTAAGGTAGAGGATAGTTGTATGTTCTGTTGCTTACACAAGTGATGTTGAGCTACAACACTGTTGTGTTAGTTGCAGTAATGCTCGTATGAACACGTATCACGGCCCAGCCGTTCGCTCTCTCTATCAGTGTTTTTTCTGTGTACAACATAGGATGCGGGTGTAGGATTCACACACACACACGCAACTTGGTTTTGTTGTAAACCCTGTTCACAGTTTCTGTGGGTAGCGTGCATTGTATTAGCTTGCGCTATTTCATTAGCATTCTACCAAAAGTATCATATGCTAAAGTTGTTATTGTGTGCAGGGGGAAGGGCTTGAGGGGGTGCCGAATAAACCCCTCCTTCCCTCTTTTTGATTGGTCAGGGGGTTTTACTCATCTCTTGTCAGTCCAGTCAGGACCAAGCCATTAGACGACTTGGCAGGGAGGGGGGGGGGGGGGGGGGGGGGGAGGGTTTCCCTGACTCCGCTCTTATTACACAGGAGTTGAGTGTTGGGTTTCCCCCCGTCATAGCATACGTCACTACGCACGTTGCCATTGACGATGGCTTCCGTGAGTTAGACCTATATGTACGGTCCGTTGTTGTCAAGCTGTCAGGGTAGAGCGTAGGACTTACGTGTCCTCTACGCTCGATATATGTGTAACCTGAGTCGGTTGGTCACATGACTCAAGATTACCATGGCTTTTTTCACTCTATGACTCACGTGGGAAGCCTCTCTGGGGAGTTCCGTCTAAATCCTCTGTGGTGGGGGTGACGGAATATAAAAATTTAAAAAAAATGTGTCCTCAGTTGTGTCAAATGGGATTCATTCAGTCTGTGCTTCTTTTCTTTTTAATAAAAGAGTGTGGGGTGTAGGAAGCACCACGCCCTTCTTGTCGTTCTCCCAGGGGCCTTGAGGATTCAATGAAAGGTCTCATTTAACCTGTTTATTGATGTGGTTGTGTCCCGACGCATGCATAGTGCTAGCTTGGGGTGTTTTCTGATAAGAATCATGCGGGTAGCTAGTACGCCTTGGTTGCTTATGGTTAAAACAGCGTTTTTATAAAGGGGCACAGGACTGGTTCTGGTCACGCTGGTCCAGGTCAGTTAACCCGTTGTCCGCCGGGGATGCAGATCTGCTGTTCTGGTACGCTGAGGGACTTGGGCTTTTTTCGGGGGGGAAAATGCCGGGTCGGCCCGGGGTGTCACAAGGTTAGGCGCTATAGAGACCCTTGTTGGGTACACTTTTTTGTACCTGGCACTATCATAAGGGGCTGGTTCTCTCTTTTTCTTCGCTCTTCTCTCTCTCGCATGGCGGAGGGAGGGTTGTCAGGGTGGTCTTCTGGACCTCCTCTAGTAACCCTGTGTGCTTCCCGAGCCGCCGGGCCCAGTCCGAAGTAAAGTTCCGATGATACCGTAGACCTAGAATAACCCTTTTTTGAAAACTGAAACACTTGTACTGCGGTATAGCCAGTGTATACCCGCAGGTGTGTTTTGGAGTGGTTATAGCATAGGTGTCAAACTCATGGCCCGCGGGCCAAATGTGGCCCGCCACGTCATTTGATGTGGCCCCCCAAGAGCTCCGGTAAAAAAATAAAAAAATAAATATATATATATATTTTTTTTAAACATTAATCTTGGGTTAAAAAATAGCGGCGTTAAAATAATTGTGGGTTAATGCGTTAATAAAGCTTTAACTTTGACAGCCTTAGTTATTACACATTCTTACACATACATGTATGTTGAACATCTGAGGTTCCATCGCTTGGCCTCCACCGCTCACCGCGGGGGTTCCCTGGACCGGCTGTCATGGCAGTCAGGTGAGCCGTGTGAGGAGGACCCCCAGCCCTGGTGTCCCCACAGAGTTCAGCCTGGGTAGGCTGCGTCGCTAAGGAACCTGTCAACCTGGGTTAAACCTTTAAGTGGTTGGCCCCTACAGCGTGGCACCTACAGTGTGGCCCCTACAGTGTGGCCCCTACAGCTGTTTTTGAGCTGTCAGTCCCGCTAGTGCCCCCTGTGGTTTACGGTCAAACGTGTCTCCTCCAGGCACGGTTGAGCCCTGCTCTCGCTAAGGAACCTGTCAGCCTGGCTTAAAGGAGCAATCCTCCTCGAGGAGTGGATGTCTCCTCGGTATGCCAGTGGAACCTGTCAGCCTGGATTAAAGGAGCAATCCTCCTCGAGGAGTGGATGTCTCCTCGGTATGCCAGTGGTCACGCAGCATACCAGACGCCCCCCCCCCCCCCCCCCCCCCCGCCTGGCACACCAGTTATAAAGGTGTGGCTACGTCATGGACTCAGGACTCACTGAGCCTCCACCTATTGTTTTTCCCTTTTTCCATGCGCTGATGATATGTCTTGGAACGCACAGGGAACCTCGGGGCTACCAGTCAACGGTTCGTTAGAATGTAAAGCACGGTGGCCCTGACGAAGGAGAGGTGGTGTCACAAACAACGCCTGTGGAGGACACGTATGCTGCAGCTTCGTGGTCCTCGCCAGGTCCCTTGGTCTGGATCTATCTCGTGGACCTGACAGAGAGCCCTGTTTCTCATGCGGTCCATGGGGCTGGAACCCCCTCTGCATCCCTTCGATAGGTAACGGGCGGGATGCACGGTGAGGTAGACTCGTTAGGACGAGTGTGAGGGCCAGGACCCTCCCCATTTTCTGATGGTCGTAAAGGGGACCTCAGGGGGTACATTTATCGGGGCTACGCACCTTGCTCCGCCCGTTGTCCAACAGGGCGAGCAAGACGCGCAGCCAGTAACGAAATGTAACGAAGGTTATCCTCTAACTCTAGTTATATGATTACTGGCAAGCGTCTTGCTTTGCGGCCCTGAGGACCCCTGACTGTTTTTCTAATGAAATTCAGACTCGGAAGGGGGAGCACAGCCACGCCACGGGGTTATATACGTAGCCAGAAGTGGGCGTGGCTGGATAGATGTAAGGTGCATGAGGAATATTTTCAATGTATACAATAGGTATAAACGAGGGCGGTCAGGTGGCGTAACGGAGATTGCGTTCGTCACCAAACCCCGGAGCAGCTAGATTCGCCTGTTCGAATCCAGCTCACAGCTCCGGGGTTGTCACCAGCTTGGCTGGCCGTTCACACTAATACAATTGGCAGTATTAGAGGGTGGGAGAAGCTGGCGGGGTGGGTCCGGGTCGTTGTAAACAGCGACTCCTACAGTTCGGTCGGGGCGCCTGCTAAGCGCGGATAGGACTTGAGTGGGATAGTGTGATCCTTCCACACGCTACGCCCTCTCAATGAGAATCCGCGTTGCCAGGTGAAAAGAAGCGGTTGAAGTAACAAAGGAAAAAAGCCAAAAGCACTTACTCCTCAGACAATTGACAATTTTACAGCCCAAAATACAAAAAAGATCCAGGCGGAATAGGTAACAAAGGGTTGAAGAAATATTGTCTGAACTGTCAGATGCAAACTGGCTGTGTGACATAACCGAGCATCTCGCTCAATTGAATAAGAAGCTGTAGGGACGCAAACAAGTCCCACCCAAAACTTGACCAATATAGTTGTGAACTGAGACAACCCTTATTTTGTTATTTTTGAGTACAGTTACAGTTGTGTGTTCATGCAGACACATAATAGCAATTTCATTACGAATTGAAAATAGGGGACCCTGATGTAAAGTCTTTCTCTGGTCTGCATCCCCTTAACAATTGTGTGTATTGAGCTGTACTGTACTGTACCCATTCTGCAATCTGTTAATTAAAGTTAATTAAACTATCTTCCATTAGTTGGATGTATGGCCTCTGCAAAGGTTGTGTGCAGCCATTTGTTTTTGTAACATCTGCTACATCTGTCCCACGTGTTCTTTGCAGCTCAATTGTTAGTTCTGCCCCTCTTGACTGTGACAAAAAGGTTTTGAACAAACTTAATGTCATAGCTTGTATTTGATGATCTTCTTCTTTGTTATTTACTTGAATGGTTTGATCATTGATTAAGGGAGTAATATGGGGTTCTGATAAACTAAAATTATTTGTTAAAATAACATAAGCTAACATATATTTTTACATCTATGCAAATGCATATGCAATATGTATAACTTGAATAAGTAATCAATACAGAAACAACATGTTTAACAATATGTAAATGAGTAGCTACATTTATTTGACATTACATTAACATTTATACGGTCTTTGGCCCTTTGAGGGCAACCATAATGCTGATGTGGCCCTCTGTGAAAATGAGTTTGACACCCCTGGGTTATAGGAACAACCACCGCATGTGATCATGGGGGTGGTTGGTTCCCTGGTGTGTTGGAGCAGAGTCAACTCTCGGGTTGCCCGGTTGAGTGTGCCCCTGCACGTTCATGACGTCTGCCAATCATGTCAGCCTTCTCTGCCTCGACCCCTCTGGGTGGGTTTTTTTTGATAGAGGCTTTGTCATGGTGATCAACAACGCCAGAATGCGCCCCTTCCACCGGAGGGGCTGTTTTCAGCTGACTCCTTGGCGCCTGTCTCGTCCGCAGTACTCCAGGCTCAGGTTACATCCTGTTGCCTGGTTTCCCCGGTGCGCTGCCTGCTTCCGTTGGTTTTTTTGTGTGCTTACGGCCATGCTGACTGCCTGTTCTGCAGGGTCAGTGTGCCAGGCGGTGGGCTATTGGGGGGAAAGGGCCCGCTCTTGGACCCTATCCGAATACGCTGGCGATGTGGGGGCGGTGTCACTAAGTGACCGCCTGGTGGGGTCTTAATGCCTGGCGTCATTGACCTCTCCGGGCCCCCTTTTTCCAGGGGATCCAGTCCCTTAAGTGGGACTGGGTCTTCCTTCGCGCTCCGCTGCTACGGCCTTGCCATGGGGTTGGGTTTGCTCTTGACCCCGTGATTTTGGGGGCAGTAACGAGGTTGTTCCTTCGTTCGTTCCCGGGTGGCATGCGGGTTGTGCGTGTGTGTAGTCGTGGGGTCAAGCACGGTCTGCTCACCCTGTGCGTTGGGTTGCTTGAGTGCCTCTTCGCACGATCGGATCCGTCGCCCTCCTGTGAACCTCCAATAGGGGGGGTATCCTCCATTAGGGAGGGTCGGGTGGGCTCGGTCCTCCCCGGTCTGATGGTTGTGGGGGGCCTCAGCGGGGTACATTTGTCGGGCTATGGCTCCCGCTCAGCCCCTGTTGCAGACAGGTGCTGAGCAAGCCATTAACGACATAGAACGGAGGGTTATGTATATAACCCAGTTCTATGAGTTATGGTGCGCTCAGCACCTGGACGCCGCTGCGGCCCTTGATCTCACCTTGTGGTGAAAGTTTGGGAAAGAGGCGAGTAGGTGACCACACACCTGCTTATGAAGGTAAACGGAAGGGGGTGTGGTCAGACGGATTTTGGGATGTAAAGGTACATGGTGGAATTTTTGATTCAGTGCTCGTGCACAAAGTGAAGTACAGTGCAGACAGGTGCTGAGCGCACCATAACTCATAGAACTGGGTTATATACATAACCCTCCGTTAATCATATTGGATGCCTTCATCTGAACACTTAATTTGCACTATATATTAACCCTCCGGGCACCTTTGTCACCATTCTCGTCAAATAGCCTTTTTTCCATGTGTGTTTGTGGATAGCGTTGGCTATATTTTATGTATATGCCAGGAAAGTAGCTCAGTATCACATCTTTGAGTCACATTACAATAATCCATGTTTTTTTTTTCACTATTAACCGCGTTTTATACACCTTCCACCCTAGTCGCAGAAATTAACAGGTTGACTCCCATGTTAAAATTATTTTTTTAATACACAGCCTGTACAGTTTAAAACTAGAATGAATGATAAGTAACATGATAAAAGGATGGATGAGGCCTTCAAGAGGTAGTTTGTGCATTTATTCAGTCAAGTCAAGTCAAGTCAAGAGTTTTAATTGTCAGGGCAAGTATACAATGAAATGCGGGTGGTCTTGCCCGCAACGATATGCAATAACATATAATAGAATCCAATAGAACAACATTGTGCAATAAACAAGTAACATTGTGCAATAAACAAGCAACAAAGTAGGGCATATCGGTATATGTACATAAGTTATTTACAGAGCATGGAGGACATGCTAGGTCCGTTGGTAGTGCAATACACTGTTAGCTAGGCACTGGGTCTTTCTGTACATGCTAATTTATACAATCTCCGGTTATACTATACTATTTTTAAAGTGACCTTTCCTTAGTGGCCATAAGTGTGGGCGTGTGCAGCATGAGTGTGTGCTTGCTCATGTTAAAGTGGCTGCTAGTGTGTGAGCGTGTACAGTGTGTGTGTCGTGTGTGTGCTCATGTGTGGAGAGTTCAGTGTTCAGGGCTCTGATGGCCTGGGGGAAGAAGCTGAGCCGAAGTCTCTCTGTCCTAGTAGCTGGTGTTCGCAGGCGTCTGCCTGACCTCAGCAGCATGAACAGGCTGTTGTTGGGGTGGTGTGGGTCTTTCATTATTCTGCAGGCTCTGGATTTGCACCTCTTGTTGTATAGAACCTGCAGGGGTGGTAGTGCAATACCCGTGGTACGCTCGGCTGAGCGCACCACTCTCTGTAGGGCCTTCTTGTCCTGTGCCGTGCTGTTTTCATACCAGGCAGTGATGTTTCCAGTCAAGATGCTCTCTACAGCTCCGGAGTAGAAGGACTGGAGTATCTTCCAGATACTCTGAACTTCCTTAACTGTCTCAGGTGGTAGAGGTGTTGCTTCGCCTTTTTTACGACTGAGTCTATGTGTGTTGTCCATGTCAGATCCTCTGCGATGTGGACCCCCAGGTACTTAAAGCTGCTCACCCTGTCCACGGTAGCCCCGTTTATCCTCAGTGGTGTGTGTGTCTCCTGCTGTCCTCTCCTATAATCCACGATCAGCTCCTTGGTTTTACCAATGTTCAGGAGCAGGCTGTTGTCCTGGCACCAGTGTTCCAGTACCTCAACCTCCTCCCGGTAGGCCTTCTCGTCGTTGTCCGAGATCAGCCACACCACACTGTGTCGTCCGCAAACTTCACTATGGAGTTGGAGCTGAACTTGGCCACACAGTCATGTGTGTATAGTGAGTACAGCAGGGGGCTCAGAACACAGCCCTGGGGGGACCCGATGCTCAGGGTGATGGTGTTGGAGGTCTGACCCCCCACCCTGACCGCCTGGGGCCTTTCACTCAGAAAGTCCAGTATCCAGGCGCTCAGAGCGGAGCTCAGACCCAGCTCGATCAGCTTGTCCACCAGTCTGGTGGGGACTATGGTGTTGAATGCTGAGCTGTAGTCAATGAACAACAGTCTCACATAGCCCCCCTTCTGACGGTCCAGGTGAGAGAGGGTGCTGTGCAGTACTTGGGAGACCGCATCGTCAGTGGACCTGTTTGGCCTGTATGCAAATTGCATAGGGTCCATATCACTGGGGAGGGAGAAACAAATGTGATCCTTGACCAGCCTCTCAAAACATTTCATGGCCACAGAGGTGAGTGCCACCGGTCTGTAGTCATTGAGACCTGCAGGGGAGGGTTTCTTTGGTACCGGGATAATGGTGGACATCTTGAAGCAGGCAGGGACCACTGACTCTTCAGGGATCGATTAAATATGGTGGTGAACACAGGGGCTAGCTGGTTAAGTATGCGTCCTGTTATTCCATCTGGGCCAGCAGCCTTTCTGGTGTTCACCTGCATAAATGCTCTTCTCACACTGTGTACCGTCAATGAGAGAGCGTCCCCCGCGCCCCCGCGGATGCCCCCCCCCCCTCCACAACAGCCGGCGTGCCAGTGACGTCACTAGCCGTAGAGCTAGCGGCGCCGCTGTTTGCACCAAACCGTGCGTAGAAGGTGTTGAGCTGGTCCGCGAGGGAGGCGTCGTCGCTCCCCATTGAGGGGGCGCTGACTTTGTAGTCAGTTATTGTCCTCAGTCCCTGCCATAAGCCTCTTGTGTCATTCTGTGCCATTTGTGCCTCCATCTTGTCAGCATACGTCTTTAGGGTTAGGGTTAAGGTAACCTGAAGTTAATAATGATATTCATGAAAAAAAAATTTAAACAATACATGAAAAAAGGTACTGAGATTGCAATGTCTGTCACTAGGGAGAAAGGTGGGAGTTTTTTGAAGGTTGACTGGAGGGTTAAATGAGTGTTAGGGTTAGTAATAGCCTAGTGGGTGTGTGTATTGTATGAATTCAGAACCATGGACAGCACCGTTTGCAGGTGCACGCAGCATGCGCAAGCAAAAAAGGAAAATGTTTACATTTTCTTTCTTTTGTGAATTTCTCCGATCATGGCAGAGCCTGAATTATGGCCCGCAATAACAACAACACCCCCCATTCCCCCCATCCCTGCTCAACTCCAACCCACACATCATACACAAATTAACGCTTGGAGGCACAGTAGCCTAAAGGTCGCTGTTTGACAGCATTACAGATTCTACCTTTAAGTACTCGCTAGTAAGGTACCTGCTACAGGTTTTACATGTTTTATGGTTCCTGTCCTCAAAGTCACTAAGCGGCTCGACACCTCGTTAAAGTTCCAAACATCTTTGTCAAACACCTATAACCCTCTGAGGAGCTGTGAGCTCTATAACGTCCAGACAGGAAAACATTTAAATCTTACTTTGTTATCCTTGTGCTCGCCTGTGGAAAGTGCAGAGGAGAGGAAGAAAACGTGACTCCTTGAACGAGCGTGTGGTATTTACAGGGGCCGCTGACGGAGCTGGACACAGGAAGAATGTGAGCGCTCTGCGAGTGAGACCTGCACTGAGAACTCTGGCCCCAATCAAGGCTCTGTTTGTTGACGTCAGAGTCTCACTCAGACTGGAGACTGGGGGGGGGGGGGGGGGGTAGAGAGATATAAGAGAGAGAGAGAGAGAGAGAGAGAGAGAGAGAGAGAGAGAGAGAGAGAGAGAGAGAGAGAGAGAGAGAGAGAGAGAGAGAGAGAGAGAGAGAGAGAAAGAGAAAGAGAGAGAGAGAGAAACATAATATAGAGGGAGAGGGATTGAGAGCGAGAGAGAGAGAGAGTGAAATAAAGAGAAAGATGGAGAGAGAAACAACAGAGAGAGATTGAGAGAGATAGAGAGAGGGATTGAGAGGGACAGAGAGAGGGATGAGAGATAGAGAGAGGATTGAGAGATAGAGAGAGATAGAGAGTGATGTCAGACTGCGACAGATTAGTGTCTGTGTTTTTCAGTCTTAGCTTCCTTCCTCTCTTCTCATCCCCGTAATCCCGTCTCTAATGAAACGTCAACAAAGCGCAGGAGGGAAGACAAGGAGAGCGGCAGAGTGGAGGTCAAGGTCCCCCGGGTATCTGCTACGTCTGGTTCCACTCCTGTTGCGGAAGAATGGCCTGTTTCATTCAGCCTTATATGCTGCTCAGAGGCCCCACCACCCACACACATATACACACCTGCCCCTCCTTAAACATTTCCTCTGGG
>NC_140173.1:70618404-70673404 GCF_963971535.1 Notolepis coatsorum
TGAGAGAGCAGGGGGAGAGAGACACTGAGAGTAGACTGAGAGAGCAGGGGAGAGAGAGAGACACTGAGAGTAGACTGAGAGAGCAGGGGAGAGAGAGGGACACTGAGAGTAGACTGAGAGAGCAGGGGGAGAGAGAGAGACACTGAGAGTAGACTGAGAGAGCAGGGGGAGAGAGAGAGACACTGAGAGAGCAGGCGGAGAGAGAGAGAGACTGAGAGAGCAGGGGGAGAGAGAGACTGAGAGTAGACTGAGAGAGCAGGGGAGAGAGAGAGACACTGAGAGAGCAGGGGGAGAGAGAGAGACACTGAGAGAGCAGGGGGAGAGAGAGAGACACTGATAGTAGACTGAGAGAGCAGGGGGAGAGAGAGAGACACTGAGAGTAGACTGAGAGAGCAGGGGGAGAGAGACACTGAGAGTAGACTGAGAGAGCAGGGGGAGAGAGAGAGACTGAGAGTAGACTGAGAGAGCAGGGGGAGAGAGAGGGACACTGAGAGTAGACTGAGAGAGCAGGGGAGAGAGAGAGACACTGAGAGTAGACTGAGAGAGCAGGGGGAGAGAGAGAGACACTGAGAGAGCAGGGGGAGAGAGAGAGAGACTGAGAGAGCAGGGGAGAGAGAGACTGAGAGTAGACTGAGAGAGCAGGGGGAGAGAGAGAGACACTGAGAGTAGACTGAGAGAGCAGGGAGAGAGACACTGAGAGCAGTGGCGGCTCGCCACTAGGGGCGCTTGGGCGCTGCCCCCCCTCAGGCCCTGCCCTGGTTATATGAGAGAAGAACAAGAAAAATTTTTTAGTTTTTTGTTTTATAGAACTATAAATAATATAAACATGTTTAAAAATGAATAATATTTACTCATTTTTAAGTATGTTTGTGTTTCCAATGCACAATGTAACGTTAATATATAAAATAAAAAATACACGTTTTCCTCTCTCTCACTTATTTTTTTTTCTTTTTCTTTGTATTTCTCGGCCCGGGCTAGGCGCAATAGCGCTCTGAGTGCGCGTCACTGTTTGATCGCTGTATCCGTCGCAGCCAATCAGTGCGTAACGCGTTGTGCGTTGAAATTTGACTATTATGTTGGAATCTGGGGCGCGATTTGAAGCGGTCTAGGCAGCAGCGTCAAGAATTTCTGTAGCCGCATTTCGCGGAGACGCTCTCTGATTGGCCGACGTCAGTTTTTTTTTCCGTAGCCACATTTCGCGGAGACGCTCTCTGATTGGCCGATGCCACTTTTTTTGTTCCGATTTTAGGTTTTCTAGTAGAGATAGTTGTGTTGTTGTGAGTTGTTGTTGTCAGCTATTTGTCTTAGAGCGTGACTGCAAGTTCTTTCGACGGTTAAGCTTAGGCACTCTTTCAAAGTTGGTTAAGGTTAGAGTTTGTCTTAGAGCATGGCGATAGAACGCCAGGTAGTTTGCAGTCTGTTCGATGCGGAAATGGACAAAGAAATCAAACTACTTGTTGTGTGGTGCTAACTGCTAACAGCTAACAAGCTATATGGCAGTCTGGACAGTGGACTGGATATACATCATCAACAGCGGATTATACACTTTATCAAGCCCTCCGCTTGATATACATCAACAGTCTGGGGAGTCGGGACAACAGTGAGTGGACCACGTAAACAGTGAGTTAATTCGGTCTCTCTCTCGCTCTCTCTCTCTCTCTCTCTCTCTCATCTCTCTCCGCTCTCTCTCTCTCTCTCTCTCTCTCTCTCTCCCCCTCTCTCTCGCTCTCTCTCACTCTCTCTCTCCCCCCCCTCTCTCTCTCTCTCGCTCGCTCTCTCTCTCTCTCGCTCTCTCTCTCTCTCTCTCTCTCGCTCTCCACTCATCTCCTCTCTCTCTCTCTCTCTCTCTCAGCTCTCTCTCTCTCTCTCTCTCTCTCTCTCTCTCTCTCTCTCTCTATCTCTCTAATTTCGCGCGGGTGAAGCATAACCACTCAGACAATGAATGGCAGGGGAGAGAGACACTGAGAGTAGACAGAGAGAGCAGGGGAGAGAGAGAGAGAGAGAGAGATACTGAGAGAGCAGGGGGAGAGAGAGAGAGACTGAGAGAGCAGGGGGAGAGAGAGAGAGAGACACTGAGAGAGCAGGGGGAGAGAGAGAGCAGGGGAGAGAGAGAGACACTGAGAGAGCAGGGGGAGAGAGAGAGAGACTTAAACTTTATTTTTCACCAGTTAACGTGAAAGGCATGCTGATCAGCAGTAATGCAACGTCATGATTGTCGATTGATGGGAGTCAATAAATAGACAAAATCGTTTATGTAGGCTATATAAGCAGCACATATAAATTAATGACTAACTTAGTTAATGAATAGCTAACATAAATAGCATGGTAATAATACATAGGTTATTGATCAATGAATGTATTGATCAATTAATTTATATTACAAATGATACAGCAGTAGAAGTCATGTTATTTCCTCATTGTGAGCTTTCTATGTCGCCTGTCTGCTGCCAAAGAAAATATGATTGAGGCGATATTTAGCCAGGCGACTGCATTGTCACTCGAAAAATACCCTGCTGTGGGGATTCTCTCATTCATAACAATGGAAGCAATTACATTCTAACGATCGCCTGGCTTGAAAAATGGGTCGCCTGGCAAAAAAATCGCCCAGCTGTGTGCATTGGACTTTAGGCCCAAAGTTCTGTTCCCCTAGCAACGGAATTCTTCTGAAAAGGTTTAAAGCACGGTTTCAAAGTGACAACAATAAAAAATAAATAAAACAAAGAGTTTACTTGCTGTTACGATGTCTGCTGATGCAGTAGTAGACAGGAAACAGGTGACACCGTCTATAGGCAAGACACATGTATCACCCACTAAAAATGACAGTAATAGAATGATGAATTCAATTCAATTAGCATCTCCATTTAGTCTCGAAAGATCATTGAGAGCAAGCTCTCATTTACAATGACGTCGAGAGTTACGGTACATAAAACAATATAGAAATATAGAAACAGAAAAGTCAATCAACAAACAATTTTTATTAATTAAAGCAACCACAGACTGTGGTGAAATGGTTGGCTATTATAGCTTTAAACTGACCAATGGATACTCTAGTATTGAGTTTTAAAGTGCTTTGTAAAACATTCCACATGTCTGCGGCACAGAAGCTAAAAGCAGATTTTCCTAATTCACTGCAAACTCTGGGACCTTAAGCTTAAGGTCATGGTAAATGGACTGCATTTATATATCGCTTTTATCCAAAGCGCTTTTGAAAACGTACGCCTCACATTCACCTACCAACGACGGAGGCGACCGTGCGAGGTGCCAACCGGCTTCGTCGGGGGCATTTAGGGGTTAAGCGTCTCGCTCAAGGACATGTCGACCGGTGCTGCCCGGAAGGAGGTGGAGGAGGAGGAGGAGGAGGAGGAGGAGGAGGAGAGGAGGAGGAGGAGGAGGAGGAGGAGGAGAGGAGGAGGAGGAGGAGCCGGAATCGAACCAGGAACTGTCTGATCACCGGATGACCTCTCGACCTCCTGTCGCCGTCCCCTGGCAGGAGAATAAGAGAGATGCTTTGACAGAGTGAGGGGAGAGGGAGAGATGAGGAGGGATGAGGAGGGCATGAACAACACGGGGGGGGGGGTGAGGGTCTCCCGGACTGCAGTTCATCACTCGTCCTCCAAGTCTCAATCTTCTCCTCGTCTTTAGCATTGGAGGCGCTAAGGTCCCCCGACGCCGGCAAAGGTCAGGCTGATGATTTATCGGGCCTCTTATGGCGGTGCTGTCTGTGGGCCTGAGGTCTGCCATGTGTCTGGATGAGAGCCAAGATCACTGGGACCAACAGGAGCCTGCTGTCGGAGAGGGAGGAGCTGCCGTTTAGTCGGTGCTTCTGTTTTGTGTGATGATTAAGATGATGGTGATGATGATGATGATGATGATGATGACCTAAATCAAATACACACACGCACGCACGCACACACACACCACACACACACACACACACACCACACACACACACACACACACACACACACACACACACACACACACACACACACACACACACACACACACACACACACACACACACACACACACACACACACACACACACACACACACACTGTACAGTACACACACACACACGCACATAATGTACAGACACACACACACACACACGCACATAATGTACACACACAATACACACACACACATATACTCACACACACAGACACACACGCACACACACACACAAAGACACACAAAGACACACACACACACATACTGTACAGTACACACAACACAGACACACACAGACACACACAGACACACACAGACACACACAGACACACACACACACACACACACACGCGCACAAACACACACACACACACACACACACACACACACACACACACACACAACATACACATGCACATACATATAACATTCTGTACAAACACACCAGCTACAGTGCAGCGTTTTCTAGATTTGAACATGGTATGTTGAAACACATGTTACGTTAGGGACTAGTTTGAGCCGGTGGGTTTCTGTTGCTAGGGAAACAGTTTGGACCTGTCAGTTATCAGCGAACACTGCAACAGGAAATTAACTTGGGTCCTTTTAGAATGTTTATGTATATTATGTATATCTTTGCTGTCCTAGTATTAATATTATTTGTATTTTTATGTTGAAAGCCACAGTAGATATTTCATTGTATGTAGTACAGTGACAATAAAGGAATTCTAATTGGTAAATGGACTGCATTCATATAACAGCTTTTATCCAAAGCACTTTACAACTTATGCCTCACATTCACCCATTCACTCACACATTCATACACCGACGGCAGGGGCGACCATGTCTTGCTTAAGGACACTTTGACACAGAGCAGTGTTAATTTTGTCAGCTATTTTCAATTTAGTTTTAATCTTAGTCATGTTTCAAGTTCAAGTTTCAAGTTTCTTTAATAGTTGTCATACAGAAGTACAGAATACTTTTGTACAAAATGCTTCTTACTGTTGCGCTCCAGAGACTGTGCATGACAAGATAAGTATGAAATAAAAACATAGTAAAAATTAGAAGTAAAAAAAGAGGTCACAGTGTTCAGTTTTGACATATGTACAATGTTCGTAGACGTAGTTACCATACAATATACAATACTGTGCAGTGTACTAATATACAATACAATATAGTGCAAGGCATAAATGGACGAGGTGCAGTTTAGGTACAATTCACAGTAGGTGTACGAGTTGTAGTGCAAATCCTTTATCAATAAATATAAAGTGTAAGTGTGTTTGTGTGATCTAAAGTGTGGAGAGTGGGTGCTGCAGTGTGTTGTTTGTTTGAGTGAGTGTGTGCGTGTGGGTGTGTGTGCTGTGTGCATTTGATGGTTGTTGCATAGTGATTATTGTTCGTTTAGCGATTATTTTCGTTTAGCAGCCTGATGGCCTGGGGATAGAAGCTCCTTCTGAGTCTTTCTGTGCTCGCCATAAGACTCCGGTATCGCTTGCCTGACGGCAGCAGTTCAAAGAGGCAGTTGTTCGGGTGGCTCGAGTCCTTAATAATTCTCTTAGCCTTCCCCTTGCACCGCTTGTTGTAAATGTTCTGGAGGGTGGGAAGCCCCCCTCTAATTGTGCGTTCGGCTGAACGTGTCACTCTTTGTAGTCTGCTACGGTCTTGTGCAGTGCTATTCCCAAACCAGGAGGTGATGTTGCCGGTCAGGATGCTCTCTATTGTACATGAGTAGAAGTTCCTAAGGATCTTCTGACTGACTTGGAACTTCCTTAGGCGCCTGAGGAAGTAGAGGCGTTGTCGTGCCTTCTTCACAACACTGTCAATGTGTGTGGTCCATGTCAAGTCCTCGGATATGTGGGCTCCGAGGTACTTGAAACTGTTCACTCTCTCAACTGGTGCCCCGTCGATGCTGAGGGGGCTGTAGTCCTTGACCCCCGACCTCCTGAAGTCCACAATCATCTCTTTTGTTTTGCTGACGTTCAGGGAGAGGCAGTTCTCCTGACACCACTGTGACAGGTTCTCTACCTCTTCCAGGTAGGCCCTTTCGTCGTTGGCAGAGATCAGGCCCACCACTACTGTGTCATCAGCAAATTTGATGATGGTGTTGTTGTTCCGCTGTGCTACGCAGTCATGTGTGTACAGGGAGTAGAGGAGGGGGCTCAGAACACAGCCCTGGGGGGCCCCTATGTTGAGCGTGATGGATGAGGAGGTGCAGTTGCCGGCTCTTACCACCTGGGGTCTGCCCGTCAGGAAGTCCAGGACCCACTGGCACAGGTCATAGTTCAAGCCCAGGTCCCTGAGCTTGGCTATGAGTTTGGAGGGGACTATGGTATTGAATGCTGAGCTGTAGTCGATGAACAGCATTCTCACATAGTTCCCCTGCCTCTTGTCCAGATGTGATGCTGCTGTGTGCAGCACATGGGCTATGGCGTCCTCCGTGGACCTGTTGGGGCGATATGCAAATTGCAGACGGTCCAGGTTGATGGGGAGGGAGGAACAGATGTAGCCCTTCACTAGCTTCTCAAAGCACTTCATGGCTATGGAGGTGAGGGCTACAGGGCGGTAGTCGTTGAGGCAAGCGGGCGTAGATTTTTTGGGTACAGGGATGATGGTGGACTTCTTCAGACAGGTGGGGATGACGGCCTGTTCCAAGGACAGGTTGAAGATGTCAGTGAATACCGGGGCCAGTTGGTCGGCACAGACTTTTAGGACGCGGCCGGGGATGCCGTCCGGTCCTGCTGCCTTCCTGATATCCACTTTTTTAAAGATCCGTCTCACCTCATGCTCTGTTACCCTGAACACTGAGTCTCCATCAGCAGACCCCCCCCCCCCCCATTGCCGTGGTTTGTAGGCTGGTGTTGTTATTCACAGCCTCAAACCTCGCATAGAAGGAGTTGAGATCATTTGCTAAGGAGATGTCACTGTTCAGTTTGAGGGGGGTTCCTTTGTAGTCTGTCATTGTTCTGAGGCCCTGCCACATGCCTCTAGAGTCAGCCTGTTCAAACTGAAGTTCAACTTTATCCCTGTAACGCCGTTTTGCCTCTATTACTGCTCTCCTGACGTTGTATCTTGCCATCTTGTGTTCTTCCATGTTGCCTGTCACCAGCCCGGTGTTGTATGCTGATGTGCGCACTTTCAGAGCCTCACAGACAGATTTGTCTACCCAGGGCTTTTGATTTGGGTAGATATTAATTTTGGTGGTGGGGATTATTACTTCTACCTGAGTACAGACATAGTCAATCACCGTTTCGGTGTATTCGTTAATATTGGCTGTGTTATCACGGAATACACTCCATTCTGTGCTTCCCAGCACTGCTTGGAGTGACTCCACTGACGTCACGGCCCAACGCTTAACCTCTCGCGAGACCACCGGCGTTCGCTTGAGACTCTGTTTGTACTTAGGCAAAAGAAAAATGGCGGCGTGATCGCTTTTACCGAATGGACTAAGAGCCTGTGACTTGTACCCATTCTTAAATTGCGAGTATACATGGTCTAATATGTTCTCGCCTCTGGTGGGACAGGTCACATGCTGATAGAAATTCGGCAGCACCTTTTTAAGACGCGCGCTGTTGAAATCCCCCAAGACCAAAATGGCAGCGTCAACATTAGCTGCCTGGAGTTTGTTTACCTCGTCGTGAAGTTTTGAAAGTGCGACCCCAGTGTTCGCGTGTGGTGGAATGTACACTCCGATGAGGATGATGGACGTTAACTCTCTTGGGAGGAAGAAGGGTCGACATTTTATCGTGATAAACTCCAGGTCTGGGGAGCAGTGGTTAGACAGTTCCTTTGTGTTGCCTAAATCGCACCACTCCTTGTTTATCATGAAGGCAATGCCGCCTCCTGCTCCTTTGTCGTTTTCATCATATTTAAAATTTTAGTCACCTTAATACATTTTTTGTTTAGTCAGTTTTAGTCAACTAAATGTCTGAGCATTTTAGTCTTCGTTTAGTCTCGATTTAGTCCTTTTGTAGTAATGCGTTACTGTGAAAGTAACTATTTAGCTACTCAGCTAAAAAAAATTACTCCCATTAATGCCGTTACAGATTCTTACAGTCAAAATCTGTTGATCAACTTGACAGTTTCCATTAATTTGCATTCACATCACTGAACTCTGCTAAGCAATGTGGTCTATACAAACACAAACCTGACGTATGCGCCGTGCCGAATCAGACGGTTTGTATCAGCGTATGCCCGTGCGCGTAGCTCGGGAAGCTAGGTTCTAGGTTGAAGAAAAAAGTGCACACTTAGGTTGAAGGAACGGCCTTGATGTCGGAGCGTTTCATTATAAGCGTCTTGCAACGTTGGTTAAGATATCAATCGTGCTTTGCAACGTTAGTTAGGATATCAATCGTGCATGAAAGGACTATTATTTAGGAGTAAAGCAAAGTTAATGGCAACTGGTTTTGCAACTGGGAGCCAAGTCATGCTTTTAAATTAGTATGGATGAGATACCCTTACAGATTCTTACAGTCTGTTCTTCAAATCTGTTGATCAACTTGACAGTTTCCATTAATTGGCATTCACATCACTTAAATCACCAAATGTCTGCGGTGGTCGAGATGTAGTCCAGCCCCTAGTCATGTTGGCGTCTTTCGGGTTGCCATAATCACAAAGACGATCGCCAGACGGCGTGGGGGTGGAGTTCGTTACATCGTATCAATTCTCCCGTGATTTTATTTTACTATAGTTTGAAGGTATAGGTGGACGTGGACTATTCCTCGGTTACATTGGTGGAAGCGGTGGGATTGTTTCCTGCATCAGTGTCCAGCGTGAGAAGTAAAGGGAATGCGAGAATGAATTAGATGATTTGACAGCTAGCTATGCTAATGCTAACAGTAACGTAGCACTTAGTTTCAAACTAGTCTCCTCCTCGTCTTTCACTTTCAACAATACATTCTGCCAAGTCCAAGCCCACTGCATACAGCACCACCGAGATTGTTTCATTAAACCCAGTTACTGCTATCTAGAATTCTGGCTAAGAACATAACACGAGTGAGGAAATTAATCAAAGCGGCGCACTTGTGCTGCACACAGGAAACGGAAATGATTCACTAATAATAACATTAATTATTCTAAAAGTTATAATTAGTTCGTCTCGTCTTAAAATGAAGAGAGATTTCGGCTAGATTTTATTTTGTAAACTACATTTTGTGTTGTTGGTTGTAGTCAACAATGTTGCATTAATTATTATATATATACTACATTAACGTGACATCACGTCTCGTGACGCCCATATTTAGTCACCATTTTAGTTGACAAAATTAGCCAGAATCAAGCCAGGACACATCTGTTTACCAGACAGTCGACCACTCTACCTCCTGACCACTGTCGCCCTAATTCTAGGATATAAAATATATAAATGAGGACTACTGATTAATAGTGCTAATCAGATGTATGTACAGAGTTGTAGTATAGTATGTACAGTGATACAGGTATAACAACAGTATGGTGGTAGTCATATTGTCCAGGGCCCTATTCCCTGTACCTGGTTCAACTAAGTCGATCAAAAGTCCCATTAGCTAGATTAAATTAACCCGATGAATAAATCCAGGCTTTCCCTGTTCCTCGAAGGCGGTTTCACTCTCGTTAATTCGAGACTTGATACTCAGGATAATTGCGAGCGGCTGCATCACCTGAAAAGACAGCAGGTGTCGATCGCAGAAATCCTGATTTTCTAACGCATTGATTGATTGATTGATTGAAAACTTTATAACAGATTGCAGAATGGGTACAATACAGTACGGCTCAATAGCCTCGCCGACAAGTTAAATGCATATCTATAGGCTAATTTTAAGTCCCTCATTACCCCAATCAATCAGATTATATTTCTTTAAATGTGCCTGCTGGCAGTAGGCTTAATGGAATGAATAATCGAATGAGATCTTGCTAGCAAAAATAATTAGTTCAACTATTTCAGAATAAGTAGATAAAAACAAGCCCAAAGAGTATCTAATTGATACGAATTAATAGATACTTATAAGGATATCTGTAGGGGAGAGTGGGGTGAGTAGTACCAAGGGGCATGTAGTTCCACCCCTGTTATCTAGAAAACCATAGAAGAAGTTGGTCATGTGACAACATATTTTTGAAGAGGCATCCATTTCACTCAACCTGCAGAGAAGGGAGACACCTGGCTTGACAGGTAAGCACATTTAAGTTCAAAAAACAGTTTTTTGCCCTCCAAAGTAAAATTTGTATGATCAAGGTTTTTTGATTGCTGTGTTTGAACAATTATAGACAACTTTGAAAACAGTTCACACATGTTTTAGTGCTTTAGTAAGCTACACCATGAGTCTATACAGTTAGCATGATGCTAGCTCAAAACAGCTGGGGGATGCATTTTTTTCAAAATGGTAGGCTTGGGGTGATTTGTGCCAAAGGGCCTGGGTTAAGTTGTGCCAGATATTTTCTTTGTTATGTTGCCCCAACTTATAATTATTAACTATATATATTACTTGATTGTATTTTATTGTTATTGTACATTGCATTCTTGCATTTGATCACTAAAACTATGTGATATTCTTAATTTTAGACCAAAATCCATCATGCCACGCAGATATACAAATGGAAGACAGACAGGGTTTCAACTCCTCTTGAGAAGTTGGAAAGAGCAGTGAAAGAGGTGCAACAGGGGAAGACTAATACGTCAGGTTGGAAAGGAGATGAAGATCTGCAGGATGCTTTTACCGCTTTTGAGATTAAAACTGTGAGGTTTTTGTCCTTTGCTCACTTACTCGCTCTGTTCCTTTAAGCCTACTCGCTCTGTTTTCCATTTGTTTTCTGTTAATCATTTCATTCCCCTATTCACACGCTTCTTCCCAGAGACGTCGTTGATTGGTTCTCCCCCGTCCACACGCTTTTCAATCACATCCCTCAGCTGTCACTGCTTGTCAATTAAGCATTCCCGTATTATTTATACCCCGTTTCCCCATTCAAGTTTTGTTGGATCGTTTTGATATTTCAGTTGCATTCGCCGTTCCTGCTGCCTGCTGTTGTTTCCCTTTGCTTTGCCTCCAGGATATTCAAGAAGCATTCCTCTTGGACACCCTTTCCCCGAGGCGACGCGCCCGCTCCATTCTGTTCCAACGCTCTTTACGCACAACGCCTGGGTGAGTTTTTTATGACTGTCTTTGATCCAATTCCGTTTTTCGTGTGTTATATAACACTGAAGATTTCCAGCTTTTTATCAGACAGTCACTCACCCAGCGTTTAGCCTTTTTTGGATTGTTTCATTGGGATAATATTTTGGCCTAACATCTCCCACTGTGTGTTTACACACCGAAGATATTATCACATTGGATTTGTATTTTGGGACTTCGCTCACAGTGTTTATTTTGCACCGAAGATATCTATCACTTGGGATTGTGTTTGGAACGTTACTCACAGTGTGTATTTACACCGAAGATTCAGTCACTTGGATAACTCTGTTTTCGGGTACAAGTCACCTCACCTGTTCACCTGCTCTGTTCCACCTGCACTCTGAGTTAACTCGCTCCCTCTCTCTCTCTCTCGGTCCCGCAACCACCTCGGAGATTCTGCCGAGAGAAGTCTGCAGAGCGGCTCTGACGTCAGCGTCTGCTTCCCCTGACTACCATCCCGGGAGAAGCTGCAGAGCAGCAACATTTCATCCTTGCTTGTATTCCAGTCTTTGTTGAACTCTTCCAAATCTGTGCTGTTTATTTAGTCTTAATAAACAAGCCCTTGTGTTTGGCAACTCTGAATCCTACTCTCTTGTGTCGTTGCGTTTGGGGTCGGTGTCAAACCTTAACAAATTATCTGTTTTACGTAAAATTATCAATGGCACAATTTACCCCAGTGTATTCTCTCTAATGTCACAACTTACCCCGCACCGGGGGCAAGTTGTGCCACAAAACCACTTTATTTTCTAAAGCTATATTTCTGAAACAGTTTATTTAAGATCCAAAGTGATTGTCCCCAGTGATGCACAACATCCTAAACTATATTTACATATTTTAGTTGGGGGCATTACTGTAATCCCCTTGCTTTAAAGGCACTTTAAGTAAAAAGTGGCCCTATTCACCCCACTCTCCGCTACTGTATGCGCTTAGGTATCATGTACTATATAAATACATGGTTCCCAAAGTTTTCAAGGCGCGACCCCCGAAATAACGTGTCAGAGAGGCTTGGATGCTATACAGTTTCACTATTAATCAGGTTTTAATCTGTTTCGGACATCATCCATACATGCATTGAATTGATTAACCTTTTGTTTATACCAGTGACACCAGTCATGTTCATCACCCTCTTGGTCATCATCAGATAACAGTGCTTGAACAGATAAATGCATTTTCTCAAAATCATTCATCAAAACGCCAAAGGCTCATTCAATTTCTCAAGTCACGTCCACATCATCAAATCCGTCAAACAGCGCATCTCCTCAGACATTTTAATCCGAGTTACAATATCACAATAACGTGTGAGTGACAGTTATACAATTCAACAATCGACAGATTCAGATTCCTCGTAATTCATATCCACAACCCATGCATAAAATGCATAAAGAAGCTTCAATTTATGCTTGAATGAAACACAATTTGGGCGCTCCGTTAAGCAAATACATACACAGCGGAGAATATGAAACGAATCAGAGCTAAACGCCCGGTTTCATTAATTAAAAATATCCCTGCGGGATTCACATTTGCAATGCTCCGTTATTAAAATAACCACATAATGTGTGTCACGACTCGCGAGTGCCGTATCCGTATAACTATGACGTGCATTATTTAGGACAAAGTAAATCCATAGGCTGAATATGATTTATTATCAGCATTTTAGGTCTATTATTTTACATTTCAAAAGCCCCCTCTAGAAAAACGGAGCACAAAAACATAATTCAGAATGGTATAATGGGAACTGTGAGGAGAGCTGGCATTTCTTTGCGAGGGCGTGGCCAGTTTATCCAGCTAACTGAACTAAACCCTACGCTGGAGCAGGTTCAAACTTTCTGATCTGTTGCCATAGTGATTTAGACAATTGCGCTTCGGGGAACTGAAAAGTCTGGCTTATGTCAAGTTATCCTGAAAATTATCCGGCTAACTCAGTTAGCCAGGTACGAGGAACAGGGCCCTGCAGCGTAAGAGTAGGATATGTATAGATATAGATATAGTATCTAGAGATATGTAAAAGTAAAATAAAAAAAATTGTAAAAAGGACTATGTGGAGGTAAATACAGACAAGTGGGGATAGGTATATATGTGGTGAGAATAAATATATATATATATATATATATATATATATATATATATATATATATATATATATATATATATATATATATATATATATATATATATATATATATTAGTGCTGTCAGGTGATTAAAAAAATTAATCTAATTAATTACAGGATTTGTAATTAATTAATCTAATTAATCGCATTTTAATCGCATAACCATTTTATGCCTGATATTCTATATTCTATAATCATATTTCAAATTGCATGTGTCCGGATGGCAGAATTCAGTACTGTATCTACAAAACCTTCTGTTTAATCATCTTCCATCTATTAATTTGCTTAGATTTTTCAGGTCTGGTCAATTTGAGCATGGTGTTATTCACAGTCAAAGATAACAAAAAAAATATTGATATTCTCATTTGGTTCATTACAATTTACTCAAAATAAAATTTTCATTCAATCAATCACAGCACAGATTGAGTGATTGAATGAAAATGTTATTAACAGATTGCAGAATGGGTACAATACAGTACGGCTCAATACACACAATTGTTAAGGGGATGCAGATCAGAGAAAGACTTTCGTCTTGTTTACATCAGGGTCCCCCATTTTCAATTCATAATGAATTGTAAGTAAGGGTGCAACTTGCACTGTGCAATCCATTCTTTGTGGATCTAGCCCACAGTATTTCTGACACTGGGAATACATTCCCTGAGATTCATAGATGTCCCTAGAATCAGATACCAAGAACATGCAAATGGACCATATTAAAAAAAAATCTGTAAATGTGTATTCTACATTCTTATGGAATGAATGAGATACAAAAAAAATATTATAAAAAAAAAAAAAAAAAAAAAAAAAACTTTTTTTTGTAATTAATTTTGAGTTAATTTTCATAACGCGATAATTTGCTGTGTAATTAATTAATCTAATTAACGCGATAAACTGACAGCCCTAATATATATATATATATATATATATATATATAATAATTTATAGTTTAATAATGATAATTTAGGACCTGCTCAGAGGTCATTAATCGGCATGCATGCGATGCATGTATGCGATTCATCTCTGCGATTAACCCATCCCGTTGTCCTTCCCCCCCAAGGGCAGCCGGGAGCAGACAGGCGCAACGTGAGCCATGCCAGGGGACCAATCCAAGTGCTCCTGTCCGTCTTCGTCAAGGACACCACAGCGTTAGCGATCTTGTTGTTGTGCATGTTTTTCAATTGGGTTTATCTTATCGGGGGGGGAAACCCTTGCGAGCACGGGGAGAACATGCAAACTCCACACAGAAAGGCCTGGGAGATACCCCACCTGGGTAACTGGCATCATGGAAACCTGGTCCCCAAGCGGGAATCGAACCCTGGACCTTCTTGCTGTGAGGCGACAGTGTTAACCACTACACCACCGTGCAAATTGTACATGCTATAATACAGAGCTAAGGGTTATTTGCAGGTGTATAAGTAAGTATAATAATAATAATGATAATAATAATAATAATAATAATAATAATAATAATAATAATAATAATAATAATAATAATAATAATAATAATAATAATAATAATAATAATAATAATAATAATAATAATAATAATAATAATAATAATAATAATAATAATAATAATAATAATAATAATAATAATAATAATAATAATAATAATAATAATAATAATAATAATAATAATAATAATAATAATAATAATAATAATAATAATAATAATAATAATACTAATAATACTAATAATACTAATAACAATAATAACAATAATAACAATAATAATAATAATAATAATAATAATAATAATAATAATAATAATAATAATAATAATAATAATAATAATAATAATAATAATAATAATAATAATAATAATAATAATAATAATAATAATAATAATAATAATAATAATAATAATAATAATAATAATAATAATAATAATAATAATAATAATAATAATAATAATAATAATAATAATAATAATAATAATAATAATAATCATAATCATAATAATAATAATCATAATAATAATCATAATCATAATCATAATCATAATCATAATAATAATAATAATCATAATCATAATCATAATAATCATAATCATAATCACAATAATAATAATAATCATAATCATAATAATCATAATCATAATCATAATAATCATAATCATAATCATAATAATCATAATCATAATCACAATAATAATTAATTCAAACCTTTATTACTATTACTATTGTTGAATTGCACAATTGTAGCGGCCATGGCCAACCTCATTTCACTGTATGCCCTGGTATGTATGTGATGAATAAACTCTTGAATCTCTTAAATCTCTTATTTATTCTAGAAAGGAAAATGTTTTACAATATAATAATAATAAATATGAATAACTATCTATATAGCACTTTTCATACATGGACCGCAGTCCAGAGTGCCCCACAGCAATTTGTATAAAATGACCATATGCATAAAATCAGCATAAAGTTGACAGAATAAAAAACAATGCATACAGTGCAGACATAAGAATAGGTATAAAAGACAATAAAAGTAGTGCAACGTAAACATGCAGACATAGGCATAAAATAAGTACAATAAGCACAATGTTGCTCGAAGGCATTGTGAACCCCCCTGAAACAGCCATGACCGAAGGAAAAACACAAACAGCCCGCGTGCCACTCACACTGCCATGCACGGCAAATATAATAAGTACATTTAAAGTATAATTGTCAAATGATTCCTCAGGCTTCCAGCTTTCCAATGGTACGGTATATGACACTTGTATGACACCTTGAGCTTTAAACCACCCCCACAAAAACGTCTTAGGGCTGAAGGGGTTAGAAAATATGCAACTATTTAATATTTATAGTCAGTTTGTGTATGTTGATCAAACGTGCTCCTTAAATAATTACATCAAATTGAAGTTGAACATATTAATTGGAGGAGTTGGCCTTGTGATGCCAGAGCATTATCTAGTATGGACAGTATCCTCACCTAATTACAACTGGAAATGAATCATTTGTTCATTTTGATGCAGATGAATGCAAGTTAATACACTCAAGAAGTCTCCCTACTTGCCGAGTCAATATTATTGATCCCCTGCTACTTCCGAAGGGAAAGCGCCAATTATTTCGCCCCCAAATCACGCTGACGTGACAAGGTCTCTCTTAAAACATTCTAATAATGTTGTGAATATTTAAAATGTTGCATTTAAAGAAAAACAGCGGCACAGAAAATACAAGTAGATGAGCTCTGGGGCAACATTTAACACAAGGGTGAATGCAAAGAAACCACAAGGCTTTTTCGAGTTTACAAGGTTTATTAGAGTACGTATGCTTTGCGTCAACAACACAAGCTTTATTAGAGTACTTATACAGGCTCAGAGTCAACAACACAACACCACATCCTGCACTCTCTAACACACTAACAAACGCACTACAGGTCACTTTAAACACAAAAGCAAAGATCACTTTAAAAATCATAATGTTTTTTTTTATAGTATAGTTAGTATAGCTAGTATAGTATAGTTCTATATCATACTGGCTCCGCTCAGCGTCATCTGCACTAACCTCACTTCGTGCACAGCACTGAATAAAAATCCACTATGTACCTTTACATACCAGCATCCGTCTGGCCACACCCCTATCCGCTTACCTTCATAAGCAGGTGTGTGGTCACCTACTTGCCTCCTTCTTCACTTTCACGACAAGGAAGTGCCTGTTGTATACCCCACTTGACGAGGTTGTTAGCTGAAGAAAGTTGAGTTACGTGTTTAAATTTTTTCTTGCTTTTTTCTTTCTCTCATACATTTTAAAAAGAAAAAAGCTAAGTCATAATGTTTACCTCGGAGGGTCGCGCTAGCAACGTCACCCTTCACCAGCGGTTCTCCATTGCCTCCTCTGTTGTGCGTCTTGGAGCGGGGTTGAGGCCTCTTTCGTGGTCGGCAGCCGCGCCC
Source organism: Notolepis coatsorum (assembly GCF_963971535.1). NCBI lineage: Eukaryota > Metazoa > Chordata > Actinopteri > Aulopiformes > Paralepididae > Notolepis > Notolepis coatsorum. The sequence continues at coordinate 70,635,503 of NC_140173.1, forward strand.
GGTAGGCGTCCGATAGATAGTTTGCCTCTCCAAGGAGCTGGTGCACAAGCGCCGTCTCCTGTGCGATGGCCTGGTTCCGGCTCTGGTTCCTTTGCCTCCGGAGAGTCGTCCGCTGCGGCCGGCTCCTCTGGTGGCGGAGGATTTGAGACACAAACTTTTTGGGTCGGCTCGCTCCCGTCGCAAGATGGTGGCTTGTAGATGCGAACGGCCTGGTTTTGGTGAGTTGCTGGAGCCGGATGAGGATGCGTCTGATTCTCCATGGCCGATGGAAACAGAGGACTACATGGTAGAAGCGGACGGGTTCTTGTTCGACGCCCCGGTGGAGACATGTCCGCCGCCCGTCCAGGTAACACTGGAGGGGGGTGAGAGGTCTCCTTGGGGTTCCTTGTATGCAGATGTTGGGTTAGAAAGAACCTCCGACTCGGCGGCGGGATGCCCTGCTATCAGCCACATCAGAATGTGGCTCTGTAACCAGTAGTCTGCTGCATGTGAGGGACGCAAGCTCGGTGGGGGAAAGTATGCAGGGGGAACTTCGTGCTTTGTTCCCCGAGCTCATGGCGGCGGCGGCAGTCGCAAACGGCGTGCCGCTGCCGCAGCCACTGCCTGTTCCTATTCCTGACGATCTCATAGGTCATCTATGGCAACGCCGTCCTGTGAGAGGGATGGACGTTGTCTGTCCATTTTTCCCCTCAATGGAGGCCTACGTCCGTCAGGGACAGGTGGTCTCCCACATCATGGGCCTCACCCCCGCCTACGTGCAAGTCACGAGGGTGGTGGGTTTGGTAGAAGGCATGAAGGAGGGAGTGCCTCGGCTTGATAGGCCGATGGCAGCGCTCCTTTGTCCTGAGGTGGTGTGGGAGCCGTTACGGAAGCCGGTTCCCCAAGGGAAATCGGCGAGGCGGTTGGCTTTCTGGAGTGACCAGTCATTTATCTCCGCGACGCAATCTCTGGCTGCCACTTCTAACATCGCGCAGCTGGTGAGATTCATGTCCGGGATACTGACGGGCGGTATGGAGCTGACTGATTTGCAACATGATCAGCTCGCACGGTCGGCAGGAGCCATCCTGCATCTGATCCAGCCGCAGGCCATAGCCGCTGGGAAAGTACTCGCCCTGGCCACTCTAGTCCAGCGCCACCTTTGGCTGGAGCAGGCGCGTGTGCCAGAGAAGAAGAGGACTCCACTTCTGATGGCACCCCTCTCCGATGCTGGACTTTTCGGGTCGGCACTGCAATTGATGACCTCAACCTGCAGGGAGATGCAGGAGGAGCGTTCTGTGCTCCAGCCTCATTTCCCCCCGCCCGATGTCGCCGGTGGAGTCAGACGGCAGTCTCGTCGTCGGGGTTCCGCCGCCGTAGCCGCCGCTGCTACCACCGCCACTGCTGGACCTTCGGCAAAGAAGGCCAGGAGGAGAGAGGGCCCCTCCGCCACTGCAGCTGGCCCATCTACGCCCAGAGGTGACGGTAGGGATCGTCGTGACCAGCCTCCTATCGTTTACCGTCCCTCCGGGGCTCCCCGGGGTGGCAAGTCCCGAGCCGCTCGTGGCAGGCGTCGCTGAAAGTAATGACTTTTTTCCTCTGTGGTCCCCCCCTGTTCCCTTCCCGGCCCAAATATGATTTTGTTTATAAGAAATAAAGAGTATTTTTTTTTACAAACTATGTGTTTATTCACTAAACATATGATGCGGATACGACGTGTGAACCTTTCGCTAGTGTGGGTTTGCTAGGAGGGCTAGACTTTAAGTCTTGTTGGTCGCTACATTCATGTTAGAGCTTAAGCAAGGCCTGCAGCTTACACTCGGTTGAAAAAGGTTTTTTCTGCCTCGACCTGAATCTTCACATAAGAGGTTAGTTGTGTGCTCTGTTGCTTAAACAGTGATATTGAGCCGCAACACTATTGTGTTGGTCTGCAGTAATGCTCGTGTGTGAAAAGGTACCGCGGTTCAGGCCGCTCTCTCTCTCTATCAGATTTTCTGTGTCTAGCAACATAAACACGGTGTCGGGTTCACACATACATAACTTGGCCTTGTTATAAACCCTGTTCACAGAGACGTGTCTGTGGCTAGCGTGCATTGAATTAGCTTTGCGCTGTTCATTAGCATACTGGCTACTTAAGGTATCATATGGCTATTTTGTTGTTGTCATATGCAAGGGTTGGGCTTGCGAGGGGGTACCGGATAAACCCCTCCTTCCCTCTTCTGATTGGTCAGGGGGTTTCTTGGACTCTCTTTTCATTCGGTCAGGTCCAAGCTGTTAGGCAGCTTGGCACAGAGGGGGGGAGGGTTTCCCTGACTCCGCACCTATCACGGGCGGTTGAGTCATGGGTTTCCCCCCGTCATAGAAAACGTCACTAGGCACGTTTCTATTGGACGACGGCTTCCGTGAGTTTTTTCAGACCCGTATGTAGGGTCTGTCATTGTCAAGTTGTCGGGGCAGAGCGTAGGAACTTACTGTTCTATTACGCTCAATATACGTGTGACTTGAGTCTGTTGGTCACATGACTCAATGTTACCGTGACTTTTCAATCTGTGGCTCACGTGGGAAGTCTCTCTGAGGATTCCCGTCTCCTCTCTGTGGTGAGGGTGGCGGGATGTAAGAATGTAAAAAAAATTTACCCTCGGCCGCATCACGTGGGATTCATGTCAGTCGGTGTTTCTTTTTTTAATAATAAAAAGAGTGAAGAATATGAAGCATGACAACTTCTTGTCGTTCTCCCAGGCGACTTGAAGGACCAATGTCTGGTGTCTGGTTAGACTATCCATTGATGTGTTTGGGTCTCGACGCATACATAGTGCTGGCTCGGGGTGTTTTCTGATAAGAATCACGCAGGAGGCTAGTACGCCTTGGTTGCTCGTTATTAAAACAGCGTTTTTATAGGGCAACTGGGATGGGGGTTTTTTCCTCTTCCGAGCGCCTGTTACTGGGTCTCGACGGATTCTCGTTCATATCTGGGGGATGTTAAAGGAATAGATCAGAACATAGGTAGAGGGGTCTCACGCCCTTGGGGTGGGCCACTGAGCGCGGTACGAATGGGACCGTCTGGGTGGCGCCCTCTTTTCATGTTTTAGATCGACACGCATACCTACCCCCTCTCCTGGAGTGGGGATGTCGGCGTGGTTAGGGCACGGGACTGGTTCTGGTCACGCTGGTCCAGGTCAGTTAACCCGTTGTCCGCCGGGGACGCAGATCTGCTGTTCTGGTACCCTGAGGGACTTGTGCTTTTTTTCGGGGGAAAAAATGCCGGGTCGGCCCGGGTGTCACAGGGTTGGGCGTTATGGAGACCCTTTGTTGGGTACAGGTTGTACCTGGCACTATCATGAAAGGGCTGGTTCTCCTTTCTTTTCGCTCGATCTTTGCCGATGCATTCCATTCTAAACGTAACGTTAGTTGTTCAAAACATTACCTGTCTATATGATTTGTTCCTCAACGTTATATAGACAGGTAATGTTTTGTAAACTAACTGCAGCCTGCTACAGTTAGAAGCTAACGTTAGCCAGCAAGCTGCAGCCTGCTACAGTTAGAAGCTAATGTTGAGGAACAAATTATATAGACAGGTAATGTTTTGAACAACTAACGTTTAGAATGGAATGCATCGGCAAAGATCGTTAGCTCAAAGCTATTCCGGCCAGTTTTCATCAACTTCCTGTCATTTAGAAATATGATTTTATAGTGAAAATCATTACCAGAACATCCGGAAAAACCTCACAGGAGCATTATAGACTGTCATACAAATGTACAAATGCTCTAAGGTGGCAAGAAATGCACTATAAACAATACTTTGCAGCGTCGTTTCTTGCGCTAGCTTCTGTTAGCCAGCATTAGCCTTAATTAGTGTGAGCAAGTAAACTAACAGTAAACGTTTTTACATGAAATACAGCCCAAAAACCCTGCTGACAAACGTTTGCTTATTAAATACATTCTATACTATAATAATACACACGTTTCATTGCCTCTCTGTGACGACAAAGTTGTTTAAATAACGGGAGAAAAGTAGCTAAAAACAATGTATTTGGATGGGACAGGAAGTACCATTCGCAACCGGAAGTCAGCCGGAAGTGCCTACTTTCAGGTTGTGCAAGTGGAGAATAGGGAGGGTATCCTCCATTAGGGAGGGTCGGGGGGCTCGGTCCTCTCCAGTCTGATGGTTGTGGGGGGCCTCAGCGGGGTACATTTGTCGAGCTTCTGGCTCCCGCTCAGCTCCTGTAGTGCAGATGACGCTGAGCGGAGCCAGTATGATATAGAACATAAGGTTATGTATATAACCAAGTTCTACGAATACTGGTGACGCTCAGCGTCAGGACGCCACTGCGGCCCTTGACCTCGCCTTGTGGTGAAAGTTTGGGAAGGAGGCGAGTAGGTGACCACACACCTGCTTATGAAGGTAAGCGGATAGGGGTGTGGCCAGACGGATGCTGGTATGTAAAGGTACATTGTGGATTTTTAGAGGTTAGTGCAGATGACGCTGAGCGTCACCAGTATTCATAGAACTTGGTTATATACATAACCTTACGTTATATATAGCATAACTGTATATTGTATAGTATATTGCATAGTAGTGTATATAGGACTCATTACCTTTCATTCGTAAGCTTAGCATTGTATTGTATTTATCTTAGTACTTTTTATCATGTCTATTTTATTATCTATTCTATTTTATTCTATTATTATTTGTATTTTCTGCACAATCAAGGAGGGCATGGCCACCTTCATTTCACTACATGTCTCATTTCACTAAGAATCTCAAATTAAAGTTTTATTTTATTTGTCACATACAAAGTACAGGTACATTACAGTGAAATGCTTGGTTCTGTATGATCCCCCTGAGAATGTGCTGCATACAGTAAAAGAAAGTTAAAAGAATAAAGTCCAAACACTATACAAGATAAACAATATACAAACTAAAGTACAACCTAAAAGTACAAAATTAAGATCTATGTTTGTATGTTGCTCGCATTGAAAGATGTCACAAATAAATCCTATATAAAAGATAAGGCTGTCAAAGTTAACACGTTATTAACACGTTAACGCACAATTCTTTTAACGCCACTATTCTTTTTATCACGAGATTAACGCTGTACAAAAACACTCATTGATACTATGTTTGTTTCTGACTCAAAGTGTGTGTGTGTGTGTGAGAGAGAAAGAGAGATAGGGGGGGGTGAGAGAGATGAGGAAGGGGCAAAAGAGAAAGAGCTGGGACAGTGTGTAAAGGAGAGAGAGAGAGAGGGGGGGGGGGGGGGTGCGAGTCCTCAGCCCTTGTGTGGATGAATGTAACAAGTTCCTAACTTATTCTTTCCCTTATTATTTTATTCATTGTTTTAAATGATTATTTTCTTAAGTTATTTAGTTAGTTTTGAATTGTATGCAAATTTGCAATGCATGAGGGTCATCCTTTTGTGTTAAATGGCTGCTTAAATGAAAAAATGGGGATGAATAGTTCAAGTGTAAAGTCCAACACACTACTGTGTTAGTAATCTTTACTATGTAATGTTACAGTTAGTAAATTGGTATGCCCATCTGCAATTTCTTTGTTGGGCTTTTATTTTTATTTAATTTCTTTACAATGGAGTTTGCACATCTTAGTTACTTGAAGATTCTGGATAGTATTTCTCATTCTGGCAATAAATAAACATGAATTTTTTTGCATAAAGCAAGCATTTGTCGACTCTCATGTTGATAATAGTATTAAAACTTGAAAAATATCAGTTTAAGATAGATTTAGAACAAATAAGAAATATGTGATTAATTTGCGATTAATCGCGAGTTAACTATGGACAATCATGCGATTAATCAGATTAAATATTTTAATCGATTGACAGCCTTAATAAAAAAGAAAAAGAAAAAAGGATGAAGGCCACTTCCCAAGTCCTCCCCTGCCATGGCAGCCTGTGACCTTGCATCACCAGACCTCTCTTCAAGCAAGCCTTTGTCTCTCTGACTGGAGTGTCCAAACCTCCCACCCACTAAACCTCTCTGCTAATACAGAGCCTTTCAAACATGACACATGTGTACACCATGACAAGGATATACAGGTTTGACTTTTGCCCCCCTTCAGTGTGGAACGATATAAAGCGGCTTGGGTTCCCACAGCGAGGCCCGGAGAACAATAAGGAACGGCGCCACATATGTGATTTTAGTGTTGTGGGGGCGGACTATAAGGGCTCTCACAAGACCTTCGTCTCAAAAGTCACGTTAAGTCTTTCTTTTCGTTGCAGATTCGGTCGTTTTACCTTCATTTTAACCTTAACCTTAACCTTGATTCATTCATTAATAAAGATCAAATATGGTATTTAGAAACAGCACCCCGGGCCAGAAAGGACGTGCTTTATGAGAGAGAGAGCCAGAGAGAGAACAACACACAATGTAATATGCTGCACACGTTTGATGCAGGCGTGCACGGTCGCCCTGCTGCCGTGATGGCTTATTGTGGCATGTGCGTATGATGTCAATATGTCCATACATGCACAATGCACCCTGAAATGCTACTTCAAATAGGGAGAGAGAGAGAGTTTACTGAAACTGCCTTTGTGAGAAAACACCCTCACCCTCAAATTAGAGAGGCTGCTCTTTGACTGTGAAACATCCTCTGGGTTAAGGATGGCACACACTCTCTCACTCTAAACACACTCTCTCACTCTAAACACACTCTCACTCTAAACATTAATCCAATAGAAGGCTTTCAAATCTGGCATTTCACTCTGGGAAGAGACAGACTACTTCCCTGTCACGTGGATGAATGGGAGAGGCATTTTGTGACAAAGAGGTGGCCTTTTCCATCCAGCCATTATAATTCCACGGTGGGGAAGATTGTAGCTTCATCAAACTCCCTGACTGGCTAAACGGAATGGTTGAATATCTCTAAACGTGCTCATCGTCACAGCATGGGGGAGGGGGGAGGGGGGAGGGAGGGAGGGAATGAGGAAAGACAGAACGAAGGGAGGGATGGAGGAAGGAAGGACAGAAGGAAGGGAGGAAAGACAGAAAGAAGAGAGGGAAGGAAGGCAGGGAGGACAGAAAGAAGGAAGGGAGAGAGGGTGGAAGGAAGGAAGGAAGGAATGGAGAGAGGGTGGAAGGAAGGAAGGAAGGAAGGAAGGAAGGAAGGAAGGAAGGAAGGAAGGAAGGAAGGAAGGAAGGAAGGAAGGAAGGAAGGAAGGAAGGAAGGAAGGAAGGAAGGAAGGAAGGAAGGAAGGAAGGAAGGAAGGAAGGAAGGAAGGAAGGAAGGAAGGAAATATTCAAGAAAGGAGCAAAGGAACGAAGGACATAAGTTACATAAGGATGGAGGGAAGGATGGAGGAAAAATATAAATAAATATAATAATAATATGTTTACAAAAACAGACTACATCCAAATAAAAAATAAAAGGGTAAAATAAAAAATAAATATCACCCAACTATATGAGTGTACTATGCATATATTATGTTCTTATGTATGTTGTGTACCATATGTATGTATTAATGTGTGTATACATACTGTATATGTATGCATACTCTCCAAAAGTCTATATTTCTAAAGAAACAGTCGGTACATCCGCTTTCAGTTTCTGGGCACGCTTGTTATTAATGTCTCTGTGTTTCCAATTGATGCACAGATCTACAGCCACTTTCAAACAACTTTCAATATTTTCCACGCTTGTTCGAACATTAATGACTTTGTGGATGGTAAGCTTTGCTAAATCAGACACCATAGAGAGTCACATAGAGAGTCTTTTCCCATAGGCGCTTCTCAACATGTATGCGGTTCCAATTATTCAATCGGTCTGACATTTGACAGGAGCAGAGTTGAGCGTAATTAAATGCATTGTTACATCTGTGTAAAACGTGACAGAAGTCATGTCTACCGCACGCTACATACTACATCCTTCCAGGAAAGGGTTAATTGCATTTGAGGACCAGTGTTGAGCGAACACTGCGGAGTTGAGAGGATGATGTCAGGAAAGTCAAAACAGACATGATACACTATTGGAATTATATATATATACATATATACATATACATATGATTGCACTGTTTTTAACATTTTATTGTCTTGTGGACCAGAGCAGGAGACAGCTCATTTCCTGTGCTCGGGGCTGTGAGTGATGCTGAACACAGGTTAGACTGTCCTGCCCGCCTATTCTTTATTCCCAGCGGAAGAGTGCTGCCGAGTGCTTCCGCGTTTTCCCTGATTGGCTGCGACACGCCCCGCGGCAGCGCGGCAGCCGCAGAGCGGAGCCGCGGAGTGGAGCGGCAAAGCTTGCGGCATTATGTAGCCATAATCCCTGATGTTTTTCATTCAATGCTTAGCTCAACTGGTATGCTGCCGTGCTGTGGATCCTGTGGTCTGTTGGTGACAAGGTCTATTCCCTTCAATTTTTTTTTTTTTTTTTTTTTTTTTATGTGCATTCTTTCGCCTGTTAAGTTTAGGCACGTTAACTTTAAGCATTGTTTCGGAGTTGGTTATGGTTAAGGTTAGGCATTGTTTCGGAGTTGGTTAAGGTTAGAAGGGTTAAGTTTAGGCGCTGTTAAGGAGCTGGTTAAGGTTAGAGTTTGTCTTAGAGAATGGCAATATTCTTTCGGAGTTGGTTATGGTTAAGGTTAAGGTTAGGGATTGTTTCGGAGTTGGTTAAGGTTAGAAGGGTTAAGTTTAGGCGCTGTTAAGGAGCTGGTTAAGGTTAGAGTTTGTCTTAGAGAATGGCAATAGACAGCCTATTTCCGCACTGCCGCTCTCTCGCGCTGCAGCGGTCACATGGGCGTCGCAGCCAATCAGGGAAAACGCGTAAGCACACGACGCACTCTTCCGCTGGGAATAAGCTACACGCGTCCTGCCCTTTCTCTCTTAAATGGTACATTGGCATTTAACTTCATATGCGTCAGTGGAACACCTCCCACGTATTTTTGTGTCCAAAATGTGTGTGTGCGCGGCTGCACGCATTTCTTTGTGTGTGTGTGTGTCCATACCTGTGACCATAATTTTTATAATTTCCCCATATGCTAAATAAGGATATGAGATAAGATGATATAAGATATTCCTGGGGATATTTGAGTGTCATGGGGAGGAGGGGGGGGGGGTACATGTATGGGCAGGGTAATAGTAGAAAGACGTAAATATAGGCAATACAATTGGATCTTAATATAAAGATATGAGAAAAATAGACAATTGTGTAAACAATATAATTAACTCGTAATATAAAATAGGAGAAACACAAACAGTGTAAACAAAGGTGCAGATGGTCGGTTATCGGTTATTTATTGATGGCAAAAATGTTAACAAATATGGCAGAGAATGACACAATTCACTGGTAATGGTGAAAAGCAAGGGGGAGTAGGTTTGGTTTCAACATTGGGGAGGGCATTTTAAGTGGGGTGTCTGGAGGTCCTCCCCCAGGAAATTCACAAAGAAAGTATTGCGCGGCGCTAATAGCACCCTTAACTGCGTACAATTATCGCGTGCTATCTGCTCTGTCTTTGCAACCTATTCACTAAAGATATTGCGTGGATGATATAGTAATGCAAACACGCCCATAGGTGTGCAATTTGCTCCTGATTTGCTCCAGTTGGCTCACGGAGCAGTTTTCACCTGGCAGCGCTGTGGGCAGATATCAGGAAGGGGAAAAATAAACCCGAAATGAGGCATAGACATAACAGTATTTTTCACCATTTGTATTTTGGTTATTTCATTTTGTATTTAGTTCATATCGTAATGTATACATATATTATCTTTAAAATGCCCGAGTTCAATTTGGATTTAGTATCACCAGGCGTGCATAAGAACAGATAATGATACCTACTGTAATTTACTGTATTTTTTTTTTCAACATGCAACCATATTATTACTAATTTCAGATCTAATTGTTGCTACATGCTGACAATAGGGAGGAGAAACTAACTGCGTTTCAATATTTGTCAAAAACCTTACCCTTTGTGGCTTATTATCCCGAATAATAAGAGTTATTGATATAATTCATTCAGAACGCTGAACTTTGAACCCCCACAGATTCTGCCAGGAAGTGTAGTTCGCAAAAATGCCAACGCTGATCCACAGCTATGCATGCCCTCGACAAAATGGCCACAAAAAAACTACAATTCCCAATGGTTCAAATTTTCCAAAATATGTACCTGCATGTCCCCTGCAACCCCCCCTAAGCCTATGCCTGTGGTGTAAAGTAAAAATGAGACTGGTGTGGTCCTTTAACACTAGCACAGCCGACAAGGCATTTTCAATAAATGTATCCTCGTCACTCGGTCAAGCTCCAGCTCTGTCACTCAATGACTTTTCCTAAAAGTACCAGTTTTATCTGGCACGGCTTCTGAAATTTCTAAATGACTTCAGGAAAATGCAATTAGAACGTTATTCCACATATATATGGAATATCTGGAAAGTCACAGCACTTTGCGAGCGTCTAGCGCAGGGGTGGCCAACGCGTGGCTCGCGAGCCGCATGTGGCTCTTTGCCCGTCAATGTGTGGCTCTTACATCCAAAAAAAATAAAAACACTCAAACCTGTGGTAAACCTCATATTTTTATATTAGGAGGTAATTATATAGTTTACACTGTTTATTTTTCTCATATAAGCTGTCGGGTCATCTGACCCGTTCCGGCGGGAATCAGTGACATTTTCTCCATGGCTGTGCTAGTGTTAACGCCTGCTTGTCTTGTGGAACAGCTCATGTCCTGTGATCAGGGCTGTGAGTGGTGCTGAACAGCTACATAGTTTAGACAGGTCCTGCCCTTTCTCTCATAAATGGTACCTTGGCATTTAACTTCACATGTGTCAGTGGAACACCTTCCACGTATTTGTGGCCAAAATGTGTGTGTGCGCGCATTTCTTTGTGTGTGTGTGTGTGTTTGTGTGTGTGTGTGTGTGTGTGTGTGTCCATACCTATGATCATGATTTTTATAATTTCCCCATATGCAAAATGAGGATATAAGTATATGAGATAAGATAAGATATTCCTTTATTGATCCCCTTGGGGAAATGTGAGGGTACAGGCCAATAGGGGGAAATGCTGGTGTGCCGGTCTCTCTGTGCGCCGGTCTCTCTGTGCGCCGGTCTCTCTGTGGGTCGGTCTCTCTGTGGGCCGGTCTCTCTGTGGGCCGGTCACTCTGTGGGCCGGTCTCTCTGTGCGCCGGTCTCTCTGTGGGTCGGTCTCTCTGTGGGCCGGTCTCTCTGTGAGCCTGTCTCTCTGTGGTCCGGTCTCTCTGTGGGCCGGTCTCTCTGTGGGCCAGTCTCTCTGTGGGCCGGTCTCTCTGTGGGTCGGTCTCTCTGTGAGCCAGTCTCTCTGTGCGCCGGTCTCTCTGTGGGTCGGTCTCTCTGTGGGCCGGTCTCTCTGTGAGCCTGTCTCTCTGTGGTCCGGTCTCTCTGTGGGCCGGTCTCTCTGTGGGCCAGTCTCTCTGTGGGCCGGTCTCTCTGTGGGTCGGTCACTCTGTGGGCCAGTCTCTCTGTGGGCCAGTCTCTCTGTGGGCCTAATATATATATATGATTGCACTGTTTTTAACGTTTTATTGTCTTGTGGACCAGAGCAGGACACAGCGAGTGCTACAGTGTAGGTTTGTATATTATTGTATAAGTGCATGACAGTAAGGTTAGTTAGGGTTAGTTATTTTTCATTAAAACATTTTCATTTCAGATAATGATTGAAGAAGTGCATCTTGCGGGAGATGACTGTTGATTGGACGAGGAGTTGGGTGGCTTCTTTTATCAGGAAGGGGCGGATCCTTCTAACGTTGCTCAGGAGGAATCTGCAGGTTCTGGTTGTCGCTGCGATGTGAGCAGAGAAGTTCAACTGGTCGTCAAGGACAACACCAAGGTCTTGGCGGTCGGGGACGCGGTCACAGTTGAATTCTCGACTGTGAGTGAAAGGTCAGTCAGGGGGGAGGATTTGGCCGGCAGGTGAAGCAATTCTGTTTTGCTTAGGTTCAGTTTGAGGTGGTTGGTCGTCATCCAGGTGGAGATGTCAGACAGACCCAGGCCGATATCCGCTCAGAGACGTGTCTGAGGGAGGGAAGGAGAGGAAGAGTTGAGTATCATCGGCATAGCAATGATACGAGAAGGCATGAGACGTGATAATGTTACCCATAGATTTAGTGTAGAGGGAGAAGAGAAGGGGTCCAAGGACAGAGCCCTGGGGGACACCCGTCCGCAGGCGGAGGGTGGCAGACAGGGTCCCTCTCCATGACACTTGGTAGGAGCGGTCATTGAGGTATGATGTCAGCCATGTCAGCGCAGAGCCAGCCACTCCCATTCCTGCGTGGGACGCGTTCTGTCAGCATTGCGTCCGGTGCAATTGCCGTGTATTTAAATTAGGTAATATGGGTGGAACATAATAATAATAATAATTCATTTATTTTGTATAGCGCTTTTCAATGACTCAAAGTCGCTGACAATAGGCAAAAAACAAAGAAACATAGAACCACAGGGAAACGGAGAACAATATGAATACACAGGAACATAAAACCACAAGTAACAGATAACAAATACAGGAGTCAGTAGGGGAGACAGTCGGGAAGTGAGTAAGGGAAACCGAGGGGGGTGGGGGGGGGGGGCAGGAGAGGAGAGAACGTAGGGCAGGGGAAAAGGGGGTGGTAGGTTGGAGGTGGGTGGTTATGGGTAGGGAAGGTTGAATGCTAGGGAGAACAGGTAGGTTTTGAGTATGGATTTGAAGGTGGAGAGTGAGGGAGAGTCACTGATGGTCTGAGGGAGGGTGTTCCAGAGTCGGGGTGCAGCTCGTGAAAATGCCTGATCACCAAAACTTTTAAGTTTGGATGACGGGACAGTGAGGGAAAGAGTGGAAGAGGACCGGAGGGAACGGGGCGTGCGGTAGGGGAGAATGAGGTCAGTCAGGTAGGGGGGGGGGCCAGGCTATGGAGGGCTTTGAAGGTGAGGAGTAGTGTTTTGAAGTTGATGCGTTCTTTGATCGGGAGCCAGTGGAGGGAGTGGAGGACAGTGATGTGTTCACGGGACCGGGTGTTTGTGAGGAGGCGGGCGGCTGAGTTCTGGACCATCTGCAGTTTATGGAGGGAGTGGGAGGTGATGCCAGTGAGGAGGGAGTTACAGTAGTCCAGGCGGGAGCAGATGAAGGCGTGTATGAGGGATTCAGCGGCAGGGGGAGAGAGGCAGTGACGGATTTTGGCAATGTTGCAGAGGTGAAAATATGATGTTTTTACAATGGAGCGGACATGGGGGTCGAATGAGAGGGTGGGGTCGAGGATGACACCGAGGTTGCGGACTAGGGGGGAGGGGGTGTTAATAATAATAATAATAGCTTCATTTTATATAGCGCCTTTCAAAAGACCCAAGGTCGCTTTACATAGGGGAGGAAATAGCAAAAGTAACAAACATAGTGGACAGACACAACATAAAAAAAAAAGACGTCAGACAGAACTGGACTGTCCCTTCGGACACCGTTTCCAGTTAGTACAGAGCAATGCATTGTGTTGTAGGAGTGTCACACATCCCACTTATCTCCTGCTAACCGTTTTACCTAATATTTTGTACAGTAAACCTGAAGTTATCTCTCTCTCTCTCCTTCTCAGTATCTCCCTCCCCCTCTCCATCTGTAAGCGTGTCTCTCTGTCTCTCACATCCCTCCTCTCGCTCTGTGCGTGTTTGTGTGGGTGTGTGTGTGTGTGTGTGTGTTTGTGTGTCCCTCTTCCCTCTCCCTGTCACTCTTGTGTTCTCCCACCTGGAGAACCGAGTGCGTGTGTCTCTTTCTCTCTGTAGCCTCTCTCTCGCCATCTCCATCTGTATGTGTCTCTCTCTATCGCTACCTCTCTCTCTCTCTCTCTCTCTCTCTCTCTCTCTCTCTCTCTCTCTCTCTCTCTCTCTCTCTCTCTCTCTCTCTCTCTCTCTCTCTCTCTCTCTCACTCTCTCTCTCCCTCTATCTCCCTGTGAGCGTGTGTGTATGTGTGTGTGTTCTGTGCCTCCTCTGTCTCTCTCTGTCTCTCCCTCCTGTTCGGCCACCTGGGGGAGAGAGAATCTGAAGCTGTAGCCATGGTCTGTATCCTACGACATTATTCTATTCGGATCGTTATGGACTTTACTACATTATTATATTCCTATTGTTATGGACTTTACTACATTATTATATTCCTATTGTTATGGACTTTACTACATTATTATATTCCTAGCGTTATGGAAGTTACTACATTATTATATTCCTATCATTATGGAATTTACTACATTATTATATTCCTATCGTTATGGACTTTACTACATTATTATATTCCTATCGTTATGGACTTTACTACATTCATATCATTATGGAAGTTACTACATTATTATATTCATATCGTTATGGACTTTACTACATTATTCTATTCCTATCGTTATTGGCTTTACTACATTATTCTATCCCTATCGTTATGGACTTTACTACATTACTCTATCCCTATCGTTATGGACTTTACTACATTATTATATCCCTATCGTTATGGACTTTACTACATTACTCTATCCCTATCGTTATGGACTTTACTACATTATTATATCCCTACCGTTATGGACTTTACTACAGTTGTTTTGGACTTCACCACATACACTGACTTGGTCCTGTTGGGCCGGCCCTAGCCTAGGCCACTATGGGACACTTTAGGCATTTGAATAATAATAATAATAATAATAATAATAATAATAATAATAATAATAATAATAATAATAATAATAATAATAATAATAATAATAATAATAATAATAATAATAATAATAATAATAATAATAATAATAATAATAATAATAATAATAATAATAATAATAATAATAATAATAATAATAATAATAATAATAATAATAATAATAATAATAATAATAATAATAATAATAATAATAATAATAATAATAATAATAATAATAATAATTCATTGCATTTATAAAGCGCTTCTCAGGAACCCGAAGTCGCTGACATTAGGTGGGGAAAACAGATAAAACATAGAAACAAAAGGAACATAAGACCACGGGGAAACAGGGAAAACAGCATGATACACAGAAAACATAAGGCCAAAGTAACAAAGATCACAACAGGATGGAGGGGGGGTGGGGTCAAGGATGACACCAAGGTTGCAGACTAGGGGGGGGGGGGTGATGGTAGAATTATTGATGGAGAGCGTTATGGGTCCGGATCTACTGAGGATGGTTTTGGTGCCAATGATGAAGAGTTCCATCTTGTCACTGTTTAATTTGAGGAGGTTAGGGGTCATCCAGGTTTGGAGTTCGGTGATGCAGGATTTCAATGTGACCGAGGGGTGGGTTGTGAGGGGATTGTGTGCTGCTGATGTATATTTGGGTGTCGTCAGCGTAGCAATGGAAGTTGAGGTTGTATTTGCAAATGATGTGACCGAGGGGGAGGATGTAGCAGATGAAGAGCAGGGGGCCGAGGACTGAGCCTTGGGGGGACCCCCTGTGTGACTGAGGAGGGGGAACAGGTCTGGCGGGAGAGGGAGATGAATTGGTGCCTGTCAGTGAGATAGGAGGGAAACCAGTCGAGTGCTGTGCCCTCAACACCCAGTTGGTGCAGCCCTTGGAGGATGATTCACACTGCTGTTCACACTGTGAATGACCAGGGGAAAACATTAACGGCAATGATTATACACTGTTTGTGTATTTTTGTGCAAGTCCTGGTCGTGGCAACAGCTACTCCTACTGGTCGGTCGCAGGGGCCTGTTCAGGGAGGGGAGGGGATCTGGGGGGGAGATGGCGTGAACCTCCATGCTCGTTAGGCTCTCCCAGTGAAACTCCTCGCTGTTAGGTGGTATGGTCTACACTGCAGTATGCCCTCCCCAGACCGACACCAGGGCAGCGCGGCGGCCCGGGAAGGGAATTGGCATAACGACAAAATTGGGGTGATGGGAGAAAGGTAGAAAGGAGATGAGGAGAGCATGCACCGTCACGCACATTATAATATACAGCAAGACCATTTCCATTTCAAGTCTATATTATGTTAATTCTGAGGGGCCCCTTCAGATAATTCTATTATACAGAAACCTCTCGCATGTAGTCCGGGGTATAAACAGCGATTCACCCTGAAATACACCTGCTGATTATCAATGCAATGCCATGACAAACGCAGGCAAAAGGTAGGCGTATGTGTGTGTGTGTAGGTGTGTCCAGGCTTATGTGCATATGTGCATGCCTGTGTGTGTGTGTGTGTGCCGGTGATGAACAACTTCTATGATATCCAAACAACTTTCGATAAGTGTCCTTTTAAAAAATGTCTTTGAATGCAGGCTGTACCAGCACTGTGCGCTCCATGTGGCCTTACAGAAAGACCACTGTGCCACTGATATCTCTGCTGCAATCCCACGAAACAAAAAACAACACACTGTAAGTCCCTTTTATCCTACCCCATTCCTCATGCCTCGGTATGGTAAGCTGCCGGGATATATCCTCGGACAGGAATGAACGTCGTGGACAGAACACACACAGGGCGGAATCCACAAAGGGTTTGCACGGCTTTTTCCGAAGCAAAGCCGGTGCATGTCGCTCTCAAAGGACGCGCAGCGGCTGAAACGAGGTGGCCCATGCGTTCCGTAAGCATTGCGTCCGGTGCAATTGGCATGTCCCCTTGCTATGTAAATGAGCCTCTTCACAGGTGCCTCGTTCACAGGTGATCATGGCAGCGGTAACCGCGTGACCGCGAAGGAATATTTCAAAGGAGAATATCAATCTGAATGAAATCAAGGATGATATTGAGCAGCTACCCAGAGATCCCATGCAATCGTATTTATTATTTAAATATTGTTATTTAACATTGTGGGCTTTCCCAATGTTGTCGACGTTATGCTCCAGAATAAACTCTATTTATTGAGTTGGTTTGTGACGAATTTTGAAAGTTGTGTCTGTTTGTTATTTTTTTCTTTTCTATATAAGCGACAATTAAATGGGATATAAACTAAGTTAAATATAGCACAATAGAATATAGTACAATAGAATAGAGTACAAAAGTGACGAAGATGTCTTCTTTTAACACTGTCGGCTTCCCCAATGTCGTGGGCGCGATTGACTGCACTCACATTGCAATTGTACCACCCGGCGAGTTTTTCGAAATAGGAAACATACCTATTCCATCAATATCCAGGTGGTGTGTAACGCCAGTAATTTAATTGGAACGGCAGTCTATACCGAACGATGCAAGCCATGGATGGCCATACCTGGTCAATGGGTTAGATAGTATTTTTCAGAAAAAGTTTGTGCTGTGTTCATTGCAAATGTAGGAGAAAGTATGCGCTTTTGTATCATAGGTGACAACAACGGATACCAACTCCAGCCATGGCTGATGACTCCTGTGCCGTGCGTAACCCAACGGACGTGGGAGAGGCAGCAATGCAGCATACAACCGGGCTCACATCACATTCATTATCTATGTTCGTATCAACCAATTATACAATCTTCTAATAATATATCCATATCAGACCCATACCTTTTTACCCACGTATATCCCTTAAAAACTCAGTACAGGCACGGATATCAATAGTTAAGATGGACGTACTACCTAGAATCAACTTCTTCAGCTCAATGCTACCGTTACCCCCTCCAGATGGTTACTGGAAAAAATTACACTCCTCCACATACAAATTTATTTGGAATAACAAACCACCACGTATAAAAAGATCCACCGCACAGAGAAACAAAGCAGATGGTGGTATGGCATTTCCAGATTTTTTCCACTATTTTAAGGCGTACACTTTAAGACCATTGACAACATGGTTTGATCCCCAAGCATTAGTATCCTGGAGAAATTTAGAAGAAAATATAGTAGCTCCACATAGACTGAAGCTCATAGCATACACTAAATTATCAATTAAGCAATGCGAACGGAAATTTGGCCCCATAATTACTCATGCGATCCGGATATGGCGTGAAACACAAAAAAAATATTCTAACCCACATAAATGGCATAATCATACTCCCTTATTCAATAACAATGCACTCTTCATTGGAAAACGACCTATAAGATTCCCTATATGGGAAAAGCAAGGCATACACTCATTAGGTGATGTTTTCAACAAACAGGGTTTTTGTAGTTATGAAGAAATAAGCATAAAGATTTTATCTCACCGAGTCCACATATTACTTTTACGCACAGTTATTGTTATGTTTGAAGGCTCACAGTGTTCCATTAAAGATACCAATTGAACACCACAGATACCACAAATTCTTCTATGAAAGAGAGACATCGAGAGGTTTTGTTTCAGATTTTTATCATCAATTACTAACGTCCTCGTATGAAACCCTCCACCTAGACTCCGTCTGAAGGAGGGATATACCAGACCTGGAAAGTGATTTTGATTGGCAAGAAGCCTGGGCAAATGTTCGATTTACATCAAGGAACCCGGACCATCAACAAATAAATCTTAACTATATTCACAGGACATACTTGACTCCTATAAGACTGAAAAAAATGGGTCTTAAGGGGAGACACTACAGGTGAATAGGGTAAAATAATTAACTAATAGATATCACAATGAAACTTCCCCAGTTGATTACTTATATTAAGACAAGACTGTTTTGTATTACAAGTTTTCTGAAATTGCATGTTTAAATATGCAAATGAGGCATTATCTACTTAAATATGCACTAATTTGCATATAATTCCAGGACAGAAATATGAACATTGGATAAAGCCATTTTCAAAATTATAGTTTCATTTTGTTGACATATTAGAGCCAAAGGTTATTACAGAGGGGATTTTGGATATCTCTTTTTATCACTCCATAAATCAGAAAATACTCCATTCAGTAAATTTTTATGGTAAAATTCCATATTTCGCCATGTTTTTAGGAATGAAATGTGATATAAATCAGGGTATGAATGCGATATCAACAAACCCTTCTGTAAATACCTTCAGAACATAGATATGAATAGAACTGGAAGGTTTGGTGTATGCGAGTGCTACTGCAGTGGAGATTTCTGGCTCAGAGTATGAGGAAAAACTCTTAAAACAAATTTTTGGGAAAACGCCTTCAAAGTTCTGTATTGTAAAATGCCATACTTTTTTTTTAAACAGATATTTACAAACACAAAACCTAAACAAACCATTAGTAATAGACAACCTAAACACATGCCTGATAACTGAATAATAATAATAATGATGTTATTGAACTGAACAGAACTACACACAGGCTACAAACAGTGTAGTACAGTGTATTACCCCCTAATAGGCAAAACATATTTGAATAGATATCACTATGAAACTTTCCCAGTTTGTTATGTACATATAAACTAAGAAAAAATATATTGCAAGTTTTCTGAAATTTATGTTTATATATGCAAATGAGGCACTTCCCCATTAAATATAGTAGATAGTAAATTATAACACTACCTCATGCATACTGCACCTTATGTGACACTGTGAATAATGTGAATATTCCTCAGCTAGTCAGATAGTAAATTATATTGACCATATTGATCAAATTGTTTACACTGCCTGTGTTGTTTTTTACTACCTGTATACCGTGTTGTTTTACTACCTGTACCCCCCCCCCCCCTCCCCCCCATGCTGCTATGATGCCTGAATTTCCCCAAGGGGATCAATAAAGGAATATCTTATCTTATCTTAAATATGTGGACATTTATGGATGCAATAAGGCAAAATGAAGTAAAATAAACAACTAAATGTGTGTTATTGACGTTTTATTGTCACTAGTTTCATAGAAGACATGTTTAGGAAGCAAAATATAACAAAATCTCAAAATCAACAAAAAAAGTATATTTGCCTATTCACCTGCAGTGTCTCGCCTTAAACAAGACTCCAAATGCTCCTTATGTACAAATGGGGACGAGGGGACATTTATGCACATGTACTGGGACTGCCCACCAGTTAAGATATTCTGGAAAGAGGTGACCCAGCAATTATCAAATCTCTTAACTCTGAATATACCTGTACACCCCTCTGTATTACTGCTGAATGATGTTTTTGAGTGTGCAGTACATCCACAGCTGTGTGTCAGAGTGTCAGTAACTTAAATACCTAGCTACTGTAATGTAACTATAGTATAAACAAGAATCAGAATGTCAGTAACTTAACACTTAGCTAACGTAGCTAGTATAAACTTGGCTAACAATGTCAGTAACTTAAAAGGGAACTATTTTACTATTTCTTTCACTATTTGGGCAATTTTACACAATTCCTGTGAGTTTATGGAACACATCTGTAAGTTTTTTTTTCAGAGAGAGAGAGAGAGAGAGAGAGAGAGAGAGAGAGAGAGAGAGAGAGAGAGAGAGAGAGAGAGAGAGAGAGAGAGAGAGAGAGAGAGAGAGAGAGAGAGAGAGAGAGAGAGAGAGAGAGAGAGAGATACATTGACGCCGCAGGGGCCAAACGGTCTCTCTCTTTAGTGTATTCATTAGTCGGTCATATTCGTATATATAACATATTTCATTTTATCAACCTAGAATTGACGACAAGGCCTGCTGCTGGACGCTAGCTCCCATGCTAGCGTTGGCTAACAACATACAGCTGAGAGCCAGGAAGGGCCAGGAAGACCCATGCTACTTATCTACAGAGGAAAGATGCTTCTAGAGCGGCATAGAGTATGGAGGAAGACAAGGCTCTATGAAGAGAATGGGGTAAGTTTGAATAAAAAATTTAACACAAACATGAAAGTTTTATATTTACCATCACAATTTTTTTTTATCTAATCTAGTTTAATTAATTAATTCATAACTTTTGAACAATATGCTATTTCTAATCTGTCAGCTGTTCTATATTGCCAACACGATTGTCTACATTCCATTCATTACACATACATCTAAAATAAGCAAGGAAAGTGCTTGAAAATTAATGTTTATCTTCCAAGTTTAATTTCAACAAGTTCAAGTGCAACTACATAAACCATAATAATAAAGATAATCATACACATATTTTATATCATTGGAAAGCCCTAGTTGTTAGCTTCAAAATGGTACCAAATATGAGGTACTTTGAAATACCCAGTAACTAATAATCTATCACAAACCAATGCCATGTTCAGGGATTTCCTAAATGGGACAGATGACCCCGAATTAAGCATTACATCACACGCAGGAGTGGATTGTGAAAATTAGACCATGCCTAGGGGTGGTCGTTAGACCCCCCTAGGCATGGTCTAATTTTCACAATCCACGACTACAAGTGGTGTAATGCTTTTATACAACTGGCACATTCATCCAACCTTATTGCTATACAATAAACACACATTAATTGAAGATTTATTGAAAAAACCATCCGCCAGAAAAAGTAGTTCCCAAAAAAGAAAAAAAGAGAAGTTGCCTCCATGTGGAAGCAGCTCGGAAGTGCATCCAACTGTTCTCAGTAGGACATCCAACAAACTAACACATCCAACTGTCTTTCAACTAAGACATCCAACAAACTAACACATCCAACTGTCTTTCAACTAAGACATCCAACAAACTAACACATCCAACTGTCTTTCACCCTATAGAAGAAAAAAAAGTTTTCTTCGCCCTATTTTTTTATTTATTCTTTTTTAACCTACTTTCTATAGAAGCAGCTGGGAGGTGCACTGTTTTAAGTTTTATTACTGTCCGCCTTGTTTCCAACTGGTTAAGTTTAGGCCCTCTTTGGAAGATGGTTAAGGTTAGAGTTTGGAACCAGGGCTGGTGGTCTATCGCCCAGCTCTAAAGACAAACTCTAACCTTAACCAACTTCGAAAGAGGGCCTAAACTTAACCAGTTGGAAACCAGGCGGACAGTAATAAAATGTGCAATTAATCAATCAATCAATCAATTCGCGCGATTTTTATTTTGTTCCACAATGACTCATGACCCATCAATTACATCATCCAATATTGTTTAAGCAACTAAGACATTCGCCGTGACAGAATCATTTTCCATTTAGTCGCCTTCATGTTTAACAACAATTGGAGCGATCCAACTAACGTGAAGGAATTATCCAACCACTGCTGCCCAGACCTGGAATATATAACCATCAAGTGTCGTCCTTTCTTCCTCCCGAGGGAGTTAACGGCGATCGTCCTGATCGGAGTGTATATTCCACCGCAAGCCAGTAACAACGTCGCGCTCTCCAGACTCCACGACGAGGTAAATAGAATACAAGCGGCGAACGTTAACGCCGCCATTTTAGTGCTGGGTGATTTCAATAGCGCCAATCTGAGAAAGGTATTACCTGACTTCTATCAGCATGTGACTTGCAACACCAGAGGCGGTAACATCCTAGATCACTGTTACACGCAATTTAAAGGTGGCTACAAGGCTCATTCTGATAGTGGATTTGGTAAATCAGATCACGCGTCCATTTTTCTTTCACCAAAGTACAAACAGAGAATCAAAAGTACTCCTGTAGTCTCGCGAGAGGTGCAGAAATGGGATTTGACGTCAGAGGAGACGCTCCAGGCTGCGTTTGACTGCACAGACTGGAATGTGTTCCGCGACACAGATAACATTAATGTCTACACGGAGACAGTGCTGGACTATGTTTGTACTTTGGTGGAAGAAACAATCCCCACTACCAAAATGAGAGTTTACCCAAATCAAAAACCCTGGGTAGACAAATCCGTCCGTGAAGCTCTGAGAGAGCGCACCAAAGCATACAACGACGGCCTAGTGGCAGGCAACATGAATGACCACAAGGTGGCGCGACACAACGTAAGGAGGACAGTGACAGAGGCCAAACGGCGCTACAGGGATAAAATTGAACTCCAGTTTGAACAAGCTGACTCTAGAGCTATGTGGCAGGGGCTCAAAACGATGACAGACTACAAAGGCGCCTCCCTCAAACTGAACAGTGACATCTCCTTAGCAAATGACCTCAATACCTTCTATGCGAGGTTTGATGCTGGTAATAACAACACCAGCCCACAAGCCACGGCAATGGGGGGGGGGGGGGTCGGCTGCTGATGGAGACGCAGTGTTCAGGGTAACAGAGCATGAGGTGAGGCGGACCTTTAAAAAAGTGAATATCAGGAAGGCAGCAGGTCCGGACGGCATCCCCGGCCGCGTCCTAAAAGTCTGTGCCGACCAACTGGCCCCAGTATTCACTGACATATTTAACCTGTCCTTAGAACAGGCTGTCATCCCCACCTGCCTGAAGAAGTCCACTATTATCCCTGTACCCAAAAAATCCAAGCCTGCTTGCCTCAACGACTACCGCCCTGTAGCTCTCACCTCCATAGCCATGAAGTGCTTTGAGAAGCTAGTAAAGGGCTACATCTGCTCCTCCCTCCCCATCAACATGGACCCCCTGCAATTTGCATACCGCCCCAACAGGTCCACGGAGGACGCCATAGCCCATGTGCTGCACACAGCAGCATCACACCTGGACAAGAGGCAGGGGAACTATGTGAGAATGCTATTCATCGACTACAGCTCGGCATTCAATACCATAGTCCCCTCCATACTCATAGCCAAGCTCAGGGACCTGGGCTTGAACTATGACCTCTGCCAGTGGGTCTTGGACTTCCTGACTGGCAGACCCCAGGTGGTGAGAGCAGGCAACTGCACCTCCTCATCCATCACCCTCAACATAGGGGCCCCCCAGGGCTGTGTTCTGAGTCCCCTCCTCTACTCCCTGTACACACACGACTGTGTGGCTCAGCGGAGTAGCAATACAATCATCAAATTTGCTGATGACACAGTGGTGGTGGGCCTGATCTCTGCCAACGACGAGAGGGCCTACCTGGAAGAGGTCAAGGTCCTGGCGGGATGGTGCCAGGAAAACAGCCTCTCCCTGAACGTCAGCAAAACAAAGGAGATGATTGTGGACTTCAGGAGGTCGGGGGTCAAGGACTACAGCCCCCTCAGCATCGACGGGGCACCGGTTGAGAGAGTCAACAGCTTTAAGTACCTCGGAGCCTACATATCCGAGGACTTGACATGGACCACACACATTGACAGTGTTGTGAAGAAGGCACGACAACGCCTCTACTTCCTCAGGCGCCTAAGGAAGTTCCAAGTCAGTCAGAAGATCCTTAAGAACTTCTACTCATGTACAATAGAGAGCATCTTGACTGGCAACATCACCTCCTGTTTTGGGAATAGCACTGCACAAGACCGAAGCAGACTACAAAGAGTGACACGTTCAGCCGAACGCACAATTGGAGGGGGGCTCCCCACCCTCCAGAACATTTACAACAAGCGTTGCAAGGGCAAGGCTAAGAGAATCATTAAAGACTCCAGTCACCCGAACAACTGCCTCTTTGAACTGCTGCGGTCAGGCAAGCGATACCGGAGTCTCAAGGCGAGCACAGAAAGACTCAGAAGAAGCTTCTATCCCCAGGCCATCAGGCTGCTAAACGAACAATGAACACTACACAACAACAACCACCAAACGCACATAGCACACACATCCACACGCACACACTCACTTTAAACAAACACACTGTAGCACCCACTCCACACACTTTATAGCACACACCCACTTTAAACAAACACACTGTAGCACCCACTCCCCACACTTTATATTTATTGATGAAGGATTGCACTACAACTCGTACACCTTACTGTAAATTGTACCTAAATTGTACCTCATCCCATTTCTGCTTTGCACTATATAGTACTGTACATTAGTACACTGCATAGTATTGTATATTATATGGTAACTCAGAACATTGTACATATGTCTATACCGAACACTGTGACCTCATTTTCTTCTTCTAAATTACATGCTATACTATGTTATTTGATACTATCTTGTCTTAGCACAGTCTCTGGAGCGTAACAGTAAGAAGCATTTTGTATGAAAGTATTCTGTACTTCTGTATGACAACTATTAAAGAAACTTGAAACTTGAAACCAAGTTCTGTTAGTATAGCGACGCTCGGCATCACTAGTCCCGTCCAATCTTTCGCCGTCGACTAAAGACTCACTTCTTCAACCATTATCTGAAATGATAAAAAAAAAAAAAAAAAAAAAAAAATCTAACCCCGACTAACCTTAATGTCATGCACTTGTCCTAATAAACTAACCTACACTGTAACACGCAACACTTTGATGAACATTGTTACTCAGCTGATAGAGTTATACCCTTCTTGCTGTCTTGTCGCACAGAACTTGTAAGTCGCTTTGGATAAAAGCGTCAGCTAAATTACTAAATGTAAATGTAAATGTACTAGTCTGCACTATCTCGCATATGTGCACACGCACTGAATAAAGACCACAAATGTACCTTTAATCCCAATATTCGTCTGACCACACCCCTATCAGCTTACCCATATAAGCAGGGGTGGGGCCACCCACTCGCCTCCTTCCCAAGCTTTCGCCACAAGGCGAGGTCAAAGGCTGCAGCGGCGTCGGATGCCGAGCATCGCTATACTAACAGAACTTGGTTATAGTCATAACCTAACGTTCTGTTTCTTATTAGCTCTTGCTCGGCATCACTAGTCTGCACAAGGGAGGCCGAGCGAGAGCCAACGGCCGACAAATACACCCCGCTGACAGCCCCCCACAACCATCAGAACAGGGAGGGCCGAGCCCCCCCGACCCACCCTAATGGAGGGCACCCCCCCTATTAGGGGCTTCACGGGAGGGCGACAGACCCGACCGTGCGAAGAGGCACTCAAGCAACTCAACGCACAGGGTGAGCAGACCGTGGCTTGACCCCACGACTACACACACGCACAACCCGCATGCCACCCGGGAACGAACGGAGGAACAACCTCGTTACTGCCCCCAGAATCACGGGGTCAAGGGCAAACCCAACCCCGTGGCAAGGCCGTAGCAGCGGAGCGCGAAGGAAGACCCAGACCCACCAAAAGGACTGGACTCCCTGGAATGGGGGCTCGGAGAAGTCCATGATGCCAGCATCAAGACCCCACCAGGTGGGCACGTAGTGCCCCGCCCCCCACATCGCCAGCGTATTCGGACAAAGGCCCCTCAGCCGAGCGGGCCCCGTCCCCCCAATAGTACACCGCCTGACACACTGACCCTGCAACAGGCAGTCAGCATGGCCGTAAGCACACAAAAAAGGTTAACCAACGTAAGCAGGCAGCGCACCGGGGAAAAACCAGGCAATAGGCTATTAACCCTAGCCTGGAGACTGCGGACGAGACAGGCGCCAGAGGGGACAGCTGAACACAGCCGCACCGGCGGAAGGAGCGTAAGCTGGCGGTGTTGCATGACCAAGCCTCCATTTAAAAACCCCCACCCAGAGGGGTCGAGGCAGAGAAGGCTGACACGATTGGCAGACGTCATGAATGTGCAGGGGCACCCTCAAACGGTGAACCCGGGAGTTGACACTGCTCCAACACACCAGGGAATCAACCACCTTGGTGTTACCCAATGCGGTGGTTGTTCCTATAACCCCTCAAGAAAAAACTCCAAAACACACCTGCGGGTATACACCGGCTATACCGCAGTACAAGTGTTTCAGTTTTCAAAAAAGGGTTAACCCAGGCCTACGGGTCGACGAAACATTACTTCGGACCGGGCCTGGCGGTACGGGAAGCACAGGGTCACCAGAGGAGGTCAAAGACCACCCCCACAGGCCCCTCTTCGCCATGCGTGAGAGAGGAGCGAAAAAGAATGGAGAACCAGCCCCTAAGCACACCGTACTTGGTATTCCCAGGCGGTCTCCCAACCAAGTACTAACCAGGACCAACCTGTGTAGCGGCCGAGATCCGACGAGATCGAGCGTGTACAGGATGGCATGGCCGTAAGCCATTACGACAGTGCTGAGTAAAAACGTACCCAACCAGGGTCTCCATAGCGCTTAACCCTGTGACACCCGGACCGACCTGGCATTTTTCCCCCTGAAAAAAGCCCAAGTCCCTCAGGGTACCAGAACAGCAGATCTGCATCCCCGGCGGACAACGGGTTCAACTGATCCGGACCAGCGTGACCAGAACCAGTCCCGTGCCCTAACCACGCCGACATGCCTACTCCAGGAGAAAGGGCAGATATGCGTGTCGATCTTAACATGAAAAGAAGGCGCCACCCAGACGTTCGGGCGAACCGCGCCTGGTGGCCCACCCCAAGGGCGTGAGACCCCTCTACATATGTTCAGATCCATTCCGTCATCATCCCCCAGACATGAACGAGAATCCGTCGATAACCAACCCAGGTCGTGGGATGTGGTCGTCGGAAGAGGAAAAACCCCCATCTCAGTTGCTTTATAAAAACGCTGTTTTAACCTCAAGCAACCAAGGCGTGCCAGTCAGTCGCCTGTTTACAGCAAGCTAGCACTATACGTGCGTCGGGACACACCCCCATCAATGAACAGGCTATTTAAACCTGTCATTGAATCCCCAAGGCGCCCAGGGGAACGACAAGAGGGGTGTGACACTTCCTAACTCCAACACTTTTTGAATAGAAAAGAAGGAAGCACCAACAGTATGTATCCCAGTCTACACAGCCGGGGGTAAAAAAAATTCACATTTTTACATCCCACCACCCTCCCATAGGAAGGAGACGGGGATCCCCAGAGAGACTTCCCACGCGAGCTACGCGAGCTGTACAGATTGAAAAGAATATATTGCACCTTGAGCCATGTAAAAAATTGGTTTTAGGGCTCTCCGGGGAAGAGGCACTGAACCCATACACACTCAATAATCGAATTGAATCGAATACATACACAATAGAATAGGACACCTTCTAGAGGGTCCACTCACTTTAACAATCTGAGGAGGAAGGCTCTGTACTCTGATGGAGGCTCCCTCACATGGAAAGGAGGAGTCCGAACTCACAGAAGGCCCGAATAGGCGCTTGGTGAGGAGGAGCCCTGACCACCCCCCCGAAACAGATCCATCACATGGACCTGAACAGCACACGGAAGTCCTACCAACAGAGACGCGCACAGTGACGTACTCTATGGCGGGGGAATTTCTGCGGTGCACACGCCCAATATTCCAGGCCGTGGGACCAGGAAACTCCCCCCCCCCCCCCCCCCCGTAACGTGCCGAACCGCAACGTGACAGGAACCCCTGACCGACAGAACAAGGGGGAGAGGAAAGGTTCCCAGTTCACCCCTTTACGACCCCACACCCATGATACGATGTAATGACAAAAAGAGAATATGACATAGTCATAGTCAGCTCTATGAAGCGTTTGACAGCTCCACACAGCGCATGAGCCAACCTGCTATCTGATTTTTACTAAGGAAAAAACACAGAATAAAGAGGGCTCTCTAAGAGCCCCGGTCCAACATACACATGTGCTTCTGTGGCCAGTCCAACCCAGTTGTAGGTCACATGACACACACAACCCATCATCACCTACAAAAAATGGCAAAAACAAAAACAAGAACGCCGTTTTTCATAATGAGAGAATACATAATTCTCGATTAGTATCGGCCACAGGCCTTGCTAAGCACACACGACAGCGACCAAACAATCTTTTCTTTTAGGAAAATAAAGTTTCTCCAGCAGTTTTAGCACAACCTCAGCAATCAAGCTAAGGGTTACATCGCATCCCTACCACACAAAAGACACAATGTAGTGCACAACATGTCTGATAGGAGGATGAAAAAGTCCCCAGGGAACCGGGGGGAAACACAATCCTCTTGTTTTACCCTTAATACGGCCAGTTAAAACAGGAAAACCTGTTAATATGTGAACACACTGTTCATTGTCATCACAGGCTGAGAAAAGAACATTCTTTTACTCACTTGTCACTAAGCATAGCTTCATAGGTTAGTTACCTTAGTTGTGAGTACACGGTACATATAAACACACATGATGTTTCTCACACAACAACCAGATCATTTTCACATCTGTAACAACAACCCGATTTGCACGGAGAAGCTAACTGCCAGTGACAAAAACAGTTCACACATAACTTGCGTCGTATCCTAAATGCATTGCAGCAACACACGTTTTGGGAAAACATCGTTATTCACAAAACATTTAGAAAAGTAAAACCAGAAGACGTGTTATAAGGTCTGGTCAAACCTTGTCCTACCCGGAACGTAGATCAGCGAAGTGCAGACTCAAGACCCCGTAGACAACACAGCCGATCCTGTGTTGCTCGAACTGGGTAGCGTCGTCGCTCCAACCAGTCGCTACAGTCCTCTTTGTTGACGCAATCCCCGTCCAGGCTCAGGGCAGGCTCCCCTGTCAAAGATGACGTCGTAGTCAAGAGTGTAAAACATGTTATAATCAAAGCACGTTCAACAGAGTAGCATTAAGCTAACGGTCGCCCCAACCGTCGGTCGCTACCGCCCCTGCTCGCGAGACGCCGAGCGAACGGCGCACGCGACCAGAGGGAAGCGCGCGGCGGCGCGCGAGGAGCCGGAGCTACCCCGCGCTGGCCTTGTCCGATAGCAGCAAGCTAACGTTTCCTAGTGATCACAACCGGCTAGCGCCGCAGCTAACAGCTGACTGGCCAACAGTAGGCCCACCTCTGTAGGCCACGCAGTGATCCCAGAAGGCTAATGCCGCAGCTAACAGCTGACTGGCTAACCATAAGCTAAGCAGCCATCACCTGAACTTTGTACACAATGACATAACACTCACCCAGACAGGCCGCCGTTCTGAAACCCTCCTCACTTTTTAAGAGAAAAGAGAAACAAGATGTCAACACAGCTTTACAACGGTGATTTTACCAACACCCGACGGAATCAGCACAATACCAAACTGGCTTGTGTAGCTGACTTGAACATGGATCTTCCGCTATCGAACATCCATGCACATATCTCCTCGTGAAGGAATACTCTCATTTGGATATGAAAGAAGGGGCTTAACACGGGACAGAGAGATATCCACTCGTCCAGAAAACACAGGGATCACCAGTGTTAATGGTCGCGGCCCACTAGTTAAACTAAAATGGCTTCAGACCAAGGTCTTCTGTCGTCTAGGAGACTGAACAAAGGACCCTAGCCTGGGGCCGGTTTTCATAAACATTGTCAAGTAGCCCCCATAGCACTAACAGACAAGTGAAGCCTGCCAGCAAACATAACTCACCAGAACCAGGAACCCACCGCGTCTCACAACAGCGGCGCGTCCTACAGCCCAGCTGTGCCTTTACCGCAACCAGCACACAGCAAGGACTGCAGTTGGAAAAGCATGTAGCGGCACGAACTCCCAATACGAAAACCGGTGGAGGATTTTTAGAATGATCATCATCTTCCAGACACTCCAGTACGAAGACAATATCGCCGTATTTTCTCGAAAATAGTGAGAGAGAAAATAAAGATATGATGTCAACGTATCCTTGTTTCCCAAAGCTGCTCCTAATTCTTTCTTCCAGCATGGTGTCAAGTGTGGGGATCTACCGAGGCACTTCTTCCTTGTGGTGAAAGCGAGAAGGAGGCGAGTGGGTGGCCCCACCCCTGCTTATATGGGTAAGCTGATAGGGGTGTGGTCAGACGAATATTGGGATTAAAGGTACATTTGTGGTCTTTATTCAGTGCGCGTGCACATATGCGAGATAGTGCAGACTAGTGATGCCGAGCGAGAGCTAATACGAAACAGAACTTATTTTGCTAGTCCGCCCTACACAATATCACACAGATCACACAATCACACAATAGAATGAACAACTTAAATACAAGCCAATGCTAAAAATAGGGAGATCTTAAAAAGAAATGGTAGAAGTCAAGTAGTGCAGGTCAATCTAGGGTTTTGGTGTTGGAACATCCCCTTTAATTGTCAAGCATGTTCATTATTTTTTGTCTCTCCGAGGACACAGTAGAGTCCATCCTAATTGTGTGGTGTCTCACACAGGACACGATAGAGTCCATCAGGTCTCTGTGTTGTCTGTCAGTGCCGGGTTCCTCCAGCCTCTCCATCTCACGCTGCTACAGATTGTTAATGAAGCAGCCGTCTCATTGATATTGACTGGCCTGTCAGCCCGCCTGCCTCACTCCCTAATAGCAGCTATTGGTCTTGGCTTAAGACCTGACAGAGGGGGTGAGGGGTGGGGGGGGGGGGGGGGGGCTGAACCGGCTGAAAAGGAGTGAGAAAGAGTGTTCTTGGACCTCAAGCTGTGTTTCCTGTTTGGTTTTGTGTTCAACTGCCAAAGGGTTAAAGAAACACTCCGACATGTTGGGAGATACACTCATTTCACAGTCACAGGAGAAGATTGATATCAGTTTCATCTCTTTGTGTCCAGCGGCCCTAGCCTATCTTAGCACAGGGACTGGACGCATTAGGGGTCTGCTAGACTAGTTTAGCACAGGGACTGGACGCATTAGGGGTCAGCTAGACTAGTTTAGCACAGGGACTGGACGCAGTAGGGGTCAGCTAGACTAGTTTAGCACAGGGACTGGATGCAGTACAGCTCAGCTAGCCTAGTTTAGCACAGGGACTGGACGCAGTAGGGATCAGCTAGCCTAGCTTAGCACAGGGACTGGACGCAGTAGGGATCAGCTAGCCTAGCTTAGCACAGGGACTGGACGCAGTAGGGATCAGCTAGCCTAGCTTAGCTAGGGTTGCCACCCGTCCCGTAAAATACGGAATCATCCCGTAATTGGAAACTAAAAGACGCATTCCATATTGAACTGATAGGGGACGCACTTTGTCCCTTATTTTAAGGTCGGGAATGTGAGAGCTCCGCTGTCCACAAGTCAGTCAGTGTTGTCAGTATTGTGAGAGAAATGAGCCAACCGACCTACAAAAACAAGCCAAAAACAAGCAAAATTGTGTCCAAAAGTTGCAGAAAATAAACAGACTTGGCAACTCTAGTATAATGGGCGTGCGCTCAGCAGCTCACGACCAATGAGAATTAGCGCTTTCACGTTGCTAAGATACGTTCTGTGCCATTGTGCCAATCCTCTGTCTGTGCGCTGCCTGTCATGGTTGCTGTATAGCAGACACTCCACTGCGTCCTAAAAAGACAAGTACAGACCTGAGTGGGAAGAGGCAAACCCCTGGCTTGATAGCGTCAGTGGAGATGTTTATAAAGCAAACTGCAAAGTATGTAGGTGTTTTCTGTGGCACATGGTGGACTGACTGACATCAGACAGCATGCCTCAGGAGAACAACATTCCCGAAATATAAGAACGCAAAGGACCCAAGCACAGGTTTCACAGTTCTTCATGACTGAAACATCTCCTGAGATTGATTCAATATGGGATATTACATCTTATTTATCTGGTTGTGTTTTTAACTAGATGTCAGTATTTCTATTTACCTGCCCTGGCAACCAGGAGCCTACATATTGGCTGCTGATGTGGGCATAGTCTAGGCCAGGGGTGGGCAACTTTGTATATGGTGAGGGCAACAAAATTTCCACAATCAATCTGGGGGGCCGCATTGTTTATCGGCAGTCCCGCCAGTAGTACCCTATCACTCAAATAGCCCATAATAGTCACAGATGTGATAAATAAGGTATATAAACAATTATAATTTGTTGTAACTTTGTTTTTATTCCATTTCAAATGCATTTAGTAATGCAATTTCAACTTTATGAATTTCTAAACAGCTGAATTTAAAAGTATTGCTGTGTAACCCCAAATATATACAAAAATGATCAATTATAATTAAGCCTTCTAATAAAATAAATGTATGAACTTAAAGCCCACTGCTCAACAAACACAAATCAGCATTCCTGCTGCATTTCACTACAACAGTAAATCAAAAGTGCAATAATAAATGATTTTGTTAAATGTATAAACTTTTATCCTGCTACTAAACAAAACATTATAACACTGAAATGCATGTTATGGATATGAAGCACCCAGGAATGTTTTGTTTAGTAGCAGGATAAAAGTTTATACATTTAACAAAATAATTTATTAATGCACTTTTGATTTACTGTTGTAGTGAAATGCAGCAGGAATGCTTGTTTGTGTTATAGTGTTATCTGAACACTACAAAAGTAAACAAGTAAAGTGCAAGTAAAGTAAAGTGCAATACTACATGCCTCCCATTGACCCTTTATCAAACTGGCATGACATTCACCCTCGCCCCACAGTGGGTCAATAATGGTTATAATAATAATAATAATAATAATAATAATAATAATAATAATAATAATAATAATAATAATAATAATAATAATAATAATAATAATAATAATAATAATAATAATAATAATAATAATAATAATAATAATAATAATAATAATAATAATAATAATAATAATAATAATAATAATAATAATAATAATAATAATAATAATAATAATAATAATAATAATAATAATAATAATAATAATAATAATAATAATAATAATAATAATAATAATAATAATAATAATAATAATAATAATAATAATAATAATAATAATAATAATAATAATAATAATAATAATAATAATAATAATAATAATAATAATAATAATAATAATAATAATAATAATAATAATAATAATAATAATAATAATAATAATAATAATAATAATAATAATAATAATAATAATAATAATAATAATAATAATGGTCCCCTCTCTACACCTCTTCATCATTTCCCCCCCTCTACACCTCTTCATCATCTCCTCCCCCCCTGTCTTTAATGAGACACTTGTTGTCTCTCTTGTTGGCGCACAATAGCAGGAATGTCCACTTCAATGTTTGTGCATGCGATCTGCATCAGATGAAATAATGTTTCATCTGACAGCCTGTTTCTCTCCTTTGACTTGATGTGCTTCATGTTTGAGAAATTGCTCTCACATATGTATGTGCTCCCAAACATACTGGCCATAGAGAGGGCAAAGTCCCTGAGGAGTGGGAAGCGGGGCTCAGGTAGCAGTTTCCAAAACGAAATTCCCCTCTCATTTCTCTTTGCTTGAAAAAAAGGATCTGACTGTAGCTTGCACAGTTCAAGCTGCAGTTTAAGGTGCGAAGTGATATCCGTGAGGAAGGCCATGTCACAGAGAAACACTGTATCTCTGAGTTTAGTGCAGTATGCGCTTGTGTCGCTCGTCAGTTGCTCATCCAAGAATGTGGGGATTTCTTTACGCAGCGCAAAAAACCTCTCCAAGCACTTCCCACGGCTCAGCCATCGGATTTCTGTGTGTAGCTGCAAGTCGCCATAATCAGTGTCCATCTCTTCCAAAAAGGAGACAAACTTTCTATGGTTTAGTGACCTGTTGCCTCCACAAATTAGATTGGTAACCTTGGTAACCAAATCCATAACATGGCTGTAGTCAAACTTCTTGGCACAGAGAGCCTCCTATCAGATAAAAAAAAAAAAAAAAAACCATTTAACGACTCTCGCATATAATTTGACTACACTCGACTCGCATTGGTCATTATTAGTGACCCACAATAGATGGAAATTATGCTAGGGAACTTACCTGATGTATAATGCAGTGCAGCATTGGACACTCAACGCCACTCTGCCTTAGAAGCCCGGCGAATCCTGTGCGTTTTCCTTTCATTGCCGGTGCTCCATCGGTAACAACAGCCGACAGTTTATCAAAACCCCCATATTGCTGCGGCACTTTCAACAGCGTTGAATATGTCCACACTAGGGCTGACCCCTATTAGTCAAATAGTCGAATAATCGATCGAAAGGAGCCATAGTCGACTGCCAACTCTTCTTAGTCGAATAAATTTTTTTTTAATTTTTTTTTATTTTTTTATATTGGCCTGGGGCCGCATGGAACGTCGGTGAGGGCCGCTTGCGGCCCGCGGGCCGCCAGTTGCCCCTCCCTGGTCTAGGCTATTTCAGTTGACTATTAATATGGTTGATTGTTCATTAATGTTGAGTTCTAATAAATAAACATGTATTTATATTAATCAATATAATTAAATAGTGTGCCCATTTAAACTCTATGTTGTTATGCTCATCTGGAAAACGGAATTCTTCATAATGGATTGAACAGTTAATAAATACATAAATAAATACATAAAAATGTTCAGACAACAATATAAAAGTCATACTGTTCAATTTCATTTCAATTTTTATCATCCCACTCCTCCCCTCTAGGTTACTGCAGCTGAGGTGACACAGGTATACCACACGGTTAAACACAACCTCAGCTACAACAGTGCTGACTGTTTGTTTTCTATGCATTTCAGGAGTTTGGGGGGCTGGCTCCCCAAAATAATTAAATAACATAATCCTAACCCTAACCCTAAAACCAAAATAAACCCCAAAACCGCCCAAATTATTTTGACTAATGACAGGTGTCCCTTATTTCGATTAGTGAAAGGTGGCAACCCTAGCTTATCACAAGGACTGGACGCAGTAGGGATCAGCTAGCCTAGCTTAGCACAGGGACTGGACGCAGTAGGGATCAGCTAGCCTAGCTTAGCACAGGGACTGGACGCAGTAGGGATCAGCTAGCCTAGCTTAGCACAGGGACTGGACGCAGTAGGGAGCAGCTAGCCTAGCTTAGCACAGGGACTGGACGCAGTAGGGAGCAGCTTGGCCAGCTCTTTCTTCAAATGTGAAGAAATACGAATTCCAACAACTCTGGGGTAAAGATGGCAAACACATGTATTTCCCTGAATGCCGGTGTGTTCCTTTAAGGTCAAGAGATGGTTGGATGTGGCCAATAGGCCTATTTCTACCATGGGTTTAGCAAACCGCATTCTGCACGCAAAGCTACGTTGAGAGTTTATGACGTCATCGACTCAGTGGACTAAACGAGACAATTCAAGACTCTTTTAACATTCTTAAAAAGTAGCAGTTTATGGTGCGAAACCAAACCAACACCCCCCCCCCCCCCCGCCCCACACACACACACGCACAAACACACACACACACACACACACACACACACACACACACACACACACACACACACACACACACACACACACACACACACACACACACACACACACACACACACACACACACACACACACACACACACACACACACACACACACACACACACACACACACACACTATACAGTATACAGTATACTTGGATCAACGGTAAGTCTTTGTAATAATTTAATTGCAAGCAGACACGGGTCAGATGAGAACCAGATGGGTGGGTCTATATACCGCGGGACAATTCAGATGGTGTCAGGTAAAGTTGTCGCCAGAATACTAGACTGGGAATTTCAGATAATTTCCCGTTGGCCGCCTAACGTCGCTGGCAGTCGTGGTGTTGTGCTGTGTATCAAGTCTCCATCCATCTGGCTCCGCAGGGCCTTCTTAAAGAGACACTTAAGACGTGACCCCGGCCAGACAGCACGGCCGTGAGATTAAAGTTGTCTTCCTTTCTCTGGAAAGAAGAAAAAACACGCCTTTCTTTTCCCCTCCCCAGACAGAAAGGGAGATCCGCTGCAGTCTGTGAGCCAGGGGTTTCCAGAGCGTCCCCGGCGTAATGATAGAGCCGCGCCGAAGCCCAATCACTATCATTTAAGCCCTTGATTTACGAAAAAACCTCTTTAACTTTTGAGCAAAAGCTCACGAGTTAATGACGGGTAAATCTGCGTTCTGTTTTTAGAATGTCCGTCAACACCTCCCCCGAGTGGAATTAGATCTTTTCACTTTGACGAGCTCTAATCTAGGGTTGTTGGGGTGGTGGAATTTCTCTAAATGGAAGGCACGCGTGTGTGTGCGTGTAGCATGAAAGAAAGGACGGTTGCACCCTTGTATGTCATTTAAATGATCACCTGTTCTTTCTGTAGGATGGCGCATGGCAATCCTGACTGTGTGGCAAGTCACTCGAACACTGACTGTTGATGTTCAAGAACAGTGCCTTTTGATTAAACCAAGCAATCGTCTTACAGATGATTTATATATATATAACAAGTTTTCAAGTTTTATTTTGTTTGTCACATATAAGATACATGTAGGCTACATTATAGTGAAATGCTTGGTTCAGTATGAGCCTCCTGAGATTGTGCTTCATACAGTAAATAGTAAAAGACCAAACAAAACAAAATATACAATATACAAAACTAAAATGTACAGAATGCAAAAATGAGGTAGAGAGGTAGCGCAAATTTGTAGGAATAAATAGATAAAATATGGTGAATGAATGTTTAGGCTGAATGTTTAAAGTGAGTGTATGCATGTGGATGTTGTTTGTGTGCAGGGAATATAGTGATATATATATAAATTAGGAACCACCCACCAGTCAAATTTATATAAAGGTTACAATATCTTGGTAGTAATCAAAATAATCTGTCTGACTCTGACACATCTTCTGTGTCTCTGAGAGGTTAAATATTTTTCACTTTTGGCTAATGCATCCAGGATAGATTGTTAATTGCATCGTGTCATTTAAAACAGATTTCTTATTAACTGATTAAAACTGTCAACAGTAATGCAATCCATCGCCCTCTCGTTTGCTAATGATACATTTTTGGTTACTTTGCGATCATTCTATTTCAGATTCCATAGAATGTCAGGTTAAATTTTTCCCCAGATTTGTTTCAAATCACGGCCTCATTTGATTAGCGTTGCATGCTGTCATTATCTACAAAGACTAATTATTATACACCCAATATGTGTAAATTGTGTGATCTCACAAACACACAGTAAACAAATGTTTCTAAGTGATCCAACTTGCAGTACATTTCTATCTGTATTATTTGTTGTTGCAACCTTTATGTATTGCAGTCACATGCTGTTCATAATCACATTAGATTCGAATTGTATTTTGTTTATTTTATTGTCACAATGTACAGGTGGCTAAACTGGGTACAAAATATACAAATTAGTACTACTGAGTGTAGTGCTGATCAGATGTATGTACAGAGTTGTAGTATAATACATAAAGACAGTATGACTATATGGTTATCATATATGTTGCATTGTGTGTATGACCTGTGCGCAAGCTGTCTATAATCAATGATGCAATCCAATATACCACTTGGACAAGTAACTGCAACAATTTAGCAATTTTGTAATTTAGATTAGAATCGATTAAATTAGATTAGATTAAATTAGATTAGATTCAAATATTATTTATTTATTTTATTTATCCTTTATTTATCCAGGAATGTCCCATTGAGATACAAGATCTCTTCTTCCAGGGAGTCCTGACACAACAAGTTTCAACATAAAACAGGGCATTAAACAAAAAACATACAATTCAAATATAAATACAGAAGGCCATTTGTGCAGTGGCAAGGAGCATAATCAGATCAGCAATAGCATCTGGTAAAACAGTTACATGTTTCATAAAGGGCT
>NC_140173.1:70683404-70693404 GCF_963971535.1 Notolepis coatsorum
ACTCAACTGCAAATTTTTCCTCAACTGCAAAAATGTATGCCTACTTATGTATTAGCCTACAGGGAAAAACACATTCACAACAGGCAGCAAAGTTTGTTTTCAGCCAAGTATGGTAATAAGGTAACTATTAGGATATATATGGTATGGATTACTTACTCTTAATAACTTTATTACTATCTGTGGTAGCTCTAGTCTCCACCTACACAAATTGTTTTTGTGCTGTCCATTGATCATGCACCTTCACGTGGTAGGCACATAGGTCAAACTCCCCAAACAAACACACCATTGATTTAATTGCCATATAAGATGAATATAAAACAAGAAGGTGATCTATTAACTGTGTACTTGAAATCTGTATGAACTGAGTAGTTAGTATCAAATGAAATAAGATGGAACTGCTCCATGCATTCATTGAATAAACAACTATTTTCTCATTACCAGTATGGTATTGTTTAAATTGTACAGCTTTTTGCACATCTTTGTCAGGGGATTCCAACAATTCTGGACCTGAATGTACCAGTTAATTGTAATCATCTCTCTCCTTATGTCTAGTCAAGCCAGGTTGTGGAGGAGAGAGACAGGGATGAACAGGCTATAGACTACGTTGCCCATCCTGAGCCTGCTATGATGCAGGTGTTTTTACATCACCACCCAAAACAAGATTCAGCCAAGAGCGAGTGAGTACACTGGTCCACTTGTCCATGGCACTTACTACCCAGCTTTGTAATGGGTTGGGGGGGGGGAATAGTACAGTAGGTACGCATATTTAAGGGACCGTAAGGATGGTGTACTGGTGGGTGGTGTCCGGACCGATTATAGTGGGCCGGTCTGGGCCAAAAAAATAAATGGACCTCCCTCATTTCTAAACCCTGGCTACGGCCCCTGGCTGCAGGTAGAAGGGGCCTGTGTGAAACAGACAGACAGGGCTACAGGAGAACTGCAGCTAGAAGGGGCCTGTGAGAAACAAACATACAGTGCTGCTGTGTCTGGGGGGAAAACACAGGAGAGTAGCAGTGGTTTGTGTGAAATCAGTGCAGAAGTTAATGAACAGACAAATGAGGTGGAAATGGAAGATGAGGCTGTTTCACAATCTGCACCTCATAAACGCAAAGGAATGACTTCACAGTCAGACCAGAGTGATAGTGAGGAGTATGAGTCAGATGGTAGTGACATATCTGAGTTAAGGAAGTCACAAAACAGAAGATCACTGTCAGTCAAAACCATCAAAACTTTGCTACAGGAAACAAAGAATGTTCAGGGCTTGAAAATAGAGGAACATATTCCTGATACAGAGGCTTTCTATACGTCAGGTTTCACATGGGAAATAACAGCTTTACTAAGCAGGAGGTGTATAGACTAAGGAAATTACTGCCAAAGGTCAGAAAACAAATTCATGAAAGGAAAACAAGTGGCAACTTTTAATTTATTGTTATTGTGCGTTTTAGTCACTCCTCTTCTCTCCATGGGACATTTTAAGGTTGGAACTTTGAACTTGAATGGGGCAAGAGATGTGAGAAAACGTGCAACGCTGTTTGAAACTGGTCAAGTTAAAATACATTAATGTTCTTTTTATGCAGGAGACACACAGTGATAAGGTAAATGAGGTGGAATGGAGGAAGGAATGGGAAGGTGATCTAGTATTGAGTCATAATACTACAATTAGCAGTGGAGTTGGTTTTTTATTCTCAAAACGTTTTATTCCTGGTTCCTATACTGTAGAACATGTTGTAGAGGGTAGGTTCATTGTAGTGAAAGCACAATTTGAAACATTTAATGTGGTTTTATTGAATATTTATGCTCCTTCTAAAGGGCCTGAAAGAAAGGCTTTTTTAGATATAGTGTGTACTAAATTGTCCGATTTTAGTCCGGATGATTTCTTATTTTTTTCTGGAGACTTCAATTGCACAGAGAATAACAGTTTAGACAGGAATCACAATGAACGCCCATCCAGCTTCTCAAAGTGCATTAAGAAAGCTTGTACACACACATGGCTTGGTTGATGTGTGGAGGAAGTTTCATGGGAATGAGCGCCAGTATACATGGTCTCATTGTAGGGATAATGTTGTCTCCTTAGCTAGACTTGACCGTTTTTATTGTTTTTAAACACCATTTTTAATGTTTTTAAAATGTGTAAAATATTGCCTGTTGGTTTTACAGACCATTCATTGGTAATGTGCAATGTCTTTATTAAAAATCTGGATGCCGTAGAAGTGCGTATTGGCATTTTAATTCAGCTTTGCTCCATGAAAAGGATTTTAGAGATGTTTTTAGTTTTTTTTGGGTCCTGTTTAGGAGTAGGAAGAAGGAGTTCTCTTCTCTTAGGCAGTGGTGGGGAACTGTGGCAAAGTAGAAATTAAAATGCTTTGTCAAACAACACACCTCTCAATGTAACTAGAGACATCACTACCTCCATGAGAGATTTGGAGACTGAGATAGTGGACCTTGAGAAAATGTTTGGGTCCACAGGAAATCAAGGACAGTTTGAAGTCCTTAATAAAAAAAAATTGCTTTAGCTGACCTGCTAGATGTGAAGGCTCAAGGAGCTTTGTTAAGGTCTAGATTTATGAATGTCAATGCTATGGATGTGCCTTCCAGTTACTTCTTCGGTCTGGAAAAGAAGAATGGACAGAATAAATTCATTCACTCTCTTCTGTCAGAGACGGGGCAGGACATCACTGATGCCAGTCAGATCCGGAGACGGGCCGTTTCTGCTTTGTATAGCAGTGAGTACACTGACAATGATGTCCTTCTACAGTCCTTTTGTGAAGGATTGCCCACAGTATCACGGGAGTCGAATGTGCTGCTGGAGAGACCTTTGGACTCGTCAGAGCTCTATTCTGCCTTACAGAGCATGGGTGGCGGGAAAGCCCCTGGTATTGACGGTTTGACGGTGGAGTTTTACAAAGCCTTTTGGGACATTGTGAAGACGATCTTCTCGAGGTATTCAATGAAAGTCTGGCTGAGGGTGCGTTGCCGCTTTCGTGTCGCAGGGCAGTGATAACCTTACTGCCAAAAAAGGGGACTTTGCAGGACATAAGGAATTGGAGGCCTGTGTCAATTTTATGCAGCGAATATAAGATTATGTCAAAGACCTTAGCAAACCGTCTGAGAGAAGTGATGGATCAGATCATACATCGTGATCAGACGTATTGTGTACCTGGCAGGTCAATATTGGATAATTCGTGATGTTTTGGGTGTCTCTGATTCATTGGGCTTGAATACTGCTCTTATTTCAATAGATCAGGAGAAAGCATTTGACCGCGTTGAGCACAATTATCTCTGGAGTGTTATGAAGAGTTTTGGGTTCAGCGATGGTCAAGTTTTGTATCAGAACATTGAGAGTGTGTTAAAATTCAATGGTTCTCTATGTGCTCCTTTTGAGGTACAGAGGGGCATTAGGCAAGGCTGTGCTCTCTCTGGCATGTTATATGCAATTTCATTGGAACCCACGTTACAACATTGAGAAATGAGATGAGGGGTTTAGCTATACCTGGTTTCCAAGATAACATTGTTTTGTCAGCTTATGCTGATGATGTAGTTGTATTTGTAAAAAAACAAAATGATGTAAATATATTGGAAAGAATTGCTGACAGTTTTAGGGCTGTGTCTTCTGCCAAAATAAATTAAAATAAATTGGAGGAAGAGTGAGGCGTTAGCTGTGGGAAACTGGCATAGTAGATTACCTGTGTTACCTCAAAACATGATCTGGAAAAGGGATGGTTTTAAATATTTGGGACTATACCTTGGAAATGACACGATTTTACAGAAAAATTGGGAGAATGTGGTGGAGAAAGTAGAAGGAAGGCTGTTTAAGTGGAGATGGCTGTTGCCTCAGATTTCCTATAGAGGCAGAGTCCTGATAATAAATAACCTTGTGGCTTCTACCTTGTGGCATAAGCTGGCATGTGTGGAGCCTCCTTCAGGCATGTTGGTGCGGTTGCAGGCAAAGATGGTTGATTTCTTTTGGGATCGCCTGCACTGGTTTCCTCAGAGTGTTCTGTTTTTGCCCAGAGAAGAGGGAGGGCAAGGCCTGGTTCATCGTAGGACAGCGACTTTGAGGCTACAGTTCATACAGCGATATCTGTTAGGACCAAGAGATTTAGTTTGGAGAGAAGTTGCCTCTTTTATTCTTCAACAAGTAAATAGTCTTGGACTTGATGTATCTTTGTTTTTAACAGACCCGACGACTTTAAGATTAAATGCACTTCTTCCTTTTTATCAGGTTTTTTTTAAATGTTGGACACTTTTCAAGTGTATAAGAACTACTTCTACTAAATCGTTGCACTGGTTACTTGAGGAGCCTCTTGTTCACGGTGCAAGAATGAACATAAGCGACTGTGCAAACCCTGGGCTGATTGGACTGCTGTGTGCTGCCGAAGTGGTACGCCTGAGACGGCTGGCAGACACAGCAGGACCAGAGTTAAAGGATGCTCAGGCTGTGTGTTCGTTATTGGGCCTGAAGTCGCAGCGCTATGCAACCAGGGTGCTGGATCTCTGGAGACAGAGGTTGACTGTCGAGGAGCTGGGCATGCTTAGATTATACAGCAGTGGAGCATTAAAACCGGATAAACAGGATGAGTTTCCAAATCTACCTGAGCCCTGTACTGGGAGAAATGTCTGGTCCTCTACTTTTTGTAAAGGATTCAGCATTATACAAAATGGATAGGAAATCATGGTACAGAAACTGTGTCAAAGTAATTAATAAGAAATGGCTAAATAACAGAGTGGACACTGTATGGAGGAGCAGGCTGTGTGCAGGTAATGACACTCAACCTGTGTGGAGGGTTTTATACAAACCTCCTTTAAAAAAACAAACAGCAGACCTTCAGTGGAGGATTCTGCATGGTGCTGTGGCAGTGAAAGCTTTTGTTTCCATCATCAACCCAGAGGTGGATAATAAATGTCCTTTCTGTGGGTTGACTGAGACTGTTTTTCATGCGTTTTTAGAGTGTAACAGGCTTTTAGGGCTGTTTGAGCTGCTCACCGACGTTTTTAGGCTTTTTGGTGAAACCTTTTCTGTTATTGGTTATATTTTTGGAGCAGGATATAAAAAAGGCAATAAGAAAAAAAGGCAACTGCTTAATTTTCTGGTGGGGGAAGCTAAGCTTGCAGTTTATGTAAACAGGAGAAACAGAGTGGAAGATAAACCGGACCAGGATGCAGTGTTAGTGTGGTGCTGTAATGTGAAGGCTAGAGTCTGGCTGGAGTTCAGGTTTTATAAAGCTATGGGAAATTTGGAGGCTTTTGCTCAGGAATGGTGTTATGGAAATGTGATTTGTGATGTCTTTGATGATGAATTGGTTTTTAACAACATTATGAATATGTGAAGCTCTATTTATTTAATTGTTTGTATTGTTTTTTTTTATCTTGAAGATGTAAAGTATTTTTAAAGGCTTGTTGTCAAGATTTTTTTCATACAGTACAAAATAAAGTACTTTAAAAATCAAAAAAGAATCTCTCTCTCTCTCTCTCTCTCTCTCTCTCTCTCTCTCTCTCTCTCTCTCTCTCTCTCTCTCTCTCTCTCTCTCTCTCTCTCTCTCTCTCTCTCTCTCTCTCTCTCTCTCATGTTTGCTGATATACACACACAGAGATCAGAGGGCAGAAACTCACACCCAGCATTATCATGCATGATCTGTCGTACAGCATATGCAGTTTATGCAGCACGCAAATGTTCATAAATGTATGCAGTACGCAAACCACTCACTCACATATAAGCAAGTACATATGCATGCATCAGTAAGCAAATGCTTAAGTAGCCAGCCCCCCTATCATAAAAACAGGCACACGCACGTACAGTATGCACATGCACATGGACGTGCAAACACACACACACACACGCACGCACGCACACACACACACACACACACACACACACGTGCGCGCACGCACGCACGCACGCACTCACGCACACACACACACACACACACACACACACACACACACACACACACACACACACACACACACACGTCCTGCATTCTCGTGTACATTTATGAGAGGCATGTCTGCAGGATTGAGATGGTATGGTCCTGTAGGGGTGTGTGAAATTGTTCATTAACGCTTTCGCTACCAAACTACAGAAGGTTAACCTCTTAAGCCCGGAGCCCTATTTTCTGAAAATCCGCCTACAATATATACCTAAGTAAATGGAATATTGCTCCACTCCACATTTGCATGCTCTTGTTATCTAGGGACATCTATGGATCTCAGTGAATGTATTCCCAGTGTCAGGAATAGTGTGTCTATTACTAGGAAAGGAGAATATGAATTATGATTTTTCTTTGCATCTTTGACAGTGAATAACACCATGCTAATATTGACCAGACATGAAGAAACTGCCACTGATCTCGTTCAGTACCTTCTTGAGATCGTGTGTACACAAAATCTAAGGAAAATTAATAAAGGGAAGATGATTAAACAGAAGGTTCTGTAGATACAGTACTGCATTCTCCCATCCGGACCAATGCCATTTTAAATATTATTATAGAATTTAGAATAGCAGGCTTATAAATGACCTTATTACAGCCAATTTGCACATTTATATATATATAATATATATATATATATATATATAATATATATATATATATACTATATAATATATATATATATATATTATATATATATATATATATATATATAATATATATATTATATATATACGGAAGGCAGAGAGTGTACGTGAGAGACGGAGAAGGAAGTGGACGGAAGTGCGAGGAAGCAGCCTCTTCGACAGTGAACTTGGACCGGAGCGGTCATGTCTGGAGAGCCCCGTATTGAACAGGAGTATATTACGGGTTATCCTATGAATGTACTCGTAGTAGAGCCTTGCATGTTTCTCCCTGAAAATCCCTAGTGATATACCACGAGTTATCC
This sequence comes from Notolepis coatsorum, assembly GCF_963971535.1. Taxonomy (NCBI): domain Eukaryota; kingdom Metazoa; phylum Chordata; class Actinopteri; order Aulopiformes; family Paralepididae; genus Notolepis; species Notolepis coatsorum. The sequence goes on from NC_140173.1 coordinate 70,690,281, forward strand.
TAGAATACGAACGATATAGCCGAGTTGGGCTTAAGTTAAAGTTATTTCCTCTAGGGAGGCGCCCCGCCAGCGTGGCGCGAAGAGGAACGGTGCTTAGGAGCGCCCTGCGTTATGATATATCTCGTCTAGCAGAAGGGCTGTTTGGGACCCAGAGTTTAGCTGCAGTGTGAGTGAGGCAAGCTAGATGCGTGTGTCGTCCCAGCACCAGCCCTACAACCAGTCTGCTCCGGCTGCCTGCAACCAGTCTGCTACGCCAGCCTACGACCAGACCTGCACCTGGCTGCCTGCAGTACACGGGAGTTCTTCCCCACCAGCAGAGGTCGTCATCGGCCAGCACACGCTCTCCGCCAGCACTGCCTCTCTGCTCCAGCTCCGCCTGCTAGTATCCCCCACCGAGAGCGTTCGACGCCATCTTGCCTTCCGGACGACAGTGGCGTGGCCAGGCGGCCATTTTGGATGAGTACAAATGGGCATTGATGCTCCAGAGCTATTATACAGTATACAGTGTGGTGCAGCCTGCGGGCGAAGTTAACGTTGCTACTACCGTTCAATAGGGGAACCCCAAACAATATATGCCGGCATTAAGATAGGACTTCTGTTTGGTATTTTGTGGGCCCACTTGTTGCTCTCTTTCCTTTTCTTTGAGTATGATAACATGTGTGCTTAATAATATTTTCCCATCCAATTAACCCTTTCCCTGTGGGGAAGTTACAGACCTGGTGTAGTATAGATAATGCCTTTTGGAGGTACTATTCCTGCCGTATAATTAAAGCCTTTTTGAAGGTATTATCCAGGGTGAAGACCCAGACGTGGGCGATGAGTCAAACACATTGAAGTATATTATCCCTGATATTAACCCAGAGGTGGGTGTATAATATACGTGTTTATGAGGTATGGAGTTACCAACGAAACTATAGTGGGACTTCAGTCCAATTGGTCACTAGTAGTAAGTCATTGTACTGACAGTATCAATAACATTAAAGTATTGGATGGGAGCTCTGTGTGCGTGTCGATCCATGAGCCGTTTAACAACTCTTTTGGTGTGGGTAACGTTGACATAATTAACTCCTTCCTATTCCACCTTTCCCTTTTCATTGTAAGGTTTCTAGGGTCCGTAAGGGAGGGTACTGCTTGCGGGGGGGACCCAGGGTATTTATTTACAATTCAGTCACCAGGTGTGGGAGGGTCTCAGGTTCAATTGGGGAAGTGGGGAGCGTGTTGGGGAGTACTGCTGACCGCCCTGCTGCAGGGAAGGAAGACCAGAGTACCAGACCAGGTTGGTAAATCCCGGGCCCCATCCACTCACACTACCAGCCTCCAGTCGACGCTCCAGGCCCAAAGACGAGGGTGCAGTCAGACGGAGCTCTACTGTGTCCAGCTACCTTGTGACTGTCAGCAGCCGTTCCCACGAAGCAGGGATAATCCACCCTGCTACATATATATATATACATATATTATCTTTCAAATGCCCGAGTTCAATTTGGATTTAGTATCACCAGGTGTGCATATGAACAGATAATGAAATCTACTGTAATGCACAGTAGCTTTTTTATTTTGACCAGGGTGCCACCATTTTGAAACTATTTTGAAATCTAATTGTTGCTACATGCTAAAATAGGGAAGATAAACTAACTGTGCTTCAATATATGTCAATAACGTTACGTTTTGTGGTATATTATCCAGAGTAATAAGATAATAAAAAAATATTCATAACAAGCCATTTGCTTGCCGGGACCTAGAGGCTTCTGGGTAGGGTGTTTATGAAAAATGTCAACGCACATTGAAAGCTGTGGGTGTCCTCTTCAAAATAGCGGGAAAAAAACTACAATTACCGACTTCAGATTTCCAAGATGGACTTTCACGTCCAACTCAATAGAAAAACTAAAAGTAAAATCTATCTAATAACACTTTAACTGATTGGTAAACTAAGGTATTGATGATCATATATATTATAAATGCTGTTGTGACATGGTTATGATCAGGGACGTGCACAGGACTTTAGAGGGGCAGGTGCTCAAAGGCTGAAAAGGGCACTACACTTGTGTGTATATACTAACCGAGCGCGCGTAGCGCGCGAGCACGATTTTTAAGGCCCTTTTCGGGCGGGGGGCCCCCTTTTTATGCTTTTTTTGGGGGGTTTTGGTGATCAAATATTGAATATTGAACTATAATAATCAGTGCAGGGAGCTCACTTATCCTTGAAAGACACTTTTTATCACTGACTTAAAAGGCCCATACATCTCCATAAATGTCCAGGGGGGAGGGAATAAGTGCTTACCCTACAGCCCCAAGAAGTGCTGTATATTCTGTATTGTTTAATATAAATGCATTTTTTATTCCAATCCCGATTTGTATTTGAGATTCCCAAATCCCATCGGACTTGACTTCTTCGTGTCCCTCAATGAGTGTAATACCAGCATTCAACTGTATGCGCCACAGCGGTTTCTATCATCATCATCATCACCACCCACGCTATGCATAAAATATATAGGTCCGCGGAGGGAGGCCGTGCAAACTGCAATGGAATATGGGGCATCTCTATCTCTGTCCCTAATATTTTGATTCTATCCTGACATTTTTCAGTTGGAAGGGCAGTCTATATGCGTAACGGAAAAAAAAAAAAAAAAAAAAAATTTAAAAGGGCACTTTTTTGATGAGGCTCAAAAAGGCACCCCTTGGCCTCTATGTGTGCACGTGCCTGGTTATGATGTTTATACTTGAATACGTTGAAACGATACTTTTGTCCAACAGTCTGGAGAGATTGATTTATGACGCAACATGCAATTACAATTACTATTGTTGTTGTATTGTGAAGTCTTGTTTATTATTATTATTATTACTCTATTGTGTCTTGTCTTGTTCATGTGTGAAAGAAAAATAAATATATAGGAGTAACAAATATAATAATAATAATAACAATTAAAAAAAAAAAGGCTCATGTATGATTTATTATTGCCTTATTTCTTTATTCATTCGGTCCACCAACCATCCTGACTTAATTCACAGTAAATGGACTGCATTTATATAACAGCTTTTATCCAAAGATCTTTGCAACTTGTGCCTCACATTCATCCATTCACTCACACATTCACACATTCACAGCGGAAGCAGCATCGGTGTCTTG
>NC_140173.1:70712736-70750236 GCF_963971535.1 Notolepis coatsorum
CTTAGCAGGGACGTAGTGAGCGGAGACAGTGGTCTTAGCAGGGACGTAGTGAGCAGAGCCAGGTCTTAACAGGGACGTAGTGAGCGGAGACAGTGGTCTTAACAGGGACGTAGTGAGCGGAGACAGTGGTCTTAGCAGGGACGTAGTGAGCGGAGACAGTGTCTTAGCAGGGACGTAGTGAGCGGAGACAGGTCTTAGCAGGGAGGTAGTGAGCGGAGACAGGTCTTAGCAGGGACGTAGTGAGTGGAGACAGTGGTCTTAGCAGGGACGTAGTGAGCAGAGACAGGTCTTAGCAGGGAGGTAGTGAGCGGAGACAGTGGTCTTAGCAGGGACGTAGTGAGTGGAGAAAGGTCTTAGCAGGGACGTAGTTAGTGGAGACAGTGGTCTTAGCAGGGACGTAGTGAGCAGAGACAGGTCTTAGCAGGGAGGTAGTGAGTGGAGACAGGTCTTAGCAGGGACGTAGTGAGCAGAGACAGGTCTTAGCAGGGAGGTAGTGAGTGGAGACAGTGGTCTTAGCAGGGAGGTAGTGAGCAGAGACAGGTCTTAACAGGGACGTAGTGAGTGGAGACAGTGGTCTTAGCAGGGACATAGTGAGCAGAGACAGGTCTTAACAGGGACGTAGTGAGCGCAGACAGTGGTCTTAGCAGGGAGGTAGTGAGCGGAGACAGGTCTTAGCAGGGAGGTAGTGAGCAGAGACAGGTCTTAGCAGGGAGGTAGTGAGCAGAGACAGGTCTTAGCAGGGACGTAGTGAGCAGAGACAGGTCTTAGCAGGGACGTAGTGAGTGGAGACAGTGGTCTTAGCAGGGACGTAGTGAGCGCAGACAGTGGTCTTAGCAGGGAGGTAGTGAGCGGAGACAGGTCTTAGCAGGGACGTAGTGAGTGGAGACAGGTCTTAACAGGGACGTAGTGAGCGCAGACAGTGGTCTTAGCAGGGAGGTAGTGAGCGGAGACAGGTCTTAGCAGGGACGTAGTGAGCAGAGACAGGTCTTAGCAGGGACGTAGTGAGCGGAGACAGTGGTCTTAGCAGGGATGTAGTGAGTGGAGACAGTGGTCTTAGCAGGGATGTAGTGAGCGGAGACAGGTCTTAGCAGGGACGTAGTGAGTGGAGACAGGTCTTAACAGGGACGTAGTGAGCGGAGACAGTGGTCTTAGCAGGGATGTAGTGAGCGGAGACAGTGGTCTTAGCAGGGACGTAGTGAGTGGAGACAGTGGTCTTAGCAGGGACGTAGTGAGCGGAGAAAGTGGTCTTAGCAGGGACGTAGTGAGTGGAGACAGTGGTCTTAGCAGGGACGTAGTGAGCAGAGACAGGTCTTAACAGGGACGTAGTGAGCAGAGACAGGTCTTAGCAGGGACGTAGTGAGCAGAGACAGGTCTTAGCAGGGACGTAGTGAGTGGAGACAGTGGTCTTAGCAGGGACGTAGTGAGCAGAGACAGGTCTTAACAGGGAGGTAGTGAGCGCAGACAGTGGTCTTAGCAGGGACGTAGCGAGCGGAGACAGTGGTCTTAGCAGGGATGTAGTGAGCAGAGACAGGTCTTAGCAGGGATGTAGTGAGCGGAGACAGTGGTCTTAGCAGGGACGTAGTGAGCGGAGACAGTGGTCTTAGCAGGGATGTAGTGAGTGGAGACAGTGGTCTTAGCAGGGATGTAGTGAGCGGAGACAGGTCTTAGCAGGGATGTAGTGAGCGGAGACAGTGGTCTTAGCAGGGATGTAGTGAGCGGAGACAGTGGTCTTAGCAGGGACATAGTGAGCGGAGACAGTGGTCTTAGCAGGGATGTAGTGAGCGGAGACAGTGGTCTTAGCAGGGATGTAGTGAGTGGAGACAGTGGTCTTAGCAGGGATGTAGTGAGCGGAGACAGGTCTTAGCAGGGACATAGTGAGTGGAGACAGTGGTCTTAGCAGGGAGGTAGTGAGTGGAGACAGTGGTCTTAGCAGGGACGTAGTGAGTGGAGACAGTGGTCTTAGCAGGGACGTAGTGAGTGGAGACAGTGGTCTTAGCAGGGTGGTAGTGAGTGGAGACAGTGGTCTTAGCAGGGATGTAGTGAGCGGAGACAGTGGTCTTAGCAGGGTCGTAGTGAGTGGAGACAGTGGTCTTAGCAGGGTCGTGGCGAGCGGAGACATGTGGCCAGCAGATGCTCCTCCTCGCGTCCACAGAGGAATTATCATCAGGGCCCTGACTGGACAGGATGACTCTATGCTAGGAACGTCTAAAATAAGCCCCATTATCTGCTGAAAACCCACAGTCGGGGCTAAAGGAGAGAAGGCCCCTCGGTGAGAGGGTGAAGGGGTGAAAGAATGAAGATAGAGGAGGGAGAGAGAGAGGGATGGAGGGGGTGGGGCTGTGGGGGGGGGGGGGGGGGTGTCACAGCAGGGGGCTAATTCTCCCTACGCCCGGCTGCAGCTGCACCCCTGAAGCTGACTGACAGATCCTCATGCGTGGGGGGGTTTGCATATGCCAGAACAGCAAGGGGCCAACAGGGCTTCTTCCTAGTGCAGCTAATACACCACAGTACCGCTGTATAATACCACACTACAGTACTGTATAATACCACACTACCACACTACAGTACTGTATAATACCACACTACAGTACTGTATAATACCACACTACAGTACCACTGTATAATACCACACTACAGTACTGTTGTACCATACCATTTGTGGGGCGGCGTGGCTTAGGGGTAGAGCGTGTCGTCCAATGATCGAAGGGTTGGTGGTTCGAATCCCGCTCAAGCCCATGTCCATCCCACTGCCGTTGTGTCCTTGACACTTAACCTACTTGCCTTGTATGAATGTGTATGCATGTGAATGAATGTTGGTGGTGGTCGGAGGGGCTGTAGGCGATGATTATTTGCCACGCTTCCGTGAGTCTGCCACAGGGCAGCTCTGGCTTCAATTGTAGCTTACCACCACTGGTATGACTGTGTATGAACGAATAATGGACTCTGTAAGCGCTCTGGGGTCTCTGGGGTGTCGCGAAGCGCGCTATATTATTATTATTATTATTATTATTATTATTATTATTATTATTATTATTATTATTATTATTATTAATTAATTATTATTATTATTATTATTATTATTATTATTATTATTATTATTATTATTATTATTATTATTATTATTATTATTATTATTATTACTGTATAATACCACACTACAGTACAACTGTATAATACCACACTACAGTACTGTATAATACCACACTACAGTACTGTATAATACCACACTACAGTACCACTGTATAATACCACACTACAGTACTGTATAATACCACACTACAGTACTGTATAATACCACACTACAGTACCACTGTATAATACCACACTACAGTACTGTATAATACCACACTAGAGTACTGTATAATACCACACTACAGTGCCACTGTATAATACCACACTACAGTACTGTATAATACCACACTACAGTACCACTGTATAATACCACACTACAGTACTGTATAATACCACAATACAGTACCACTGTATAATACCGCACTACAGACGACACAGTGGTGGTGGGGCTGATCTCGGACAACGACGAGAAGGCCTACCGGGAGGAGGTTGAGGTACTGGAACGCTGGTGCCAGTACAACAGCCTGCTCCTGAACATTGGTAAAACCAAGGAGCTGATCGTGGATTATAGGAGAGGACAGCAGGGGACACACACACCACTGAGGATAAACGGGGCTACCGTGGACAGGGTGAGCAGCTTCAAGTACCTGGGGGTCCACATCTCAGAGGACCTGACATGGCCAACACACATAGACTCAGTCGTAAAAAAGGCGAAGCAGAGCCTCTACCACCTGAGACAGTTAAGGAAGTTCAGAGTATCTGGGAAGATACTCCAGTCCTTCTACTCCGGAGCTGTAGAGAGCATCTTGACTGGAAACAAACACTGCCTGGTATGGAAACAGCACGGCACAGGACAAGAAGGCCCTACAGAGAGTGGTGCGCTCAGCCGAGCGTACCACGGGTATTGCACTACCACCCCTGCAGGTTCTATACAACAAGAGGTGCAAATCCAGAGCCTGCAGAATAATGAAAGACCCACACCACCCCAACAACAGCCTGTTCATGCTGCTGAGGTCAGGAAGACGCCTGCGAACCCCAGCTACTAGGACAGAGAGGCTTCGGATCAGCTTCTTCCCCCAGGCCATCAGAGCGTTGAACAATGAACACTGAACTCTCCACACACAAGCACACATGAGCACACACACGACACACACACTGTACACGCTCACACACTAGCAGCCACTTTAACATGAGCAAGCACACAATCATGCTGCACACGCCCCCACACTTATGGCCACTAAGAAAAGGTCAGGGAGACGGGGACGTCCACCACTCCGGTCATGGAGACGACCTCTCACAGGGAGACGGGGACAGGCCTTAGATGTCGGTGATAGTAATGTTGCAATAAAACAGTGTTGCAATAAAACAGGTGAAACAGTTGGTAAGCATGTACATATACGTGTAAAGAAACACAAATAAGTACATGCAATAGCAACTAGTGTTGTGAAGGGCCAGATTAAACCGAATATATATATTTATTTATATATATATATTTAATTGTATTTGTATATTCTCTAATATTCCCTGATATCCCTTGTATATTCCTTGTACAATATGCATTGAATATCCATTCTAGCCTACTGAACATCCCATAATAGTCTCCATTCTACTATTGGTCGAGACCTTGGTGCCAGGCTGCCATACCCCTCAGACCCAGTTCAAACGTACCGCTCCACATGTACGAACAAGTCCTAGTTCCGCGTAGGAATCTGGCTACCGCACCACTAATGGGACTATTTGTTCATAGTGCGTATATATACTGCGCTACTAAAGTAGGACTTTCTTTTCAGTCCAGTTTCTTACCCTCCAATAGAGTCACAGACGTAAAGCCTCCCCGCGACGCCACGTGTGGGAGTAAGGCCAAGTTCGCCTACCATCGGTATTGAGACATCGTGTATATTAATATTTGAATAGTCATATTTGGCACTATATCGTCGAGTTGGACGTAGTCTATTAAGCTAATAATAGTCTGTTAATATATAGTGCTTCGTGCGGTGAGAATACTACCGTAGTCAGTACCCCATCGTTTCGGGCAGAGAACTGGCTGCTTACCCAGGGTGGTTGACCCCATGTGAAGCTGCACCCGAGGAGCCCCAGAGCCGACGAGCGAGTGGACCTGTATACCGGATTATTCTACCGACGACAGCCCGCCTTCCCAGGCACGGATTATGCTTTGTATACTTTGATTATTCCATGGATAAAGACCCCCGACACTGCCGTGTGTTGGAACCCCCCCCCCCTGGAGAGGACGCAAGGTGAGGAGACGCTCTGCAAGACGATGTCGCTTCACGTCTCTCCCCCGTGGACCGGAGAGAGCCGGCCCACAAAGAGTCCACCTGCTTTCATCTGTGGTCCAAGGATCGCCGGCGCATTGAACGGCACTACAGTGGGTTCACCTGGGATACCCTTGGCCGGACGAGGCAGCCGGATTCTACCCCCCCCCCCCCCTCCTACTCCTGTCGGCTTACAAGCGACCGGATTAACCCCCCTAGTGTATCCAGTCTTATAATCATTAAAGTATCATTGCTGTTATTCCTTAACTATTCCAGGTCGTATATTTACCACCTGCGCCATCAGAGATTGGACATTCTCTATTGATATACCGACGAATACTCTTTGCCATAAAAGTGCATACTATTTCAATTCATAAATGTAATTAAGTGATTAAGTGCTTGCTCTACACACCATTGCTGTGTAGTAATAAACGCATACTTCGACTTCGTACATTTGTGTTGGATCCGTTTCATCTACGTGACAGTGTTTATGATAATATATTTATGCCGTGTACTGGGTGGCCGAATATTAAGTACAAAGGTAGTGGTAGTAAGTATCATATCTAGTAATACAGTCAGGGAATTGTACCCCTCAGTTACAATTGGTCCTTCGAGCCGGAGGGTAATTAGTGTAATATTAATATAGTGTTATTAATATTGAAATGGCCTATGATGAACACTCCACGAAACGATCCTCCTAACCAACGCCCGCAGCGCGAACGACGGCTCCCTCAGTACTTAGAGGCTTACGCTGTCAGTCAACAACCTAGTCTTCTACTAACAGTAAACGCGGTAAAACTAGAAAGTAAAAGTATGTCTAACCCCAACATCCAGACTACCCCGACCATAGAGGCCCCTACGGGCTCTAATGTAACTGACCAAGTTCACGGTGGGGACCAGTGGGAACCAGACATGACTTCACACCCCGCCAGTACTGAAGAAGTAGTCCCCGATGAGTCCCGGGAGGAATACAACGCTACCGAGAGAGAACTCGGCACGGAAGAAGACGGGGAGAGCACCGTGGAGATAGAGCTCCAAGGCTCCGCAAGGAGTACCCCGAGGGAAGGCTCCCCTATACAACCGCCTTCTCCCAGCGAGGCAGAGAGGACCCTACAGCAGGCCTTCCTCATCAGCCTGAACGCCGCTGCTGAACGCGACCGACTGCAGATCCAGCAGCGAAGCGAACACGAGCAGATACGTCTAGAAATAAGACGCATTCAGATGGAAGAGAATGTGGCCCGAGAACGAGCCGGTGCTCAACGGGACGCAGCGCGCGACAGACAGCAGTCGCAACTAATAGAACAGCTGATCAGACGGACAACACCCTCTCCCTCCGCCAGAGGCTCCAGGAACTCGTCTAGACACACCTCCAGGGCGGCATCCCCTAGCCGAGTAAACAACCCTGAACTTGACCAACAGACGAGGTCTATACCCCCCACAGACCACCTCCCCCCACCGGTCCAAGCGAGACCTAGCAACCGGGAAGGAGCAGCATATCCTGTGGAGAGGCTAAACCAGAGACTACAAGCACTGGATGACCTAACTGAAGATGAAGAGGAAGAGGAGGAGAACCACGCCCGAAGACAGCACAGTACTCTACCGGACCAGGAGGTCCGGTACAGCCCAGGCTATACTCCCGCGGAGCTGCGCTACAGACCCCCGACTCTATACACGGGTGAGCACGACGCACGACCCCCACCGAGGAACAGCACCTGGACAAGCGGGCCATGGTACACTGCCGGTACCAGCCCATACCAAGGAGCGGGAGGAGACTCGCCTAGGAGGCCTCTCCCCCAACGCTCGCCGATGTATCCACAGTCAGCGTCATACATTGGCACGCCTATGGTACCCGACTTCACCCAAGAGAACCGGGCCCAGTATACAGAACTCCGCATGTGTCTGGAGACCATGTTGGTGGATGTATTGGATGAACGCCACAAATACGCCATCCTACTGAAGCACTTAAAGGTGCCCCGCGCACATAATATAGCGCTCGCCTACGCGACTTCCACCACCCCATACACAGCAGCGCTGGTAGCATTGGACCAGAGGTATGGGCGCATATGGGATTACGTGATCCAGGAGATCCGACACATCGACCGCTTACCCCCAGCAATAGACAATCGAGCACTGGACGACCTGTCCATCAGAGTGCAGTCCCTGGTAGGGATGTTGGGAGCGCAAAGAGAGAAGGGGAGGCATGAACTTTACGCCAACTCAAATGTGGAAAGGATTCTGGAGAAGCTGCCGCCCGCTCGTCAGGAGCGCTTTAGGCGGCAGAGGGACCACAGAGACCCGAATGGCCCCGAACCGAACCTCCTCGATCTAGCAGACTTCCTGGCGAGAGAAGTCAGCAGCCTACGGCTAGATACATTCGGACGGAGCACCCCTGGCTCCAGAGAAGGAACCAGACGACTAAATGATGGAAGAAGATCGGTGACTGTGATGCACCAATCGGAGTCAGTACCGAGCAGCAGGAGCCACAGTACCCCCTCCAGAACGGAGAAGTGGAAGATAGTGTGCCCCTACTGTGAGAAAGAACACTGGCTAGCGCAATGTGACTCCTTCCCCAAGCTGAACGCGGAGGAAGCAGGTCAATGGATAAAGTCCAACAAGCGCTGTTTTCGCTGTGCACGCTCACACATGGCAGCCGAATGCCGCTTAAAGAAAAGGTGCACCAAGTGCGATGGAGCCCATCTGGACATACTTCACGACAGTAACAGACGGCGCCCTTCACCCGCACCATCCAGCCGCAAAGCGAGCGTCATGTACATCGATCCCGCCAGCAGCAGTGGAGCCCGAGTACTCCTAAAAGTAGTGCGTGTGACACTAAGCTACCAGAATAAAGTCCTGGACACTTACGCCGTCCTCGATGACGGGTCAGAGAAGACCCTGCTGCTCGCCTCCGCTGCGGCCCAGCTAGGGCTGCGGGGAAGCGAAACCCAAATGACAATTCGGACAATAAGACGAGATTTGAAGACGATAAAGGGCGAGAATGTCTCATTCTCTATCGCAGCAAGCGGCCAGCCTGAGCGACGGTACCAGATTGCAGACGCTTTCACCAGCCAAGAAATAGGGCTGTCGCGGTACACATACCCCGTCGCCAAGCTGATGGAGAAATATGCACATCTGCGCAAGTTACCGATCCCGCTCATAGACAATGCTATGCCGACCCTGTTGATAGGCTCCGACCATGCAGACCTCATTGTCCCGATAGACCGGGTTCATACCGGACCCCGAGGCTGTCCTGCAGCAGTCGAGACCCGTTTGGGATGGACTCTCCAAGGCCCGCTCGCCAAATCTCTCAACCGAAGTACAGCCACTAGATGTCTCCACTCCCGAGTCACAGAGGGAGAAACCGCACTCCTGCAACACGTAGAGCGGCTATGGACCTTGGAACAAATGCCCTTTAAGAACGGAAAGAAAGACATTCGCTCTAAAGATGACATTTACGCCATTCACCTCCTCGAGACAGGGACCAAGAGAGTCCCGGTCAACGGCGTGTTGAGATACGCCACGCCACTCCTGCGGCGAGAAGGAATGCCTACTTTCCACGCCAAGACAGACGCCACAGAACGGTACCTGCTGAACACGGAGCGGCGTTTAGCCAAGAACCCCGCCCAAGAGAGTGTATACCGCGCTGAGATTGAGAAGCTCATCACAGCGGGACACGTCACAAAGATGGACATTAAAGAGGCTGACCAGACCACTGAATCGTGGTACGTGCCCCACCACAAGGTCCATCACAACGGTAAAGACCGCATAGTATTTAACTGCAGCTACCAGATCGGATCCCAAAATCTGAATAAAGAGTTACTGCCCGGTCCCACACTCGGCCCCTCCCTACTCGGCGTTCTACTCCGCTTCCGCCAGGAAAAGGTGGCCATCAGCGGGGACATTAAAGGAATGTTCCTGCAGGTGAGATTAGTAGAGGCGGACAAGCCCCTGTTACGGTTCCTATGGAGAGAGAAGCCAGGAGATGAGCACCCAGCCATCTACCAATGGGAAGTCCTCCCCTTCGGAACGACGTGCAGCCCCTGCTGTGCTACATTTGCACTACAGAAACATGTAGCAGAGGACCCAGCAGCGGACGAAGAGGTCCGACACAGCGTAAAGAACAGCTTCTACGTAGACAACTGTCTACAAAGCCTTTCAACCCAGGAAGAAGCCGAGGCTCTCCTGATTAAACTCTGCGCCTCATTGATCAAAGGCGGCTTTGATCTCAGGCAGTGGGCCAGCAGCGATCCGCAAGTACTGCGCAGCCTCTCCTCCGAGGACAAGGCAGCCAGCAGCGAGACCTGGATGGCTACAATCCCGGGAGAAGCCCAGGAGATGACCCTGGGATTGGTGTGGCGATTCAAAACAGATTCGCTTCACTACAGACACAAGCCCCTGACTACGGAGCAGGGAAGGCCGGCGGCGGCGCCGACCACCAGACGGAGTGTGTACACAACACTCGCCCGACAATATGACCCGCTAGGATGTATTCTACCGTACACCACCAGGGCAAAAATGATTGTACGAGCATTGTGGGACAAGGACCAGGGCTGGGACGACCCCATTCCCGCACATCTTGCATCCACCTGGAGAGAGTGGGAGATGGAGCTCCACTCACTCCCAGGCGTTAATATGCGCCGAAGCTACTTCCCACCCACGGTGAGGCCAGAGACATGTAAAATGGACTTACACGTCTTCAGTGACGCCTCAGAGGTCGCATACGGATCAGTAGCCTACTTGCGGGCCCAAGACCAGGGGGGAGAGATCTACACAGCATTTGTCCTCGCCCGCTCGAGAATAGCCCCACGCAAGCAACAATCTATCCCACGTCTAGAGCTCTGCGCAGCCCTAGCCGGAGCGCACCTAGCCACGCTCATCCAACGTGAGCTCACCATACCGGTGTCTAGAACAATCCTGTGGTCAGATTCCACGACGGTACTCGCCTGGATCAAATCGGACTCATGCAAGTACAAAGTCTTCGTGGGAGTCAGAGTCACCGAGATTCAAGACTTAACCGAAGAGTTAACCGGAGAAACAGAGTGGCGCTACGTTGATACAAAACAGAACCCAGCTGACGTCATCACCCGGGGGATGCCCCTGGATGACCTCACCCGTCGCAATGTCTACAGTGACGGCCCCGCATTCCTAAGACTCCCGGAAGGACAGTGGCCCATGCCTATCCCGAGGGAAGCAAGTCCAGAGGAGGTGGAAAATAAGAAGTCTGTGTTCTGTGGATTGAGCACCGTAGCCTCCACCGACCCTAACATAGACGATTGCACGTCCATAGAGAGTGCACAACAAAGAACATTCCTGCGGTACCACCCGGAGTGCAAGTCCCCCGCTGATATGTCAGCAGCTAACTACGAGGAAGCAGAATTGCTTCTACTGCAGCGAGCCCAGAGAGACTCGTTCCCCGATGAATTGGCCTGTCTACAGTGTTGTGCTAGTTACTGAAAAATAGTAACTCAGTTACTTTACTAGTTACTTCATTTCAAAGTAACTTCGTTACTCTACTAGTTACTTACACCCAAAAGTAATGAGTTACTGTGAAAAGTAACTATTTAGTTATTTAAAAAAAAATTTAAAAAAAAAATTGCTCAAGTCCCATGCCCCATATACTCAAAATCGGTTGATCAACTTGACAGTTTCCATTCACATCACCGAACTCTGCTAAGCAATGTGGTCTAGAGCGTTTCATTATATATTCCCTCCCCGCTGTATGTATATTTCTCTCCCACCCACCCACCCCCTCCTAATGTACAGTCCCCTCCCCATCATATGTATATACTCTGTCAGGATCTAGGGGTAACAGTACTGTATATTTGAATACCGCTTATGTCACAAATGTATCAGTACTAAATACCTATATGTCCCTATGCCATAAATGTCATGTATGTTGTGTATGTCATAAATGTCTATATGAATTGAAAATGGGGGACCCTGATGGAAACAAGACAAACGTCTTTCTCAGGTCTGCATCCCCTTAACAATTGTATGTATTGAGCCGTACTGTATTGTACCCATTCTGCAATCTGTTAAATAAAGTTTTCATTCATTCATTCATTCATTCATCCATTCATTAATTCATTCATAACCATCTTGCAGCGTTGTTATCAAAGCATTGCAACGTTAGAATAGTTAGGATATCAATTGTGCATGAAAGGACTATATTTATATTGTTTGATTAGTATTATGAGATTCCCGTTTCGTACAGTCAAAATCCGTTGATCTTGAGTTTCAGTGAACACATTGCACTCACCGTCACCAGTCTGCGGTGGTCGAGATGTAACGTTAGTCCAGTTGACTCCAGCAGCCCTTCAAACATGTTCTTTATCTCGTTTCCATGTTGTATATTAATTATCTCTAAAGTAGTTGCTAAATGGTTTGTTAGTTCGTTATTATTACTGCGTTCTTATTATGTAGATTCATAGCGAGCGTCCTCTTGTTGTTTACTGTAGAGAGCGCCTATTTCTTTCAGAACGTCAGTGGCCAATCAGAAGTGCGAAAACAGAATGAGGCTACGGAAAGAAATAATAATAATAATAATACTTTGTTTTATATAGCGCCTTTCAGTCTACAGTAAACAAAACAAACGCAGGCGAAATAAGGACGCTCGCTATGAATCTACATAAAAAGAACGCAGTAACGAACTAACAAACCATTCAGTAACGTAAGTAGCGTTACTGAATTTCAAAAGTAATGCGTTAGAGTACTAGTTGCGGCAAAAAGTAACTTCGTTTCTGTAACGCGTTACTTTGTAACGCGTTAGTCCCAACACTGCCTGTCTACAGGGAGGAAAGCCCGTCCCATCCGACAGCAGATTAATTCATCTGGCCCCCGAGAGCGACGCTCATACCCTCATCAGAGTGGGTGGTCGCCTACGCAGAGCCCCCAATCTACCGGATGACATTAAATACCCGATCGTATTGAACAGCCGACACGAGGTCACAGAGCTGATTATAAAGAAATACGATGAGGATGTACATCACGCAGGAGCAGAAAGAGTCTTCGCGGAAATCAGACGTCGTTACTGGATCCTACAAGAAAGAGAGGCGGTACGACGCTTCCAGCGAACATGTCTAGACTGCCGCAAGTGGCGCGCGCAGCCCAGCATACCAAGGATGGCTGACCTTCCTCCATGTCGCCTCCGAATCGGTGACAAGCCATTCCACTCAACGGGTATGGACTGCTTTGGCCCGCTGCACATAAAGAAAGGAAGAGGAACCGAGAAGCGGTGGGGTATTGTATTCAAATGCATGACCACCAGAGCGATACACATCGAGCTTCTCCCGACCATGAGCACAGACTCATTCCTTATGGCCTTCCGAAGATTCACATCACGGAAAGGAAGACCGTCTACCCTATTGTCCGATCATGGGACAAACTTCAAAGGCGGCGAAAGAGAGCTGAGAGAGAGCTTCCAAGCTATGGGCCCAGAACTTAAGACCCACCTCGCTCCAGCACAGGTTGATTTCCAATTCAACCCCCCAAACGCACCCCACTTCGGTGGCACTTGGGAACGAGAAGTGCGCTCCATAAAGACAGCCCTGTACGCAGTACTTGGGGCCCAGACTGTGGCGGAAGAAGTCCTAATGACAGTCCTCACGGAGATTGAGGGAGTACTTAACTCGAAGCCCCTCGGATATGTCTCCAGTGATGTGGCGGATATCGACCCAGTTACCCCCAACACACTCCTGATGGGGCGGCTAGATCCTGCATTACCCCAGACAATGTACCGGCCTGAAGAAGCGAACAGCCGACGAATGTGGAGGTACAGCCAAGTATTAGCCGACAAGTTTTGGAACAGTTTCCTACTGCACTACCTACCGTCTCTACAGACCCGCCAGAAGTGGGTAAAGGAAAGAGACAATTTGACAGAATGAACAGTCGTCATGATTATTGATCAATCACTGCCCAGAGCTATGTGGCCGGCCGGCCGCGTAAGCAAAGTGATCACCGGTGCCGACGGCAAGGTCCGAGCAGCTGAAGTGCTCGTCCAGGGTCGCACTTACACCCGTCCCGTGGCGAGGCTCATAGAACTGCCTCGACTCCCAGACACAATCGATGATGACCATGACCCTACAACCCTATGACTTTGTGAAGTTGACTGACCCCTACAGCAAACCCTTATGTGTAAATAGACAACGCGATTAATCTGTCTCTGTTTAACTGATTAGGTCTGGGACCAATCAGGGGGTGGCTGTTGTGAAGGGCCAGATTAAACCGAATATATATATTTATTTATATATATATATTTAATTGTATTTGTATATTCTCTAATATTCCCTGATATCCCTTGTATATTCCTTGTACAATATGCATTGAATATCCATTCTAGCCTACTGAACATCCCATAATAGTCTCCATTCTACTATTGGTCGAGACCTTGGTGCCAGGCTGCCATACCCCTCAGACCCAGTTCAAACGTACCGCTCCACATGTACGAACAAGTCCTAGTTCCGCGTAGGAATCTGGCTACCGCACCACTAATGGGACTATTTGTTCATAGTGCGTATATATACTGCGCTACTAAAGTAGGACTTTCTTTTCAGTCCAGTTTCTTACCCTCCAATAGAGTCACAGACGTAAAGCCTCCCCGCGACGCCACGTGTGGGAGTAAGGCCAAGTTCGCCTACCATCGGTATTGAGACATCGTGTATATTAATATTTGAATAGTCATATTTGGCACTATATCGTCGAGTTGGACGTAGTCTATTAAGCTAATAATAGTCTGTTAATATATAGTGCTTCGTGCGGTGAGAATACTACCGTAGTCAGTACCCCATCGTTTCGGGCAGAGAACTGGCTGCTTACCCAGGGTGGTTGACCCCATGTGAAGCTGCACCCGAGGAGCCCCAGAGCCGACGAGCGAGTGGACCTGTATACCGGATTATTCTACCGACGACAGCCCGCCTTCCCAGGCACGGATTATGCTTTGTATACTTTGATTATTCCATGGATAAAGACCCCCGACACTGCCGTGTGTTGGAACCCCCCCCCCTGGAGAGGACGCAAGGTGAGGAGACGCTCTGCAAGACGAGGTCGCTTCACGTCTCTCCCCCGTGGACCGGAGAGAGCCGGCCCACAAAGAGTCCACCTGCTTTCATCTGTGGTCCAAGGATCGCCGGCGCATTGAACGGCACTACAGTGGGTTCACCTGGGATACCCTTGGCCGGACGAGGCAGCCGGATTCTACCCCCCCCCCCTCCTACTCCTGTCGGCTTACAAGCGACCGGATTAACCCCCCTAGTGTATCCAGTCTTATAATCATTAAAGTATCATTGCTGTTATTCCTTAACTATTCCAGGTCGTATATTTACCACCTGCGCCATCAGAGATTGGACATTCTCTATTGATATACCGACGAATACTCTTTGCCATAAAAGTGCATACTATTTCAATTCATAAATGTAATTAAGTGATTAAGTGCTTGCTCTACACACCATTGCTGTGTAGTAATAAACGCATACTTCGACTTCGTACATTTGTGTTGGATCCGTTTCATCTACGTGAGAGTGTTTATGATAATATATTTATGCCGTGTACTGGGTGGCCGAATATTAAGTACAAAGGTAGTGGTAGTAAGTATCATATCTAGTAATACAGTCAGGGAATTGTACCCCTCAGTTACAACTAGGGTATATGAGAACATTTTGAAAGATTGAAAATAGAGCTGATGACGGATCCACTTGAGGTATGGAGGCGGCGTAGTATACAGCGGTACTGCAGTGTGGTATTATACAGTATTGTATTGTGGTATTATACAGTATTGTAGTGTGGTATTATACAGTACTGTAGTGTGGTATTATACAGTATTGTATTGTGGTATTATACAGTATTGTAGTGTGGTATTATACAGTACTGCAGTGTGGTATTATACAGTATTGTATTGTGGTATTATACAGTACTGTAGTGTGGTATTATACAGTACTGTAGTGCGGTATTATACAGTGGTATTGTAGTGTGGTATTATACAGTACTGTAGTGTGGTATTATACAGTGGTACTGTAGTACTGTACTGTATAATACCACACTACAGTACCACTGTATAATACCACACTACAGTACTGTATAATACCACACTACAATACCACTGTATAATACCGCACTACAGTACTGTATAATACCACAATACAATAATGTATAATACCACACTGCAGTACTGTATAATACCACACTACAATACTGTATAATACCACAATACAATACTGTATAATACCACACTACAGTACTGTATAATACCACACTACAGTACTGTATAATACCACACTACAGTATTGTATAATACCACACTACAGTACTTTATAATACCACACTACAGTACTGTATAATACCACACTACAGTACAGCAGTATAATACCACACTACAGTACTGTATAATACCACACTACAGTACTGTATAATACCACACTACAGTACTGTATAATATCACACTACAGTACTTTATAATACCACACTACAGTACTGTATAATACCACACTACAGTACAGCAGTATAATACCACACTACAGTACTGTATAATACCACACTACAGTACTGTATAATACCACACTACAGTACTGAATACTACCACACTACAGTACTGTATAATACCACACTACAGTACTGTATAATACCACACTACAGTACTTTATAATACCACACTACAGTACGGTATAATACCACACTACAGTATTGTATAATACCACACTACAGTACTGTATAATACCACACTACATTACAGCAGTATAATACCACACTACAGTACGGTATAATACCACACTACAGTACTGTATAATACCACACTACAGTACTGTATTATACCACACTACAGTACTGTATAATACCACACTACAGTACTTTATAATACCACACTACAGTACGGTATAATACCACACTACAATATTGTATAATACCATACTACAGTACTGTATAATACCACACTACAGTACTGTATAATACCACACTACAGTACTTTATAATACCACACTACAGTACTTTATAATACCACACTACAGTACGGTATAATACCACACTACAGTACTGTATAATACCACACTACAGTACTTTATAATACCACACTACAGTACGGTATAATACCACACTACAGTATTGTATAATACCACACTACAGTACTGTATAATACCACACTACATTACAGCAGTATAATACCACACTACAGTACTGTATAATACCACACTACAATACCACTGTATAATACCACACTACAGTACTGTATAATACCACAATACAATACTGTATAATACCACACTGCAGTACTGTATAATACCACACTACAATACTGTATAATACCACAATACAATACTGTATAATACCACACTACAGTACTGTATAATACCACACTACAATACTGTATAATACCACAATACAATACTGTATAATACCACACTACAGTACTGTATAATACCACACTACAATACTGTATAATACCACAATACAATACTGTATAATACCACACTGCAGTACCGCTGTATACTACGCCGCCCCCATACATCAAGTGGATCCGTCATCAGCTATATTTTCAATCTTTCAAAATGTTCTCATATACCCTAGTTGCTATTGCATGTACTTATTTGTGTTTCTTTACACGTATATGTACATGCTTACCAACTGTTTCACCTGTTTTATTGCAACACTGTTTTATTGCAACATTACTATCACCGACATCTAAGGCCTGTCCCCGTCTCCCTGTGAGAGGTCGTCTCCATGACCGGAGTGGTGGACGTCCCCGTCTCCCTGTGAGCGGTTGTCTCCATGACCGGAGTGGTGGACGTCCCGTGATGATGACCGGAGTGGTGGACGTCCCGTGATGATGACCGGAGTGGTGGACGTCCCGTGATGATGGCCGGGAGGACGCGATCCCCTCCACGCCGCCTCCATACCTCCGTCATCTGGATCTGAATCTGGATCCGTCATCAGCTCTATTTTCAATCTTTCAAAATGTTCTTATATACCCTAGTTGCTATTGCATGCACTTATTTGTGTTTCATTACACGTATATGTACATGCTTACCAACTGTTTCGCCTGTTCTATTGCAACACTACTATCACTAACATCTAAGAAGGGAGATCCCCCCTTGAACGGCCCTTCTAAGGTTTCTCTCCTCCACATTGCCCTTGGTGCTTTTTTCCCCTATTGCTAGGTTTCAGTGAGTTTTTCCTTACCTTCACATTGGGGTATGTCTGGGAGTGTTGCATTCATTTATTTTATGTATTTAAAGGGGAACTATCTTATAAATGGCCTTTTTCAGTGTTTAGCATTGTTTCCTAGCTATGTGGACTTATATTAATATGATCTATGTCTCTAATTCTCATATTGGCGCATTCTTCCAATTCTCCTCTCACAATATTCACCCTCACTGAACTGAGTCATCTGAAAATGTGCTGATTTGTGATGTCAGAGAGACTCAGCTGCATGAGCCTCTGCTGAGACTCACACACACTCCACACAGTTCCCACCGTGGTTGGAGCCCAGGCTCAAAACGGCTTAAGATCTTGAGGTAGAAAAATGCTGTTTTTGAGGACTTGATTAGAAATACAAAACAATGAATAAAAAAAAATAAAAAACAGAGGTGTTCCATAAACTCAGAGGAATTGTGTAAAAGTGCCCAAATAGTGAAAGAAGTAGTAAAATAGTTCCCCTTTAAAAAATGTTGGACTTCATGGTGTTTTTGTTTTGTCCTTTATTTATTGTGATGTTTCTTCTTGACTTGTTTAAAGAAGATGTGTCCGGCCCATGGGGACATTAACATGTGTTGTCGGGCCTTACAAATACATTTTATTTTATTTTATTTACTACCACACTACAGTACCAATGTATAACAAACAAATCACCCCTGATTTATGAATTACTACTGGACAACAACCTCGACCTGCTCTTCCTCACTAAAACCTGGCAACAGCCCTCGGACTTCTACTCCCTCAACCAAGCTACCCCCCCAAACTACTGCTTCATCGCCAAGCCCCGCCTCTCTGGCCGAGGGGGGGGGGGGGGGGGGTCTTGCCGTTTTCCACAGACTCTCCCTATCCATCACTGAACTTCACCTAAACCTCCCTCCCATGCTATCCTTTGAATACCTTGCCTTCTCCCTCCCCAACTCTATCACTGCACTACTCCTCTACCGCCCTCCAAAGCCTCATCCCTCTTTTCTAACTGAACTTTCTGATCTCCTGACCATAGCCTCCACTCTCTCCACCCGCCTCCTACTTACCGGTGACCTCAACATCCATGTTGACCAACCTAACTCAAACCTCACTCCTGACTTCCTCTCCCTCCTTGACTGTTTTAGCCTCACCCAGCACATCAACTTTCCCACCCACAAAAAAGGCCACACACTCGACCTTGTTTGCTCTGCCTCCCTACCCATATCCAATCCTCACCCCATCCCATTCCCACTCTCTGACCACTACTGCATCCTTTTCGCTGCTCCCCTTCCCCCACCCCACCACTCCAATAAACGCACCATCTCTTTCCGTAACATAAAATGCATTGACCCTCTCACACTGTCTCAGTCCATATCCTCTGCCTTTCCCCCTGACTCCGCCCCCTCTAACCCCGACGACTATGCCCTCCTCCTCAACTTTACTCTCTCTGACTCCCTTGACTCACTGGCACCCCTGAAAACCATCACTGTCTCATTCACCACCTCCTCCCCCTGGTACACTCCGGAACTCCGCTCTATGAAGCAGACCGGCCGTCAACTAGAACGCCTCTATAAAAAAAACCACCTCACCATCCACGCCGACCTCCACAAACAGCACGTCTCATCCTACCGTGATGCACCTCAAGCTGCCAAATCTGCCCACTACTCCACCATCATCAACAGCAGCAACCGCAACCCTCTTCTCCACTGTCAAGAAACTCCTACAACCCCCGGACAATAACTCACTCTCCTCCCCTGACCTCTAAAACTCGTTGCTCCTCTTCTTCAATAATAAAATATCTCAAATCAACAGCTCACTGAATGCCCGCATCGCCAACTCCCCCACCCTCGCCCCCCCCACTATCATTTTCCCCCCACCTGACTCCATCCCTCCCACCCCTTTTACTGCCTTCCCCCCAGTCGACTCCTCCTTCATTATGGACCTCATGACCACCTCCAAGACCACTACCTGCTCCCTTGACCCCCTCCCCACTACTCTCACCAAAGCCTGCCTACCTGCTCTCATCCCCCACCTCACCGCCCTTTTCAACCAGTCATTATCCCTAGGCCACGTCCCCTCCCCCTATAAACTCGCCGCTGTCACCCCTGTCCTCAAAAAACCCACTCTCGACCCATCCAACCTCTCCAACTACCGCCCCATATCCAATCTTCCTTATTTCTTCAAAACACTGGAACGCATTGCTGCCTCCCAACTCCACTCCCATCTCCAGTCCAACACCCTCTATGACCCCTTCAGTCTGGCTTCCGTCCCACTCACAGCACCGAAACTGCACTAGTTAAAGTCATCAACGACCTCCTCATCTCCACTGATTCCGGTGCCCTCAACATCATGATCCTACTCAATCTCAGTGCAGCCTTTGACACAGTGTGTCACTCCATCCTCCTCCAAAGGCTGCACCAACTGGATGTTGATGGCACAGCACTTGGCTGGTTCTCCTCCTACCTCACAGACAGACACAAATTCATCTCCCTTTCCGGCCACACCTCTTCCCCCTCCCCAGTCACACAGGGGGTCCCCCAAGGCTCAGTCCTTGGCCCCCTGCTCTTCATCTGCTACATTCTCCCCCTTGGTCACATCATCCGTAAATACCACCTCAACTTCCACTGCTACGCTGATGACACCCAAATCTACATCAGTACACAATCCCCCCACAGCCCACCCCTCAGTCACATCGAATCCTGCATTACCGAACTCCAAACTTGGATGACTCACAACTTCCTCAAATTGAACAGTGACAAGACGGAACTTCTCATTATTGGCACCAAAACCACCCTCACCAGATATGGACCCATCACACTCACCATCAATGACTCCACCATCACCCCCTCCCCCCTAGTCCGAAACCTTGGTGTCCTACTTGACCCCACCCTCTCATTTGACCCCCACGTCCGCTCCATCGTAAAAATATCTTACTTTCACCTCCGCAACATTGCAAAAATCTGTCACTGCCTCTCCCCCCCTGCTGCTGAATCCCTCATTCACGCCTTCATCTCCTCCCGCCTGGACTATTGCAACTCCCTCCTCACTGGCATCACCTCCCGCTCCCTCCATAAACTGCAAATGGTCCAAAACTCAGCCGCCCGCCTCCTCACTAACACCCGGTCCCGTGAACACATCACTCCTGTCCTCCACACTCTCCACTGGCTCCCGATCAAACACAGCATAAACTTTAAAACACTACTCCTCACCTTCAAAGCCCTCCACAACCTACCCCCCCCCCCCCCTACCTGACTGATCTCCTTCTTCCCTACCGCCCCACCCGTTCCCTCCGGTCCTCCTCCACTGCCTCCCTCACTGTCCCGACATCCAAACTCAAAAACGTTGGAGATCGGGCCTTCTCCCGCACTGCACCCCGACTCTGAAACTCCCTCCCTCAGTCCATCAGAGACTCCCCTACACTCTCCACCTTCAAAGCTCGCCTCAAAACCCACCTGTTCTCCCTTGCCTTTAACCCCCCCCACCCATAACCCCCCCCCCCCCCCCCTCCAGCCTGACTGATGTCTGTCTCCTGTCTTTTTGTGCTATCATGCTGTCTTCCCTGTTCCCCCCATGGTCTCATGTTCCGTTTGTTTTTGTTTCTTTGCTGTTTCTTTGTTTTTGTCTCTTTGGTTTTGTTTCTTTGTTTTTACTTTGCTCCCGACTATTGTCAGCGACTTCGGGTTATTGAGAAGCGCTATATAAATTAAATGAATTATTATTATTATTATTATTATTATTATTATTATTATTATTATTATTATTATTATTATTATTATTATTATTATTATTATTATTATTATTATTATTATTATTATTATTATTATTATTATTATTATTATTATTATTATTATTATTATTATTATTATTATTATTATTATTATTATTATTATTATTATTATTATTATAATACCACACTACAGTTCATACCACAATACAGTCTATACCACACTACGGTTCATACCTATATAAGCGCTATATAAATTAATTCATTCATTCATTCATACCACATACAGTCTATACCACACTACAGTTCATAACACACTGCAGTTCATACCACACTACAGTTCATACCAAGCTACAGTTCATACCACATTACAGTTCATACCACACTACAGTTCATACCATGCTACAGTTCATACCACGATACAGTTCATACCACACTACAGTTCATACCATGCTACAGTTCATAACACACTGCAGTCTATACAACACTACAGTTCATAACACACTGCAGTTCATAACACACTGCAGTTCATACCACACTACAGTTCATAACACACTGCAGTTCATAACACACTGCAGTTCATACCACACTACAGTTCATACCAAGCTACAGTTCATACCACACTACAGTTCATAACACACTGCAATTCATACCACATTACAGTTCATACCACACTACAGTTCATACCACATTACAGTTCATACCACACTACAGTCAATACCACCCTACAGTTCATACCAGATCACAGTTCATACCACATTACAGTTCATACCACACTACAGTTCATACCACATTACAGTTCATTCCACACTACAGTTCATACCACATTACAGTTCATACCACACTACAGTCTATACCACCCTACAGTTCATACCAGATCACAGTTCATACCACATTACAGTTCATACCACATACAGTCTACCACATACAGTATATACCACCCTACAGTTCATACAACAGTACAGTTCATACCACATACAGTATATACCACCCTACAGTACATACAACACTACAGTTCATACCACATTACAGTTCATACCACACTAGAGTTCATACCACATTATAGTTCATACCACATTACAGTTCATACCACATACAGTCTACCACATACAGTATATACCACACTACAGTTCATACCACACTACAGTTCATACCCAGTGATGGGCAGTAGCTAGCTACAAGTAGCGACGCTACATAGCTTAACTACAATTCTCAGTAGCGTGCTGGTAGCGTCGCTACTTTTTAACCAGGATAGCGGTCTCTGTAGCGGAGCTATTTATAGAACGAAGTAGTGACGTACGCTACGTCGCTACTGTTGGGAGAAACAGTCTAGACTAGAAGATTTGTGAGGAGAAAAAAAACTCCCCGTAAAAAACCCACTATGATTGGTTGGTTGGTTTAGATATGAGTATGACGACTCACGATTGGGTATGGTAGGCCAAAACATTACGGGTAGGCCAATCAGAGGCAGGATAGGGCGGGACTCCAATCCGCAAAGCAGGAAGTGAAAAACAAAACACAGACGTACTGAATGAATGCAATTTAATGGATTACATGAACCAGTCCGCGCGAAATGGCAGAGGGGTTCGATGGCATTGATGAAGATGATGATGTCAATAACAACAATGCCTCTCCATGGCCCTATCTGGGACACATTTATGAGTTTGACTGAAAAAACTGCTAAAACATATGCTGCTCTCAACATGTCCAGCACTAACTTGAGAACACATTCAACTGTTCCCAAACAGCACACAAGTCAGTACACTTTTTGTCAACAGCTTTAACTAACAGATAGCTGCTATCATGATGATGTTTCACTGTAGGCAGAAAATGAACAATATTATGGGGGTGGAGAAAAGAAAAAAAAGAGGGAAAAGCAGTGGTTCTCAACCTGTGGGACAGGACCCCCAAGGGGGGTCCCCACATGATTTTGGGGCCATGGAATGTTTTGTGAGTTACATATTTAAATACATTTGGTCATTTAGCTGACACTTTCATTCAAAGCAACTTACAAATTGTGTACAACAAGTCAGCAGGAGTGGTACATGTCTAGCAGCCAAGGATAAGTAGTATTGTTTGTCAGTGTCAAGCTTGAGTGTTATACTCTGAGTACATACTGTAGTAGTATAGACATATTAGCATAGTTGGTAGTAGTATATACATGGTAGCATAATACTAGTAAAATGAAGTAAAACAGTTACAATTCAGATATTGAAGAAGTGTGTTTTTGGTTGATAAAGTGGGCAGGTTTCAGAAGATGCAGAGTTTAGGGATAAATAATTCATAAAGATAGAATAGAAAAGAAAAAGACCATTACTGCATCAAAAGTAATCAACAAACTATACTATAAAAACTGATCAAACCAAATGGTCTCTTTCTTTTCTTTTGTAGAGGCTGCACCCAGCTAAACTTGCCTTCCTGGATTTTTTTACATAATACAAGTTCATGTTAAAAGGATGACACAAAAAGCCAGACCGAGGGCTTGTTTCAGTTTCATAATAAACAATCAAACTGAGAATTTTTTTTCCTGCCTATTTGTTTGGTGGAAACTTGATCACGAAGTAAAAAAAAAAAAAAAGTAGTGCCGATGTAGCTAGCTATTTTTGCCATGTTCTTGTAGTGTAGCTTGCTACATTTCTCTGGGGATAGCTTCCATTGTAGTTGAGCTATATTTAATCGAGAGTAACTTGTAGTGTAGCTTGCTACATTTTTCAAGTAGCTTGCCCATCACTGTTCATACCACAATACAGTTCATACCACACTTCCTTTATGTAGGAATACTTTAACCCAACATTCCGGTCAACAGACCTTATTTTGTGTTTGACATCTTACATATAGCTTTCAGTCCACAGACTTCATACAGGTGTGAACAGTTGTACTGATGGTTGGTTTAAAGTATTCCTACATGAAGTGAAGTAGCAACAATACCAGTGAGCTCCAGTATTCCTTTCAAATTGAATATGTCTAAAAATGAAACCCAGCTGAAGTCCCTCCCACCCTGTGAAACCACCCCATCCCAATAGGAAGTGAAAATAAGAAATTAATATAAATTAGTGCTGTCAATAGATACAATTTATTTTTTACAAATTAATCTCACAATTGTCTGTAATTAATCTAGATTAATCTAGATTAAAAATAGCATTTTTCTACATAAAACAGAAGCTTGTAACAGATATTTACTTGAGTAAAATCATGGAATTAATCTAAAATCAACACAAAGGAAGTATATTTATAATTAAAGACTATTTTAATAGCTTTCCTTGAATACAGTTTCTCTCCTGTGAAATACAAATGTTCAACAAAAGCATCAACATTGACTCAGCTAGACCGCTTTCTTATAGCCGCGGCGCTAAAATTGAAGATTCATCTAGATTAATTTATTTTAATGCTTTAAATAATTTAAATTAATCTCCAAAGTTAAAGCATTAATTTTGACAGCCCTAATATAAATACAGTTAAAAATAAATAAATAAAAAAGATTTACAATTCATACAATCAAACAGTGAGACAGTCCACCTCTCACTGGCCTGCGTCCACCAGTCTGGTGTTCTGGCTCCTGCAGCTTGTATTCTTGCTGCATGAAGGTTCCATGTGTAGAATTTCCATCAGCAAGGTCGTCCAGTGAGTTTATTGACAGTTCATATGGTGGATTCCTGTGTTGCGGTGCGTTAGAGCGCTGTGTGCAGCGTCTTGACTCCTGTCCAGCTGACAACTTCAATAAACAATCATCTCCGTGAGTCCGAAGAGCCACTGCCCAGCACAGATAAAGCACTACAGTTCATACAAGGGAACAGTTCATACCACGATACAGTTAATTAACATGCTACAGTTCATACCACACTACAGCTAATACCAAATTACAGTTAATACCACGATACAGTTCATACCAGGGAACAGTTAATAACATGCTACAGTTCATACCACACTACAGTTCATACCAAATTACAGTTAATACCACGATACAGTTCATACCAGGGAACAGTTAATAACATGCTACAGTTCATACCACACTACAGTTCATACCACACTACGTCTACAGTTAATAACATGCTACAGTTCATACCACGATACAGTGCATACCACACTACAGTTCATACCACACTACATTTCATAACACACTACAGTTCATACCACACTACAGTTCATACCACACTACAGTTCATATCACACTACAGTTCATACCACACGACAGTTCATACCACACTACAGTTCATATCACACTACAGTTCATACCACACTACAGTTAATAACACACTACAGTTCATACCACGATACAGTTCATACCACACTACAGTTCATACCTCACTACAGTTCATAACACACTACAGTTCATACCACACTACAGTTAATACCACACTACAGTTCATACCACACTACAGTTCATACCACACTACAGTTCATACCACACTACAGTTCATACCACACTACAGTTAATACCACACTACAGTTCATACCACGATACAGTTCATACCACACTACAGTTCATACCACACTACAGTTCATAACACACTACAGTTCATACCACACTACAGTTAATACCACACTACAGTTCATACCACACTACAGTTCATACCACACTACAGTTCATACCACACTACAGTTCATACCACACTACAGTTAATACCACACTACAGTTAATAACACACTACAGTTAATACTACACTACAGTTCATACCACACTACAGTTCATACCACACTACAGTTCATACCACACTACAGTTCATACCCCACTACAGTTCATACCACACTACAGTTCATACCACACTACAGTTAATAACACACTACAGTTCATACCACACTACAGTTATATATCGTATTTGCTTTTGCGTCCCGCTCTGAGCCTTATGAGATACCCCTTATCTCCAATGATACCTATTGTATCTCCAACGAAAACAACTACATGCACCCCACCTGTATGGGGCCCCGCCCCTATGGTGGCACCGCCCATATAACCGTGACTCTGGTCACCAAAACACCCTTCCTCTATTTTCGTCCCAGCGTACTGGCTGCGTGCACCATATGTTAAGTAGCAGGATGAAAAAGATCAGAGTCATAATGTTGAAAGCTTACCGGAGGTTGCTGGCCCCTGGCATCTTCGACGCATGTTTTCGGCGACACGACGGGCCTATGTTGATGTTCCTCGTCTAATGACAGCAGATCGAGGTTCAGCTGTACAAGATTGGCTGTCGGGCCAGCTTGTACTCAGGTAGGCCCTGTGTCTTCAGGCATGGGTATTAGTGTTAGTAATGCTGGTTTGTTTTGTTACACAACCATGTTGTGTGTTGGCGCCGGGGGCAGGATGGTTTGGTGAACGTTCACTGCAGGGAACGGTTTCCAAGCTGTCTTGGGCGTGCTACTAAACATCTAATGCTATGCTACATGCTATCGCTAATGCCACATGCTATTGCTACTGCTAACTGCTACGCTGTTCTAATGTCTCCGCCGTGAGATGTTGTCACTTCTCCCTCCTCTTGCCCGGTTCATCAATGAAGGTCAGTCGGTAGCTGTTGTGTTTTTTTTTGCTGAGTCCTATTTACCTTTTTTCGGGTAAATGGGTTGACAACAGGGTAGGCCGTGGCTAGGTTTCCTAGCCAGGTATGTTACCTTGTGTTCCGGCGGGGTCTATGGAACGGTGTCCCCATCTGGGGCGATGCGTGAGCTCGGCGGTGTAGCAGTAGAGCTATATTACTGCAGGATGGGACTTAACGGCGGGTTATGGCTCAGCTGGCTAGTTCCTATCCACATTGGCGTCGGGTAGTGGGGCTATGGGTCCAGCCGACATGGTAAACATGTTGCGTGTCTGTGCGCAGGCGTTGTCGATCTGGGTCCCACATCGCCTCACGCTAGGCTGTAGTAGTATAGGGGCAGGGCCGCCTGGGAGAAATGTGAGGCCCTGGGCGAATTTAAACGCGAGGCCCCCCACCCCCTGAGGCGGCCCTGTGTAGTGGGCTATTGTTTCGTTCTGTCACTCTGCTATGAGAAGGTCTGTCTTGCTACAGTTTTCTCTCCTCTCAACCATTCATACTGACGGTCAATCGGTATACTGGGGGAGTAGTGCGGGGGGGGCTTTGTTTACCTTTTTTGGTAAATGGGCTAAGCTAGGGCTGGTGTGCTGTTGTGAATATTTTGAATGAAGGCGGGACTAGTTCGCTCTGGTCCGCCTCCCCTTAACGTTGTGTGTATGGGTTTGCTCATTCTACAGTATTTTGTGGTTTAGTTCTTTTATTCATTTAACCCTTTCATGGTGCACACCACAGTGGAGGTTGCTGTTTGCAACCACCACTGGTGCTCCGTGTTAACATCAGTCCTTTGTTTTTGACATATTGAAACAGTGCCCCGCCCGGCCGACGCCATGGGTGGGTCGGCCTGGCGAGTGGCTGGTGGGCTGTTAAAGCTTGTACCGCCACGGTATGGAATTGGCAACGATTAGAACTGTGTTCGAATTGCTGTTTTTTTCTATTAAAAAAATGGTGTCTGGTGGCGGGGCCTTGAGGGCCAGCCGACGTCGACACATCGCGCGAGGTTGTTGACGTTATTAGCTTTGACCCAGCCGCAAGCTATAACCGCTCAGGGTTCCCCTCTCCGCAGGGGATTTTGGTCTTCTGCTGGAGCGCGGGCGGTATTGTCCTAGGCCCTACACCGCCTCACACCGCGCAGCCAGAAGAGGGGAGAGCACGGCCTCGTCAGCGACGATGACGAGGCCCTCGACAGGCGGCCATGTTTTCCCCCGCCGGAGGTATCCTGGGTGTGGATTCGACAGGTGTCCACAAGGCCGACAGCCTTGGCGGCCGAGGGATCGGCCATGTAGGATGGGTTCGGCTTGAACAAACAAGCCGTCACCGTCCTGCCGCGAGCAGCCCGCTCTCCGATCACTCCCTTCCCCAACACGAGCGGAAAGAGTGGGCTCTGATTGTTTCCTTTGGCTGCGGGCCGCGTGCCTTCGTTGATGCGCGGGCGGCCCCCCTTTCGCTTCTCATGGGGACAGGGGCTGACACCCAGTTGATGGCTGAGCCTGGGTCTGTCCGTGAGAATGTTGTGCTGTCAAGCGGCTCCCACACCTTGAACTGTGTTGGTTGAGCCTGGTGTTATGTCTGTCAACTTAAGTGTTGTCAGCAGGGGGGCTCGAAACCTTTTGAGGCACACAGTGCGGGCTTCCCCGGCCTCGCCTTCGCCAGGCCAGGTATCATGTTGGTGCCTCCCACTCCTGAAATATTGGCAAGTGGTCGCAGCTCACATGATTTGGGGTGGTAGTAATATCACTGCAGGGCTACGGTGTGTAGGAACCCATGGGGGCCTTACACCTTGCATGTCCGGCTGCAGAACAACTCCTCAGCATGTTCTGGAGGGGTGTTCAGTGGGGGGGCTTTTTTCATCGGAAGCCCCCCGTATCAGACCGGCCCTTTCTGTCGGGGTTCCCCTTTGGGTGTGATTGCCTCGTGGGTGGTGTCAGGGTCAGATGTTCCGACACGGAACGCGCTGCTCGCACGGTTCCAGGGTTGGCTACGCACAGCGGGGGGACCGGGCCAACTATCTACAGTTCCTGGCGGACCTGCGCCACGTGACGGCGGGTGCGTTGGGAGTGTTGTCACATATGACTACGGCAGTACCATATGTCGAGGTGGATGGAGAGAACGCTGAGGCGGGGACTTGTGTTTACACAACCCCACCCGTTTTCAGGTTTGGTACAGACCCTATTGTCAGGGTCTCCAGCAGTGACAGCTCTGGTCAACGAGATCCAATCTCTGTGGACGAAGCAAGCCATCGTCGTGGCGTTCTCCTCCCGGTGTTCTCTGCCTGAGAAGTCGGGAGGGAGGGGTGTAAGACCCAGGCTGGACCTGTCCCATGCCTCCCTCGCTGGTGACGGGTCGGGCCAACGCAGTAGGGGGCAGCTGGCAAACCATGCTGCCCGGTCTGCGCTACGTTCAATGTGTTGGTGTTGAAAGCGGTCCTTCTGGTCCACAAATGGTGTTGATCAGGACGGACGATACGACGTCAGTGTCGTGTATCGACAGACAGGGAGGAGTACGCTTCCCCTGTCTGCACCAGGCGGCGGGCGGCTGGCTATGGGCGTCCTCCATCTGCGCGGCCTGAGGGCTCCCCACGTCCCCGGCAGGGAGACTGTGGGTGCAGGTGTACTGTCGCGGGGCGGTCCTCATCCTGACGGGTGAGTATTACGTCTGGACATGGCCAGGCGGGTCTGGGACAGATGCCGTGCCGCCAGGGATTCTTCCCCATACATCTGTTAGGTCAGTTGTTGGGACGGGTACGTTGAGGGGCGCAGGTTCTTGATCCTGATGGTGTTACCATCTGGAATGCGCATGCTCCCTCCACTGTCGCGCTTACACGGGCAGATGACGTATGTTCCAAGTGTGGTGTAAGGCGGGGGGCCGGGACTCAGTCTCCTGCCCCCTGGATGCTGTCCTTAGTTACCTCCAGTCTCTCCTTGATAGACTGTCGGTTTCGACGGTGAGGGTATATGCAGCAGCTATATCCTCCTATCATGAGGGGTTTGAGGGGATGTCTTGTTCAGCCACCCTCTTGTGAAGCGTTTCCTGCTTGGCGCTCGACGCGTTAAGCCGGTGCAACGCTCCTTGGCTCCGACTTGGGATCTTCAATTGGTCCTCGGTCGGTTGTCCTTGGCCCCGTTTGAGCCGCTCGAGCAGGCGCCGTTGGGACAGCTGTCCTTCAAGACCACATTCATACTGGCTGTCACTTCCGCTAAACGCGTAGGTGAGCTCTGTGCTCTCTCGGTACGTCCAGAGTGCCTGTCTTTTCGGACCGATTGCGGTGCCACTCTGCGACCTAATCCTGCTTTCGTGCCTAAGAATATCCGGAGTTCCTTCCGCTCCCGGGATATTGTGGTTCAGGCATTTCGTCCTCCTCCTCACACTAGTGAGTTAGATGCGGGCCTTCACCTGCCATGTCCAGTCCGTGCTTGGGGATTTACCTCAGCCGTACTCAGGACTTCAGGGTTACCGACCAGCTTTTTGTCTGTTACGGTGGGGCTCGTGCTGGTAAGGCACTGTCGGAGCAGCGCCTGTCCCATTGGTTGTGCGAGGGCATTACCCTCTGCTACACGTTGGCTGGGCAGGATCCCCGTGGGGGCGTCAGGGCGCACTCCACTCGTGGGGTGGCTGCTTCTGCCGCTCTCCTGGGTGGGGCCTCGGTGGAGGACATCTGTGCTGCAGCTTCATGGTCCTCCCCGGGTCCCTTTGTAAGGTTTTACCTCATGGACATGACCGGGGGTTCTGTCTCCCAGGCGGTTCTGGGGTCTGTGGCCTTTTCTGCTTCCCGTCCTTTGGTCGGGTAGCAGGAGTGTATGGGTATGGGCCACAGTGTGTTGAGTCACACGTGGTTCCGCCTGTACGGTGTGTTCAAGGGGTTCCAGTTCCCTCTTGTTCGCATTCAGGTGGAGTTGACTGCGCCCCCCCTTCATTAGGAAGGATGGGGTTGACAGGGCTCCCCGCACCCCTTGATGTGGGCTTACGGGTCCTCAGGGGGTACATTTGTCGGGTCTCGCGTCCGCTCTTCCCCATATCTCATAAGGCTCAGAGCGGGACGCGAAAGCAAATACGATATATAACGATAGGTTATGTAGATAACCTAGTTATATTAGTATTGGCTGAGGGTCCCGCTCTGCGCGGCCCTGAGTTCCCTCTTGAGGGATCTTTTCCTGGGACGGGATTTGGCGAGGAAGGGTGTTTTGGTGACCAGAGTCACGGTTATATGGGCGGTGCCACCATAGGGGCGGGGCCCCATACAGGTGGGGTGCATGTAGTTGTTTTCATTGGAGACACAATAGGTATCATAGGAGATAAGGGGTATCTCATAAGGCTCAGAGCGGGACGCTCAGCCAATACTAATATAACTAGGTTATCTACATAACCTATCGTTCATACTACACTACAGTTAATAACACACTACAGTTAATAACACACTACAGTTAATAATACACTACAGTTCATACCACACTACAGTTAATACCACACTACAGTTTATACCACACTACAGTTCATACCACACTACAGTTAATAACACACTACAGTTAATAACACACTACAGTTAATAACACACTACAGTTAATAACACACTACAGTTCATACCACACTACAGTTCATACCACACTACAGTTAATACCACACTACAGTTCATACCACACTACAGTTCATACCACACTACAGTTAATACCACACTACAGTTCATACCACACTACAGTTAATACCACACTACAGTTCATACCACACTACAGTTAATAACACGATACAGTTCATACCACACTACAGTTAATAACACGCTACAGTTCATACCACAGCAGTTCTTGCAGCCTCGCTAATTCTTGTTTGAGGGACCTATATATTGTATTCATGTTCAGGCTAAACTGTGACAACAGAACAACTTGTAACTAAACTACTATCACACGGCATAATTCACCTTCATGTACGTTGCAGAGACTTCTGAAGACTTTGGCAACGTAACACTGGAGCCTTTGAAGGATATTTTCGATAATTTGGGAGGCGCTCATATCTTTTCCCCATGACTCACCTTTGAGTGCAAATAATCCCCACTTCATCCCCATCATACAGGAAAAAGAGACTGTATTACACTGTGTTACCGGCTCCACCGTTACGGGGCTAGCACCACTAATGATGCGCTTGTTCCTTGAGCTGTCTTTCCAAACGCCTAACCTCCGTTCAAACTGTGAAATATCCCAAAACTGCACACCATTATCAGCAAAAAAAATAACATACACACACAAATTCCAATTACCAGTGTGTGTGTGTGTGTGTGTGTGTGTGGGCAGGGGGGGGGGGGGGGATACGCTGATGCTCACAGGAAAAACAATGGTATTCCGATCTTGATTGGGACCCTGTTCCTGAGGACAACCCAGGGCCAAAGCTTGGGAGTTGCCTGTGTGGGCATTGAAGACGTGGAGACATGAAACGCATGTAGCGGCAGATGCCCCTCCTGTGGCAGGACCCAGAGCGCAGTAACCTTATATCAAAGCCTGGCGTGTAGCAGCACAGTCGGGCAGAGGCACATTAATTATTGAGCAGCGTACGATAACGAGCCGTGAGCTCGCCGGGCGAACAGCCTATTGTCAGGACGACTAGTTCCCTGTGTCCGATTATCTACTTTTAACCTCTTTTCTCTTGCCTCCGTGAACACATCAGCTATGAGAGGGAGATACCCGCAGTCTCTCTCTCTCGCTCTCTCTCTCTAACACATTCACACACAGTTGGATTGCTTAAAGGGCAAGTTATTGGCTCAAACAGCGGAATAACATGCCATGCTCAGGGGACTCTGTCAGAGGTACCTGCTGGCGTGAAAAGGCTGTTTGCAGCCGTTCTCTGTAGTGCTTTGTGCTCCTCTTTACCTCCCTTTACTGTGATCTGAAACGCTCCTGGCTGCTCCTCTATACCCCCAGTCAGGAAGGATGTGCCCAGAGACAGTATAGGTAGGTTGGCCAAGGGTAGGTAGCTGGAGGTAGTGTAGGTTAGCGGTTGAGTCACACACACACACACACACACACACACACACACACACACACACACACACACACACACACGCGCGCGCGCGCGCGCGCACACACGCACACACGCACGCACGCACGCACACACACACACACACACACACACACACACACACACACACACACACACACACACACACACACACACACACACACACAAGCACGCACGCACGCACGCACACACACACACACACACACACACACACACACACACACGCACGCAGTTCTAAATGGATCTCGGCGGATCCTGACGAGTTAGATCAAACCTCGCCAGTGGTTTAGAAGCGTGAGTAGGCCCAAAGCGCAGCCGAGGGCACACTGCCTCTCGTTTCAAACGTTCCTGCTCACCAATTGGATGAAGACCTCACGGTCAGCCTGAGAGAAGTCCTTCACTTCGTTATTATTCTCACAGGCCTGTATTTACGCAGAAATGTGTCTCGGGTCAAAACACACAGATAAAGTGCAGCGGAAATATGCAGCACGGCAGAAGTGTTGAACAATGTTGTGGGTCAAGAGATTATAGATGGAATGTATATATATCAACACTGGTAACAGTGGTAACCAGCTGACTGAGAGAGGCCTGGGGACGAGTTACCACCCACAGTAAATACATGTAGAGTAGAGTAGAGCAGAGTAGAGCAGAGCAGAGCAGAGTAGAGCAGAGCAGAGCAGAGCAGAGTAGAGCAGAGTAGAGTAGAGTAGAGTAGAGTAGAGTAGAGCAGAGCAGAGTCGAGTAGAGTAGAGTAGAGTAGAGTAGAGCAGAGTAGAGTAGAGTAGAGTAGAGTAGAGCAGGGCAGAGCAGAGCAGAGCAGAGTAGAGTAGAGTAGAGTAGAGTAGAGTAGAGCAGAGTAGAGTAGAGTAGAGTAGAGTAGAGTAGAGTAGAGTAGAGTAGAGTAGAGCAGGGCAGAGCAGAGTAGAGTAGAGTAGAGTAGAGTAGAGTAGAGTAGAGTAGAGCAGAGCAGAGCAGAGCAGAGTAGAGTAGAGTAGAGTAGAGTAGAGTAGAGCAGAGCAGAGTAGAGCAGAGCAGAGCAGAGCAGAGTAGAGTAGAGTAGAGTAGAGTAGAGCAGAGTGGAGTAGAGTAGAGCAGGGCAGAGCAGAGCAGAGCAGAGCAGAGCAGAGCAGAGTAGAGTAGCGTAGCATAGAGCAGAGTAGAGTAGAGTAGAGTAGAGTAGAGTAGAGTAGAGTAGAGTAGAGTAGTGTAGAGCAGAGCAGAGTAGAGTAGAGTAGAGTAGAGTAGAGTAGCGTATAGCAGAGTAGAGTAGAAGATAATAGAGTAGAATACTGTATAGTAGAGCACAGCAGAGCATAGTAGAAAAAAAGAATAGAGTAGAACAGAGCAGAGCAGAGCAGGGGAGAGTAGGGCAGAGCAGACCAGAGCAAAGTACAGCACAGCAGAGCAGAGTAGAAAATAATAGAATGGAGTATTAGTAGAGTAGAAGATAATAGAGTAGAATATTGTAGAATAGAGCAGAGTAGAGTACATTACACTTAGTTAAAAGTAAAAGAAAAACAAGAAGAATTGTCTATTCAAATCACTGCAGGGGTTCTCAACAGTGGGGGCCGAGGCCCACAAGGGGCCGTCAGGGACCTGCCAGGGGGCCTTGAGATGATAGGAAATTATTGAAACCATGAATTACTAAAAGCATCAAGACATGAATAATTACCGACCATATAAATAACATAAACTGGTAAGAAAGCAGTCACCATGATATAAATATAACAATTTCTTACTTTCTTTTCACTACTACAGTAGTCACTTCTGCTCTCGTGTGACTGCTATGAATGTGGAATAAGGAGACAGAGAAGGATCACTACGGTACGACGACATTGTATTCTTTTTTATCAATTTAACGCTTTCATGAGGTCATGAGGCAATGGTGGAACAAACTTCCCACCACAGTCAGGACAGCCAAAACCTGACCAATCTTTCGCCATTGACTAATAACACACTTCTTCGAACAATATCTGAAATGAAGAAGACAATATTTAAAATAAAATATCCTTCTTACTGTCTTCTGACTTCTACTATCACGCACTCTTCCACTAACTAAGCTTCCTTGCCTAATACTACTACCTACTATACTAATATGTCTACTACTATGCACTCAACACTGCAGCACCCAAGTTTCAACACTGTTTTATGAACATTGTTACTCAGCTTAAAGAGTTGTACCCTTCCTTCCTGCTGACTTGTCGTACAGAACTTGTAAGTCACGCTCAGCTAAATGACTAAATGTAAATATGAATGTAAATGTAAATGTAAATGTAAATGTCATATGGAACAAGCTGGACTGACTGCATTGGAGTGAGTACCTCTACGGATTATCGTGGCCCCTGGTGTGATTCCTGGGGCACAGGGGGCCTTGGGGGCGAATAGGAGGAGAACCACTGATGTATTACGCCTGGCTGTAGGGTTTCGTAGCTCCATGACCCCCCTTTAAGACACTCCTATTTACACACTCCCACACAGATACACACACACACACACACACACAAACAACGCACCACTCAGGGAAGCTTGTAAAACTGAATGGACTCTCGGTGGCTGACCAGTGGTGACAGCTCTTTGATCGTGACCGGCGTGTGGTTTGTTTACTTAGGGTCACGACCTCTGACCCCAGCCGGGGAAAGGCTGAGTGCCTCCCGGGCTAAGTGCTAATGATCCGTTTAACGCCCACAACTGGATGTGTGTGTGTGTGTGTGTGTGTGTGCGTGCGCATGTAGAAAGATAGTGTGTGTGTGTGTGTGTGTACATGCGCGTGTAGAAAGAGTGTGTGCCTGTGCCAGTGAGAAAGAAACAGTGATAGAGAGACAGAGAGACTGAGTCGCTGCTGAAACGCTGGCTTTAATGCAGTCTTTCACTTGAACACTTCAGAATCAGAAAGATCTTTATTGCCAAGTAGTTTACACATACTTTGGAATTTGATTTGGTGCGACATTAACGGACAGACAATGCGTCTCATTCACCAACGGACTTAGGACGAAAGATCTGACCAATTTTGGTCTTAGCGCCACTTAAGACATTTTCAGGCCGATTTTGGAATTCACTAACGGTCCCTCGTCTTGGATTCGGTCCTAACTAAGAGCAGGATTTAGGATCGCTGAAGAGCAGTGGTAAGTTGACAGACTGGTGTGCGCCGTGTTCTTAAGGGCTTTATTTGGGAGGAATCATAGTTATTTTGTTCACGTCAACTCTACAGGCCTCCCTGGAATTAATTAATCATAATTTAAATAAATATGACAACATTTGTATGATAAAAAAATTTCGTTTTATATTTAAAGTCATGCCTCAACGATGCATTTGATGTCCAAAAATAAATAATAGCACTACACCAACGCTGCAAATGACAGTGGATAAATAAATAAGAACTAAAGCTAATCGCGTGGATATATCTATAGTGGAATAGACTGTATTAATATTACATATTTATACCGTCTTGTTGTGCGCTCCTGGCCACCTATTCAGCGCACACACACACATGCACACTGTATAGCCTACGTGTCTAATGAATGAACAGTAGGCTTATATATTCTAATTACTTGTTTCATTAAGATTTAGTAGTTTATTTTTTTTTATCATTCTTTCCAAAAGAAAAAAGGCCTAGAAGCGTGGCTAACGCTAATGGCATGCATACCAGAGGCTAGCTGCCTACGAAAACAGGCACAGAGGCACTGAAAGAGGATTTCACCCATCTAATGAACATACTAGAGACAAATATCAAGATGTGGACCAATTGCATGCTTTTGCAGAGGACAAGAAGCCTTCAGTCGACTCCTTCAGACATTAAGCACCCCCCACAGCCCAAATGGAATGATAACAAATAAAAAAAATAAAAAAAAATAAAAATCTTTTTACAATATTATACTTTTTCTTTTTTCTTTTTTTTTGTCGACCAATAGTCTACTAACGGCAAATTTTGGCCTATCCTAGTCGACCATCCAAATCTTTAGTCGGGGACAGCCCTAGTAGTCGAACTGTGAAAATTACTACTATGGCAGCGCAGTATCTGTGATCTCCTAATAAAACAAGTCATTTGAATATTAATATAAGCCTACTGCGTTCATTCATTACGCACATAGACTATACAGTATGCGCGTGCATGTGTGTGTGTGCGCGCTGCGGCAGGTGGACGGCCAGGAGCCACTATAGGTATATAGTGTGCTGTGTGATGATCATACATTTGAATCTAATCTCATTTTGATCTGTTGCAAACTGGGGCGTCGTTTTCGTATGGCGAGGTATGGCACTTGCTATACCTTGGCTTCTAGCCAAATTTGACATTTGAAATCAATCTGAAATACTTTTTGTAATTTGTGACAAAATCATC
This sequence comes from Notolepis coatsorum, assembly GCF_963971535.1. Taxonomy (NCBI): domain Eukaryota; kingdom Metazoa; phylum Chordata; class Actinopteri; order Aulopiformes; family Paralepididae; genus Notolepis; species Notolepis coatsorum. The sequence continues at coordinate 70,749,805 of NC_140173.1, forward strand.
TCATTTGCGTGTCATTTGTGATGCACGCTGATGTTTTGCAGCTGTTACTGTGACCTGCACACGTAGCGCGATAGCGATTTGCGACTCCAAATGATAATATTTTACACCGCTCTATCTATCCGATCTCATCTCTCGATACTCGCCCGCTCTTGCTCTCCGCTCACAAAATGCGGGGCTTCTATCGATTCCTAGGGTTAAAAAGAAATCCGCCGGCCACAGAGCCTTTGTCTACCGCGCTCCCTACCTGTGGAACAAATTACCTGCCGTCATCAGGGGCGCCTGCTCTGTCGAAGCTTTTAAATCCCTGCTTAAGACCCATCTTTTCTCTCTCTCCTTCAACCTACCCTGATCTCACCTGATCGGGGTCTGACCCTTAGATTAATCTGTCTAGTTTAGTTAGTATGTCTATTTGCTCCCATGCTAACCCCCTCC
>NC_140173.1:70756778-70779086 GCF_963971535.1 Notolepis coatsorum
TTCTGTGCTTGCCATGAGACTCCGGTATCGCTTGCCTGACCGCAGCAGTTCAAAGAGGCAGTTGTTTGGGTGGCTGGAGTCTTTGATAATTCTCTTAGCCTTACCCATGCACCGCTTGTTGTAAATGTTCTGGAGAGTGGGAAGCCCCCTCCAATTGTGCGTTCGGCTGAACGGGCCACTCTCTGTACTCTGCTGCGGTCTTGTGCGGTGCTATTCCCAAACCAGGAGGTGATATTGCCAGTCAGGATGCTCTCTATTGTGCATGAGTAGAAGTTCTTAAGGATCTTCTGACTGACTTGGAACTTCTTAGGTGCCTGAGGAAGTAGAGGCATTGCCGTGCCTTTTTCACACACTGTCAATGTGTGTGGTCCATGTCAAGTCCTCGGATATGTGGACTCCTAGGTACTTGAACTGTTCACTCTCTCAACTGGTGCCCCGTCGATGCTGAGGGGGCTGTAGTCCCTGACCCCCGACCTCCTGAAGTCCACAATCATCTCTTTTGTTTTGCTGATGTTCAGGGAGAGGCAGTTCTCCTGACACCACTGCTGCAGATTCTCTATCTCTTCCAGGTAGGCCCTCTCGTCGTTGGCAGAGATCAGGCCCACCACTAACTGTGTCATCAGCAAATTTGATGATTGTGTTGTTGTTCCACTGTGCCACACAGTCATGTGTGTACAGGGAGTAGAGGAGGGGACTCAGAACACAGCCCTGGGGGGCCCCTATGTTGAGCGTGATGGATGAGGAGGTGCAGTTGCCTGCTCTTACCACCTGGGGTATACCCGTCAGGAAGTCCAAGACCCACTGGCAGAGGTCATAGTTCAAGCCCAGGTCCCTGAGCTTGGCTATGAGTTTGGAGGGGACTATGGTATTGAATTCTGAGCTGTAGTCGATGAACAGCATTCTCACATAGTTCCCCTGCCTCTTGTCCAGGTGTGATGCTGCTGTGTGCAGCACATGGGCTATGGCGTCCTCCGTGGACCTGTTGGGGGGGGGTCCAGGTTGATGGGGAGGGAGGAGCAGATGTAGCCCTTCACTAGCTTCTCAAAGCACTTCATGGCTATGGAGGTGAGAGCTACAGGGCGGTAGTCGTTGAAGCAAGCTGGCATAGATTTTTTGGGTACAGGGATGATGGTGGACTTCTTCAGACAGGTGGGGATGACAGCCTGTTCTAAGGACAGGTTAAATATGTCAGTGAATACCGGGGCCAGTTGGTCGGCACAGACTTTTAGGACGCGGCCGGGGATGCCGTCCGGTCCTGCTGCCTTCCTGATATTCACTTTCTTAAAGGTCCTCCTCACCTCATGTTCTGTTATTCTGAACACTGAATCATCATCCGGGTCATTCTAGCCGTCCCTGGGTCGTTTGTATATGTTTGAATTGCAATGCCACCAGGTGGCAGTATCGTCTGTGTCTGAACTGGATTTGCATTGGCGTGGGTGGATACACGGTTACCTTTTTTCTTTTTTCTTTTTTTGGTAGGGGCTCCGCCTCTAGTTTGAACAGAGATTCACATTGATCGTCTCGAAATTCCGTTGCCTGAGCGCATTTTACCATCGAAATGTGGATAGACTAAGGCCGGGCCGTTAACGCAATTACCGGGCTAAGTTAACGGCAGACTATTATCGCGCGATAATAGAATTGCCGCCGTTAATCTATTCTCAAATACCTGGTCGAATTACTCTGTGTGTGCGTAGAACTCCTGTGTGCAGGAGACACGTTGTGGGCGTGTTTGTTTACACACTGCTACTAATCGGAAATACATTTGGACTTCAGTATTCTGTTGTGGATGGTTAAAACCTTTGTTTACAAATTGTGGTGTGGATTAAAACGTTTGTTTATGGACCCGTTTTCTGCCTGGCTCAAATCAAGCTGGCGGGCTTGTTCGAAGTTGAACACAGCTACACAACCTCCACAACAAGTCTCTCTAAGGCCATGGTTAGACTAGTGTATTCCTGGCGTTTTTTTATACGTTTTTGACGACGTTTGATGTCCCTATTACACAGAAATGCGTTTTTTGGCGTTTTTTTGTGGATACGGCTGAAACGCAAAATTGTGTTTGCGTTTGGAGATACGCAAAAAAAACGAATCGACAACAGCGTGTAGTCAGCACGGAGCTGTTGTTACGAAAATGCCCATGCGCAGTAGATACCATCTGCGTGCCCTTCCGGTGACAACAGTGTGTGTGTTTGGGACATAGCTCCGTGTCCCAAATAGCTTCAGCTACCATGTGTTGTCAAGTTATTGTTATAAGGACCCCAGTCCAAGCTACAACAGTCTGCATTCCCTTAACAATTGTTTGTATTGAGCCGTATTGTATTGTACCCATATGCAATATGTTAAATAAAGTTTACATCCATTCATTCTGCTAGCATTACCGATTGCATGAGCAGCTGGCTAACGTGAGCTATCAGGATTCAGACCCTGTTAGCTCAGAGCTCCTCTTTCAACTTAACAAGCATTAAACAAAATGGCCCAGTCATCTATTCACCTTTGTTTAATACACACAGCGTTGTCTCTAATGTTATCTAACTACTGATAGCTCGCGATATCATCAGTTTTGGTGCTGGCTAAGTAGCGTGACCTAACGTTAGCTTCTAGCCACAATGCTATATTGTTATAATGGCATACTCCATTGATGTTAGCATGCAGCTAACAATGCTACCGATCGTTTTTTAGACTAAACTATCCGCTCTTGGTGGTCACTTGTGTTGATGTTAGTTTTGTTTCATCAACAAATGACAGGCAGAACACACAGTGAATGTATCCGTTTTGTTTATTGCACTTTTATTAGGCTTTGCTGAAAAAGAATTGCTGCATTGTGTTATGGTTTGACACCGACCCCAAATGCTAACGACACAAAGAGAGTTGTTTCAGAGTTGCCAAAAACTAGGGCTTGTTTTATTTCACAAAATAGCAGCAATAACTTGGTTGAGAACAAACAAAGACTGGGATACAAGCATAGACGAATGTTGCTGCTCTGCAGCTTCTCCCGGGATGGTTCGTCCGAGGATTAGACTGTGACGTCAGAGCCGCTCTGCAGATTCCTCTCGGCAGCTCCCCGAGGTGGTGACAGAGAGGGAGAGAGAGAGCGGGTTAGCTCTGAGTACAGTTGGGAACAGAGCAGGTGATAGGAGAAGTGACTTGTCCCAAAACAGATAATCCAGTGACAGAATCTTCGGTGTAAATACACACTGTGAGCAACGTCCCAACAACAATCCACGTGATAGAATCTTCGGTGCTAATACACACAGTGAGCGAAGTCCCAAATAATAATCCAAGTGATAATATCTTCGGTGTGAATACACACAGTGAGCGAAGTCCCAATAATAATCCAAGTGATAATATCTTCGGTGTGAATACACACAGTGAGCGATGTTCAAGCAAATATTATCCAAAATGAACAATCCAAAATACAGGCACAGGGTGAGTGACAGTCTGACAAAAAGCAGGATCTCTTCAGTGTTTAACACACACGAAAAACGATAGGGTCAAAGACAGTTCTTGCAAAACTCACCCAGGCGCTGTGCGTAAAGAGAGCAGGATCAAACAGGGCGAGCGCGTCGCCACGGGGAACGGGTTGTCCAAGCGGAATACTTCTTGAATATCCTGGGAGGCAATGCACAGGGAAAAACAGCAGGCAAGGAAGGAACAGCAAATGCTGATAATATATCAAAACGATCCAACAACACTAGATGGGGAATCGGGGTATATATAATCAGAGGAATGCTTAATGACAAGCTGTGACAGCTGCGGGATGAGATTGACAAGCGTGTGGTTGGGGAAGCACCAATCAAACGGCGTCTACGGGAAGAAGCGTGTGAATAGGAGAATGCAATTGATTAACAGAAAACTAAAGGAACAGAGCGAGTAGGCTTAAAGGAACAGAGCGAGTAGGTGAGCAGCGGACAAAACCTCACAGTACCCCCCCCCTCCACGGGAGCCACCCGGCGACCAGGCCGACCCGGCTCGTCAGGATGGGCACGATGGAAGTCAGTGATCAAGCCGGGATCCACGATGAGCTGTCGGGAGACCCAGCTCCGCTCTTCCGGGCCGTAACCCTCCCAGTCCACCAGGTACTGGAACCCCCGACCCCGCCGTCGAACGCCCATCAACCGGCGGACCTGCCACTGGGGGTGACCATCCACCATCTCGGGAGGCGGAGGGTCAGGAGCTGGAGGCATCAGGGGACTGAGGGAGACGGGCTTAACCCGGGAGACATGGAAAACGGGGTGAATGTGCATGGACGCAGGAAGTTTAAGACGCAGGGCCGCCGGACTGAGTACCTTCAGAACCTCGAAAGGTCCGACGAAATGGGGGTTAAGCTTCTTGGCCGAGGACCGAAGCGGGAGGTCCTTCGCGGAAAGCCACACCCTCTGCCCAGGGTGGTAAGTCGGCGCGGGAACCCGGCGCCGGTCGGCCCCACGACAGGCACGCTCAGATGTCCGGAGCAGCGCGGTCCTGGTGATCTCCCAGACCCGTCGGCAGCGGTCGAGGTGGACCTGCACGGAGGGAACTGCCACCTCCGTCTCCTGTGCGGGGAAAAGAGGCGGTTGGTAGCCCAGGGAAACCTCAAATGGTGAGAGGCCGGTGGCGGAACTGACCATGGAATTGATGGAGTACTCGACCCAGGGAAGGAAACGGCTCCAGGAAGCTGGTCTCTCGGCTGCCACACACCGAAGAGCAGACTCCACGCTCTGGTTCATCCTCTCCGTTTGTCCGTTAGTCTGGGGATGATAACCAGAGGAAAGACTGACCGTCGCCCCCAATCCCTTGCAAAAAGCCCGCCATACCTGGGAGGTGAACTGGGGCCCCCGGTCAGAGACGATGTCCTGGGGAATACCATGAAGGCGGAACACGTGGTGAGTCAGGAGGTCCGCCGTCTCGGCCGCCGAGGGGAGCTTGGAAAGGGCCACGAGGTGAACCCCCTTGCTGAATCGATCCACCACGGTCAGAAGGCAAGTGTTCCCCTGGGAGGAGGGAAGACCTGTGACGAAGTCTAGCGCCACATGTGACCAAGGACGGCTCGGAACGGGAAGTGGCTGTAAAAGCCCGGAGGGTGCCTGGTGCGAGGCCTTGCTGCGGGCACAGACCGCGCAGGCCAATACGAACTCCTTGACGTCGTTCCGCATGGTGGGCCACCAGAAACGACGAGCCAGGAAGGAGAACGTGCGATGAACGCCCGGGTGGCAGGCGAACCGGCTGGTATGGCCCCATAGCAGCACCCGGGACCGGACAGAGTCGGGGACGAAGAGACGATGAATCGGAACGTTGCTTGGAGCACGCTGGAAGCGTAGGGCACGTCTAACCACCCCCTCGATGCCCAAGGTGATGGCTCCAACCACCCTGGCCTCCGGGAGGATGGGAGTCGGGTCCTCAGAGGGTGGAGCCCCCTTGGAGTGTAACCGGGACAGGGAGTCGGCCTTCGTGTTGCGGGAACCAGGACGAAAAGTCAGCGAGAAGTCGAACCGACTGAGGAAGCTGGCCCATCTTGCCTGCCGACCGTTGAGGCGCTTGGAAGCGCGGATGAACGTCAGGTTCTTGTGGTCCGTCCAGATGGTAAATGGCTCCTCGGCCCCCTCAAGCCAATGACGCCACTCCTCCAACGCAGCCACGACCGCCAGCAGCTCCCGATTGCCGGTGTCGTAGTTCCTCTCGGCAGGGAGGAACCGACGCGAGTAGAAGGCGCAAGGATGTACCTTCTGGTCCGTTGCCGAACGCTGGGATAAGACAGCCCCCAGTCCAGTATCCGAGGCGTCCACCTCTACAATGAACTGTCTCTTGGGGTCAGGGTGGAGCAAGATCGGGGCGGAAGTGAACTTCTTCTTGAGGGAGCGGAACGCAGCACATGCCGCTGGGGACCAGTCGAACGGCAGAGCGGGAGAGGTCAGTCTGGTAAGTGGCTCCGCCACTTGACTGTAGTTCCGGATGAACCTTCGGTAGAAGTTGGCGAACCCGAGGAAACTCTGTAACTCCTTCCGAGTGGTGGGTTCAGGCCATTCCTCCACAGCTTGGATCTTGCGAGGATCCGCTCGGGTCAAGCCCTTCTCAACGATGAAGCCCAGGTAGTCGACGGAGTCGGAGTGGAAACGGCACTTCTCCGCCTTGACGAAGAGCCGATTGTGGAGGAGGCGCTCTAGCACACGGCGGACATGCTGGATGTGCTCCTCGAGGGTCCTGGAGAAGATGAGGATGTCGTCCAGGTACACCACCACAAACACCTCCAGCATGTCACGAAGGACGTCGTTCATGAGTGCCTGGAATACCGCCGGGGCGTTGGTGAGGCCGAACGGCATCACCAGGTACTCGTAGTGGCCCCTGGGGGTCTTGAAGGCGGTCTTCCATTCATCGCCCTCACGGATACGGACAAGATGGTAGGCACTCCGGAGGTCCAGCTTGGTAAAGACGGTGGCCTGGGTGAGAGGCTCGAAGGTGGAGTTCATGAGAGGAAGAGGGTACTTGTTCTTGATGGTGATCTCGTTGAGCTGGCGATAGTCGATGCAGGGTCGAAGGTCCCCGTCCTTCTTCCCAACAAAGAAGAAACCGGCCGCCACCGGGGAGGAGGAAGGCCGAATGAGTCCTGCTTCCAAGGACTCAGAGATGTACTGATCCATCGCCTTCTTCTCCGGAACGGTCAGACTGTAGAGGCGGCTGCCGGGAAGGGGAGCCCCTTGGCGGAGGTCGATGGCGCAGTCGTAAGGGCGGTGGGGTGGAAGGGCCTGAGCCCTGGACTTACTGAAAACCTCCAAGAGGTCGTGGTACTCGGGAGGTATGGATGAAGAGTCCGGAGGCGACTCACCAGCGGGCCTCCGGGGCGGGGGACAGGACGCCGCCTGTAGACACTGGGCGTGACAGGAGGAGCTCCAGCCCTTGATGGTACCGGAGGACCAGGCGATGTGGGGCTCGTGCAGCGCGAGCCAGGGCCTACCCAGGACCACCGGGACGAGAGGGGATCGGGTGATAAGGAACTGGATTCTCTCAACGTGGTTCCCAGCGATGGTCAGCACGACTGGGCAGGTGCGTTGAGAGATGTCGGCCAGGCGGTGTTGGTCCAATGCAAAGATCTCCAAAGGCCTCACAAGGTCCTCAAGTGGAATGTTGGCCCGGGTAGCAAACTCGAAGTCGAGGAAACTCTCGTCTGCCCCAGAGTCGATGAGTGCCTCCACCGTGGCCCGTTGGTCCGCCCAGGCCAGGGTGACGCTCATCAGATGGCCAGGTGGTGCGCGGCTCTGGGAATGGGAAAAACGGCTCACCAGGATTTCCCGGGGTCTCGGCGAGCCTGATCTTTTGGCCGGGTGGGGCAGTTGGCGATTCGGTGTCCCTCCCGACCGCAGTAGAGGCAGAGACCGGACCTGAACCTCGCCTCACGTTCAGCCTGGCTCAGATGAGAGCGTCCCAGCTGCATGGGTTCCTCCTCGCGAACCGAACGGGAGGGTACGCTACCACCAGTCGTGTTGAGGGCAGGGCGGTCCGGGGTCCCTCAGGAGGTACCAGTCGGGTCCTCTCACGCCTTCTCTCCTGGAGGCGTCCGTCGATGCGGATGGCGAGGCTGAACAGGTCCTCGAGGGAGTCAGGCTCCTCCCGGGTCGCGAGCTGGTCCCTGACTGCGTCACTGAGCCCCCTCATGAAGGTTAGGCGAAGTGCTGGGTCGTTCCAACCACTCTCCACCGCCGCCAGTCGAAACTCCAGGACGTAGTCTGTTACCCCGCCGCTCCCCTATCGGAAGGTACCCAACCGGGCTCCAGGATCCAGACCACGGGCTGGGTGGTGGAACACCCTGCGGAGCTCAGCCACAAAGTCTGGATAGGAGAAACAAAACTCTGCATCCATTGCCCAGGAGGAAGTGACCCACTGGGCAGCCCGGCCTGAGAGCAAGTTTGTCATATAGGCCACTTGGGCTCCTCTAGAAGTGAATCGACTGGGTTGATGACGGAAAACCAACTCACATTGCATGATGAATGTGGCACACTCCTCGGGATTGCCGTCGAACAGCCGTGGGACGGAGAGACGGGGTTCCCGAGGTGCGGGATCGGGAAGCGTGGGCCCTGCTGGGGCTGCGGGGAATGCTCCTGAAGGAAGTGGGGGTACAATTAAAGTGTTAACGGTGTCGCTCAGCGTGTGAAGATGAAGGAGTATACTTGACTGTTGTTCTGCCAGAGCGGCCAGGGACCCATGAATAGGCTGGACCTGTTCCCTGAGATCATGCACCGCAGCCGCAGCCCTCTCTAGTTGGTGACTGTGATCCTTGGTCAACTCGATCTGATTAGCTAGTGCTGTTCTGACTCTCTCTGTGTCGGCTGGGGTCGTCATTTTGGGTTGGATCGTAATGTTATGGTTTGACACCGACCCCAAATGCTAACGACACAAAGAGAGTTGTTTCAGAGTTGCCAAAAACTAGGGCTTGTTTTATTTCACAAAATAGCAGCAATAACTTGGTTGAGAACAAACAAAGACTGGGATACAAGCATAGACGAATGTTGCTGCTCTGCAGCTTCTCCCGGGATGGTTCGTCCGAGGATTAGACTGTGACGTCAGAGCCGCTCTGCAGATTCCTCTCGGCAGCTCCCCGAGGTGGTGACAGAGAGGGAGAGAGAGAGCGGGTTAGCTCTGAGTACAGTTGGGAACAGAGCAGGTGATAGGAGAAGTGACTTGTCCCAAAACAGATAATCCAGTGACAGAATCTTCGGTGTAAATACACACTGTGAGCAACGTCCCAACAACAATCCACGTGATAGAATCTTCGGTGCTAATACACACAGTGAGCGAAGTCCCAAATAATAATCCAAGTGATAATATCTTCGGTGTGAATACACACAGTGAGCGAAGTCCCAATAATAATCCAAGTGATAATATCTTCGGTGTGAATACACACAGTGAGCGATGTTCAAGCAAATATTATCCAAAATGAACAATCCAAAATACAGGCACAGGGTGAGTGACAGTCTGACAAAAAGCAGGATCTCTTCAGTGTTTAACACACACGAAAAACGATAGGGTCAAAGACAGTTCTTGCAAAACTCACCCAGGCGCTGTGCGTAAAGAGAGCAGGATCAAACAGGGCGAGCGCGTCGCCACGGGGAACGGGTTGTCCAAGCGGAATACTTCTTGAATATCCTGGGAGGCAATGCACAGGGAAAAACAGCAGGCAAGGAAGGAACAGCAAATGCTGATAATATATCAAAACGATCCAACAACACTAGATGGGGAATCGGGGTATATATAATCAGAGGAATGCTTAATGACAAGCTGTGACAGCTGCGGGATGAGATTGACAAGCGTGTGGTTGGGGAAGCACCAATCAAACGGCGTCTACGGGAAGAAGCGTGTGAATAGGAGAATGCAATTGATTAACAGAAAACTAAAGGAACAGAGCGAGTAGGCTTAAAGGAACAGAGCGAGTAGGTGAGCAGCGGACAAAACCTCACACATTGAGTAAATAGGCAAGATGGTGGCGCGGCATAGGCGCCTGCCTTATTGACATTTTCTTTGCTGGAGCTTCCAGGAAGTGTATTGGCACATTCGTTCTGATTGGATGAAATTGCCTTCATGTTTGCCTCCTACTGCCACCTACTGCTTTGGCAGTGTACTACATCAGTGTGCTCGGGTGACAAAAACGGAAAAAAAACGAAAGTGTGACTCGAGGCGCACAACGTCGCGGCGATACGCATATGAAAACAATACGAAGATGATACGAAAGGTGTAACCGCCGCCTAAGTAAGCTAGCTAATGGCTAATGCATCCTTACAGTATTTTCATATCTTAACCAACGTTACAACTTGCAAGGCGCTTATAATGAAACGTTCCAACGGCGACATCAATTGTTCATCAATTCATTCAACCTAGCGTGCACTTATTTTCAACCTAGAACCTAAGCACTCTCTCTCTCTCTCTCTCTCTCTCTCTCTCTCTCTCTTTCTCCCTCTCTCTCTCTCTCTCTCTCTCTCTCTCTCTCTCTCTCTCTCTCTCTCTCTCTCTCTCTCTCTCTCTCTCTCTATCTCTGTGTGTGAGGGAGGAAGGAAGGAAGGAAGGGGTGGGGAGTGAGGAAGAAAGGGGGAGAATGAGAGACAGAGAGCAAGAGAGATTAGTGGAAACTGTCAAGATGATCAACAGATGTTGACTGTAACAATCGGTAAGGGCATCAAAAGAATGCCTTCGGCAGACTTAAAATTAGCCATTTTAATCTAGATTAACTCCAGGATTGCAGATAGATTAATCTAGATTAAAAAAAATTATCTATGCCCACCTCTAGTATAGACATATACACTGGTAATCGCGATGGCGATGTGATCACTTGGAATTATTCTTTTTGGAATACCTTCTGGCTAAGGTAAGGTATATTCTATTTCTATTTTACCGAACCTGAAACGTGTTTTTCTATCTATCACAGTTCTGTGTTTTGACTTACTTGACTTAAGTAAGGCCACTGATGATTTATTTCCATGTTGCACGTTTTTTGGCCTCCCGAACGATGTTGTGCCATCCCAGTCCAGCCTCTTTCATTTCCCCTTCCCAAGAACGGCGCCAGGTGTTTCGAGGCCTGCCATGTTTCCTCTTTCCGGGTGGGTTCCATCGTAGCGCTTGCCGGGTGATGTTTGCGTCTTCCTTTCTCAGGGTATGGCCTATCCACATCCACTTTCTCTTCTTTATTTCTTCTGGCGGGGGTAGTTGTTTTGTGCGCTCCACAGGTCCAGATTTGTAATGACATTTGGCCATCTCACTCTTAGAATGCGGTGGAGGCAGGAATTTATGAAGGACTGTACTTTCTGCTTCAGCCCTACAGTTGTCTTCCAGGTCTCTGAGCCATACAGGAGGACTGATTTAACATTGGAGTTAAAGATCCTCAGCTTTTTGTTTGTTTTTATTTCGCGAGACCTCCATACTCGACCAAGTAGGTTGTATGCCGTTCTTGCTTTTCCGATTCACACTCTGATGTCTTCTTCTGTGCCACCCGCTGTATCCACTACGCTCCCAAGGTAGGTGAAGGAGTTAGTTTCTTTGATGACCTATCCCTCTAGTTCAATGTTTTACTGGCACTTTGTGTTGATCTTCATAATCTTGGTTGGAGTTGAGGCTGTTTCCTTTAGTTTTTGGTCTTTTGTTGCATTTGCTGGTGACTGTGTGATAAGAGAGCTAGGTCATCTGCAAAATCGAGGTCTTCCAGCTGGTGCATCAGTGTCCACTGGATGCTGCTTCTGGCTCCTTCGGTTGTCTTCTTCATGGTCCAATCAATGGCCAGCAGGAACAAGAAGGGGGACAGCAGGCAGCCTTGTCTCACTCCGGTCTTTATCTCGAACGGGTTTGAGGGCTCCCCTCTGTGCAGTACCCTACTTGTCATCCCGTCATATGATCCTTTGATGATGTTGATGTAGTTCGGTGGAATTCCATAGTGCTCCATCAGGTGCCACAGACTGTTCCTATCTAGACTGTCGAAGGCCTGTTCGAAATCGATGAAGTTGATGTATAAGGAGCTGGTCCATTACAGGGACTGTTCGATGATCATCCTCAGTGTGGCGATGTGTTTTACCAGAAGTAAAACATGCTCGGCAAACACGTTCACAGTTTTTAGTTAGTATTTAAGTATTTGGGGGTTCAGGGAATCAACCAGAACGATTCAGGCTTATTGCACATAACACGTTTTATCTTGTGATCTATGAAAAAAGACTGGATTATCTTGGAAATGTGCAATGTTTAGCATGTAATAAACTACAAACTACAGTGTGTAGAAACAAACAATTTTTTCCATGTTGCACTACAAGTAGTGTCTGTCAAATGAGCCAAGCCATTGTCTCCACAGCTATAATACAGAACACACACACAGCTTTGCAAACATTGTGAAACACAGCAGAAACGACTATTTTAAGATAGTGGATAAAACGGCTGGCGTTGAAAGTGTTAACAGACAGACAATAATTATTAATTGACCTGCCTGGTTAAATAGAAGGTAAATAAAAACGAATACAATAATAAAGTAGATGGTACCGATAGCTGGTTTGAATTGACAGGTGAAGTGGAGTAATGCTCCGGTAGGATTGGTTGATTATGCCTCGCACAATTGTCCAATTGACGGAACTTTCATGGATCGGTTGTGTGAAAATTGTATGTGTACATTTTTGTGTACATTTAAATAGAATGTTAACTCATTCCGGGCCAACCACGAGTATAGTCGGGTTAACTCGCCATCGCTTCCGTGCCAATCACGAGTATAGTCGGGTTTTAATCTGTATTTCTTTTATTAGCGATATCCATTAATTTTCATCCATCCAACCTGATGTTATCGTTGGGAATGGGTCTGAGCTCGCAAAAGGGTAAATACCGCCACCTATCGTCTCCCGGATGGTATTGCACATCATTGGATTGGATTGGCTGGGACTGTGCATCAAAAAAATAAGTCCGGTCCAGGTTTTACTTCTCGGGCATGCAGCTGGATACTATTGCATTGAGTCCCCCCACTGGGAGCATCATGGATCATTGTGTTTTGGACTATAACGTAGGATCAATGGACGCGATCGATATTTGGAATGGCGATCAGGAATTGGATAAATCTTTTTGCATTACATCAGATGTGAGGTAAGGCCTTTATGTTACGAATATTGGGGTAATCAGATGTTCCTATCACCGCCATCGGAGTGTGTGTGTGTGTGTGTGTGTGTGTGTGTGTATGTGTGTGTGATGTTCGCGCCGACCAAAGTACAGAGAAGCGATTTTTCAGACCCGCTTCTCTTCGTACATGAGGACACATACTATCGATAATCTAGCGTTTATTTGAAAACGATTCATAAATCAGCAGAAAAATTACAACGTGTTTTGTGTATTCCACTAAAGGGCCAGGCCCGGACTGGCCATCGGGAGCACCGGGAGTTTTCCCGGTGGCCTGGCCTGCACAGATAAAAAATAAAAATAAAAAAATTTAATTATAATTTTAATTTTTTTTATTATTATTTTTATTTTTTTGCCATGCCATTGTTTCTAGTTATGGCGGCGGCGCGGCGCGATAGTTAGATAACCTAGGTGGGTGGGGAACAACCAGGATTTCACTGTCTGCAACAGAGTTGGAGAACTATCTGACTCTCTCCCTCGGATCACACACACACACAATGGAGCCGTGCTGCCGCTTGTGATTGGTGGAGGCGGGACCAGGCGATACAACTGATTGACAGTGGAGGCGGCGAATGGAATGGCAGATGGCACTCTGCAGAATACTGTAACAGCCAGGCAGTGAGCCAGGTAGTTTTGTAATAATGAAAGGTCTGTTATTTAATGTTTGTGTAAGGGCTATTTTAACTGTTGATGGGTAGTGTTCTATATGAATTGAAAATGGGGGACCCTGATGGAAACAAGACAAACGTCTTTCTCAGGTCTGCATCCCCTTAACAATTGTGTGTATTGAGCCGTACTGTATTGTACCCATTCTGCAATCTGTTAAATAAAGTTTTCATTCATTCATTCATTCATTCAGTGCATCAGTAAAGTGAATATGTTATTGTGCTCTTGCTCTGTTTGAATAGGTGGAATGAATGAATGAATGAAAACTTTATTTAACAGATTGCAGAATGGGTACAATACAGTACGGCTCAATACAATTGTTAAGGGGATGCAGACCTGAGAAAGACGTTTGTCTTGTTTCCATCAGGGTCCCCCGGAGAGAGTGGTTAACTGTATTATAATAGTAAATAGACAAATATGTTGTGCTCTTGCTTTTTTCTTTTTGAAGGTGGAGAGAGTAGCATTGCTAGTGCCACAACAGTTTTATTTGAGGTTCATAACAGTACATTGTACTAAGCAATTGTTGGCTCATTAGTTTGTGATTCACATGCACTAAAATTCACCAGAATGCAGGAAATTAAGTCTTTGTAACAAAAAAAAATCCTGGTGGGGGACCCCCAGACCCCCCGCTTAAAAAGTGACCTGATTGGGGCTATATCTCACGCTATATCTCCCGGTATGAATTATTTCCCCAGTCCGGCCCTGTAAAGGGCTATTATCGTGTCTTTCTCTGGAATTACTAGAAAACTCCAAAACTATACTCGTATTCAAAACGGTGTAAAACGGAAATGTACCGATGAAAAAACAATCCGTTTCGTACATGTTGACTGGAAGCAACTCATTGACGATCACTGTTATTTAGATTTATTGCTATTATATTTGATATGTTTTATGCACTCGCAAATAAGTCCTATTCTCCATTGGATATAGCGTTGGCACGGAAGGGAGCGTCAGCAGAGGGCGCTGTTGGCCTGGAATGAGTTAAAGGTGCTATAGATAACATTCAGCCACTAGATGTCAGACTAGAGCACCAGTGTGTCATTTATCCAATCAGGTGCATCAGGTGGGAAATAGGAAGTAGGGAGATACATGTAAACAACAACATTAATTTTGACACACCAAATCTACACGGGGAAAAGAGAAACATACGAGGAGTAAAATAAATTACAAAAACCACCGGAGGACCAAAGTTAACCAGAACTACGGAAAGTTCAACACTGGATACTCCACCGACGAGACAGAATTATCTGGCACTGGAGTGCAGATCAAACCAGGGTTTTATTGTCTGGGAGTTTGGATGAGATGAGTGAAAGCCACGCCCCCTGTCATGCTGTAGGAGAGGAGCTAACAGAGAAGAGAGAAAACACACAGACACACTACACACTAAAACACAAAGGAACAAAACTACAATTAATTTTTATTTTTATTTATCCTTTATTTATCCAGGAATGTCCCATTGAGATACAAGATCTCTTCTTCCAGGGAGTCCTGACCAACACGGCACACAACAAGTTTCAACATAAAACAGGGCATTAAACAAAAAACATACAATTCAAATATAAATACAGAAGGCCATTTGTGCAGTGGCAAGGAGCATAATCAGATCAGCAATAGCATCAGGTAAAACAGTTACATGTTTCATGAAGGGCTAATCGTAGCATACCTTTAAAAGCATTCACAGTAGGAAGTGCCTCTAGACAAAGTTTTACTTGCAGCGTATTCCATAAAAAGGGAGCATAGTGGGAGAATGCAGCTTTACCAAGCTCTGACTGCATCAAAGGAACATTTAAAAAGCATCCCATTTGCTGCTCGTCTGGTATTAAAAAAGCAAGTATAAAAGGACAGAAGTCTGGAGCTATAATAAGGGCAGCTTACCTAGCAATAACTTAAGGATAAAAAATCAACATGTGTGATTGTCTTCTTTGGCACAGAGAGGACCATCCTAAGGACTGATACAAAGTGCAGTGGTGGGTGCGAGAGCCTGCACCCGTTACAAAACATATGGCAGTATGGTACGCAGAATCCAGCTTTTTAAGCAGGGAGGAAGGAGCATGCATATAGATCACATCGCCAGGGCCGGATTGGGGAAATAATTCATACCGGGAGATATAGCGCGAAATAATAGCCCCAATCAGGCCACTTTTTAAGCGGGGGGTCTGGGGGTCCCCCACCCGGAAGATTTTAGTTACAAAGACTTAATTTCCTGCATTCTGGTGAATCTTAGTGCATGTGAATCACAAACTAATGAGCCAACAATTGCTTAGTACAATGTACTGTTATGAACCTCAAATACAACTGTTGTGGCACTAGCAATGCTACTCTCTCCACCTTCAAAAAGAAAAAAGTAAGAGCACAACATATTTTTCTATTTACTATTATAATACAGTTAACCACTCTCTCCACCTATTCAAACAAGTCAAGAGCACAATACCATATTCACTTTACCCATCAACAGTTAAAATAGCCCTTTACACAAACATTAAATAACAGACCTTTCATTACAATACTATAATAACAGTAGCCACTGCCAGAATAGTGACACATGTATCACGTGTGGTGAGCACACGGATGCATGCACAACAAAGACAGAAGATTGCGTTGTCTCAATCATTTAAACTATAAAATTAGCTCAAAGTATGAGCTCACTGACTGAAATTTCCAACAAAAAGCATCAATTGTCAAATAATATTGATCACATTAACTAGACTAGATGTTTTTGAGGAAATTAGAAAGGGAACAACAACTTAACCCTTGTGTCTGATCAGATTCTTATTTGTTTGATAACTTTGCAGTGATTATGTTTGTAGCCAATGTGGCAAAGGTGTGTAATCTTTGAATTATCTTGGAATTATTTTGACTCTCTCTTTCATAAATTGTTTATTCAACTTCAGCCCCAATCATAACCACCACATATTGTTTTTTGTAATGTCAGATTTAACAACTCCTTTTGGGAGTGTGCCATCTGCCATTCCATTCGCCGCCTCCACTGTCAATCAGTTGTATCGCCTGGTCCCGCCTCCACCAATCACAAGCGGCAGCACGGCTCCATTGTGTGTGTGTGTGTCCGCGTGAGGGAGAGAGAGTCAGATAGTTCTCCAACTCTGTCGCAGACAGTGAAATCCTGGTTGTTCCCCACCCACCTGGTTATCTAAAAACTATCGCGCCGCGCCGCCGCCACAACTAGAAACAATGGCCTGGCAAAAAAATAAATAAAAAATTATAATAAAAAAAATATATAATATTTTCTTTTTTATATATATATTTTTTTTTATCTGTGCAGGCCAGGCCACCGGGAAAACTCCCGGTGCTCCCGATGGCCAGTCCGGGCCTGCACATCGCCATAGTCTAATACAGGCGATCATCACAAGCAGTACTGTAGGCCTACTGTACCTAGCATACAGATGCAGCTCTTAGGACTTTGAGCTTGAACGTTGCTAGACTATGCCTCCCACTGGTCGGCTGTAGTGAGGATAGAAGCCTTGCATCACGTGTCCCCTCCTCCGGTACACGAGGAGGCAGTCTATTGCATCTTTTCACCAGACAGCACGGACTCTCAGTGGCGAGGAGTAACGCGTGGGATAGGCTCACGCTGCCCCCGATACTTCCTGTCTCTGCCGTGCCGGCGTCACCCAACCGACCTGTAGGAGTCGCTGTCCACAACGTCCAATCCCCACACCCATCGACTTCCACCCCGCTATACCTCTGTCAATTGAGATAGTATGACGACTGGCCCAAGCCGCAGGCAATGCTGACACCGGGATTCGAGACCGGATAGTCTCTTGCATTGGTGACGAGCGCAATCTCCGCTACGCCACCCAGCCGCTACATGCATTTTCTGTTGTGGGAGACTGAACTCCAAATGATTTCCAATCGGTAGTGCTAACACTTACTCGCCTAAGTCTCCGTTAAATTGGCAAATGGATGGTAAATGGACTGCATTTATATAACAGCTTTTATCCAAAGTGCTTTACAACTTATGCCTGACATTCACATTCACACACTGATGGCGAAGGCGACCATGCAAGGTGGCAACCTGCTCACCAGGAGCAGTTAGGGGGTTACTGTAAGTGTATAGAGCCGGAGCCGGATTCTGACTTCTGATTACCAGAAGACTGCTTACCTCCTGAGGCACTGCTGCAATAGGACATAAATATAGCAGTTGCAATCACTGTTAACATTAGCCAACTTATCTTGGTCACTCAGATCAATAATTAGCTGATTAATAGGTGGCAATGTCCTCACTGAGAACTCAATGCACGTCATTCATATCATTAGCTAAAGTGACTTGTGCAATAGCAGCCAACTGCTTAAATATGTACATTTTAATATTGTACATAAAATATGTTCTCAATTTGATGTAAAAACTAGCCAAATCATTAGCCTAGCTTACCCTTGTTTGTAAATTGTTCAAAAAAGAAAAAGAAAAGGGTGAAATATGTCATCCGACCGTATGCACCTAAAATATAACAAAATATTAAAAAAGATCCGCTGCATGACATTCTGAGTTTAAAATGTCAACATGTTTCTAAGACGCAAAACATGGCTAAATCTGTTGCTCAATAAAAATGTGCTCTATACTCTTACTGGTAACACTTTTATGTCTCAGGGCTGCTTATTTTCCCAGAGCTGGTGACAGAGGTAGCTAGGGAGTTCCACATCTCCATTCCTCCCCGTCTCTGGTGTGACCTAGTTAACTCTGCTCAGTGTCACGTTCTATGCTTGGTGAAATGTAAAGGTCGGAGGTCGGGGGGGGGGGGGGGGGGGGGGTGGCCGCAGGTTACTCAGCTCACAGTAACATCCCTACAACTCTATCTAGCTCTGCTCGGCTCCGTGTAAATGGTACAGTGGTCCGAGCTCAGGGGTTTCCAGAGTGTGAGGTGTGTCTCCCCTAAGAGGGGCAACACAGAGTGTTTCAGGGGAGGTACAGAGAAGCTAATTTCCCAGAATGAGTGAGAACAGAACACACATTTTTATTTATGAATTCAGAAGAAAAAACTGCTTTAATAAAAGAAAAACCCTAGTTTCTGTAACAAGTAATATCTAGGGCTGACCCCTATTAGTCGAATAGTCGACTAATCGATCGAAAGGAGTCGTAGTCGAATGCAAAAAAAAAAATATATATATATATACATAGGCCTATATACATTTATTTTAATTTTAATTAATTTTTTTTTATCATTCTTTCCAAAAGAAAAGAGGCCTAGAAGCGTGGCTAACGCTAATGGCACGCATACCAGAGGCTAACTGCCTAAGAAAACAGGCACAGAGGCACTGAAAGAGGATTTCACCCATCTAATGAACACACTAGACTAGACAAATATCAAGATGTATCCATCAGTGGACCAATTGCATGCTTTTGCAGAGGACAAGAAGCCTTCAGTCGACTCCTTCAGATATTAAGCACCCCCACAGCCCAAATGGAATGATACAAAAAAAACGCATACTTTTTTTTTTCATAGTCGACTAATCCAATCAAAGTCGACTATCCAAATCCTTAGTCGGGGATAGCCCTAGTAATATCATTTATCGTTTTCCATGCTTTTGAATGTTAAACTTTCTATCATTGCCATGTTGACTAGCAACGGCTGTTTTGACCATTCTGGAAGTGTGTGTGTGTGTGTGCCTGTGTGTGTGTGTGTGTATAAGGGATGGGGGGGGGGGGGTGTTCTGTGTAAATTGGTTTTATGTTTACTTTTATGTTTTATGTTCCTCTTACAACATGTCGATGGATGTCTAGCTAGCTGTTAGCTGTTAGCCGTTAGCTGTTAGCCATTAGCTGTTAGCCGTTAGCCGTTAGCTGTTAGCTGTTAGCTGTTAGCAAACTGAAGAGGCTTTGACACCAGTAGTGTTACAGTCTGAACCTACTGTAGCAATCGGCAACAAACTGAAGACACCGTCTGGCACGGTGCTGTGGCATATATAGTGATGGGGCAAGGACAACGACAGACCGCAGAAGTGGTGTCACAAACAGGGTGCAATAAGTGGTTCCAGCAGCCCTGTGGACCCACTGCCTAATACATCGTCAGGCCTGTGTGATACATCGTCAGGCCTGCGTGATACATCGTCAGGCCTGCATGATACATCGTCAGGCCTGCGTGATACATCGTCAGGCCTGCATGATACATCGTCAGGCCTGCGCGATACATCGTCAGGCCTGAATGATACATCGTCAGGCCTGCATGATACATCGTCAGGCTTGCATGATACATCGTCAGGCCTGCGTGATACATCGTCAGGCCTGCATGATACATCGTCAGGCCTGCGTGATACATCGTCAGGCCTGCGTGATACATCGTCAGGCCTGCATGATACATCGTCAGGCCTGCGTGATACATCGTCAGGCCTGTGTGATACATCGTCAGGCCTGCGTGATACATCGTCAGGCCTGCATGATACATCGTCAGGCCTGCGTGATACATTGTCAGGCCTGCATGATACATCGTCAGGCCTGCGTGATACATCGTCAGGCCTGCGTGAGGCAGCCAAGAGGAGGCCAGATGAGCTGGGTACTCTCCTGAACAAGGCTTGCAAGATTGTGAACTTTATGGAGCGGCTGGGTAGCGTAGAGGTCTAAGCACTCGCCTACCACCGCAGAGACTCTGGGTTCGAATCCAGCTGTCAGCGTGAACCTCTGCATACGTTACGTTCTCCCAGTGAAACTCCTCGCTGTCAGGTGAAATGAAGCGGCTGGCGACTCACTCTACATGTATTGGAGGAGGCATGTGGCAGTCTACACCCTCCCCAGACCGACAGTAGGGCAATGCACGCAATGACCAGGGAGGGAATTGGCTTAACGGCTAAATTGGGATGGGAGAAAAAAATATTTAAAATAAAGAAAATTGTGAGCTTGATCAAGGCATGCGCCCTAAATGCCCGTCTATTCACATTCCTATGTGAGGAAATGGACGGACGCTAACAAACTGCTGCTTTTGCCACCTCTGTTATTGGCGAGAGGAAGTCCTGCTTCTCCCCTTAGATGCCAAGTCCTCACTTCTACCAGGGAAGATATGAACCTGGTGGCCCAGCTGGCCTACCTCGCCGACATCGCTGAGCGCATGGACGCGCAGAACGCATCTTTGCAGGATAAGGAGCGCAATGTGTTTTTAATACGTGAGCGGGTTTCTGCGTTCAGGAAGAGGCTGAATTCCCAGGCCTCATGGGGGAAAAAGCACAGACAAGACTCCTACCCTTCGCATCCACTTACCTGCACGAGTCATGATTCCCTGCGTTGACTTTTGTCAAGAACAAGTAGCGTTCAAAGCTTCAAGTGGAAGATGTATGTTCCCGTCATCAGTGCACACCCGCATCCATCCCCTGTTCACAACAAGGACGCAGATCACCCCTCCCACTAAGGTAGGACTAATAAATACTGTAAATAAATATATATTCACTCTGGGATCTAAACCTTTTCTAACAGGTCACTGCGTTGGGGCTTTTTAGAAACAAAACCCAGGATAACAGTGATATCAAGTATATGAACATTATAATCCATAATTCAATATGAAACATTTTGCGTGTTATAAAAGTTATACCATTAGACCCATAAGAAATAGACATTGGCCTGTTAGTTATAATTAACTGCGACTGTTTGAGCTGATCATTGACACTTGACAAATTACCTACTTTGGGAACAACTAAAATGATTGTGTATGGATTTGGCCTTACAGTCTATTTTTATGTTTATTCAAATATATCATATTTACCCTTCTGCTCTACTCTACACTATTCTGCTCAACTACTCTACTCTCTTTTTCTCTACTCTCTTCTGCTCTACTCTCTTCTACTCTACTCTACTCTGTTCTACTCGACTCTGCTCTACTCTGCTCTGCTCTGCTCTGTTCTGTCTCCTCTGCTCTGTACTGTTCTGTTCTGTTCTGTTCTGTTCTGTTCTATTCTGTTCTGTTCTGCTCTGCTCTGCTCTGCTCTGCTCTGCTCTGTTCTGTGCTGTTCTGTTCTGTTCTGTTCTATTCTGTTCTGTTCTGTTCTGTTCTATTCTGTTCTGTTCTGTTCTGTTCTGCTCTGCTCTGCTCTGCTCTGCTCTGTTCTGTTCTGTTCTGTTCTGTTCTGTTCTGTTCTGTTCTGTTCTGTTCTGCTCTGCTCTGCTCTGCGCTGCTCTGTTCTGTTCTGTTCTGTTCTGTTCTGTTCTGTTCTGTTCTGTTCTGCTCTGCTCTGTTCTGCTCTGCTCTGCTCTGCTCTGCTCTGTTCTGTTCTGTTCTGTTATTTTCTGTTCTCCTCTGTTCTGCTCTCCTCTGCTCTGTTCTGTTCTGTTCTGTTCTGTTCTGCTCTGCTCTGCTCTGCTCTGCTCTGCTCTGCTCTGCTCTGCTCTGTTCTGCTCTGTTCTGTTATGTTCTGTTCTGTTCTCCTCTGTTCTGCTCTCCTCTGTTCTGCTCTTCTCTGCTCTGCTCTGCTCTGCTCTGTTCTGTTCTGCTCTGCTCTGCTCTGCTCTGCTCTGTTCTGTTCTGTTCTGCTCTGCTCTGCTCTGTTCTGTTCTGTTCTGTTCTGTTCTGTTCTGTTCTGTTCTGTTCTGTTCTGTTCTGTTCTGCTCTGCTCTGTTCTGTTCTGTTCTGCTATGCTCTGTTCTGCTCTGTTCTGTTCTGTTCTGTTCTGCTCTGCTCTGCTCTGCTCTGCTCTGCTCTGCTCTGCTCTGCTCTGTTCTGTTCTGCTCTGCTCTGCTCTGTTCTGCTCTGTTCTGTTCTGTTCTGCTCTGCTCTGCTCTGCTCTGTTCTGTTCTGTTCTGTTCTGTTCTGTTCTGTTCTGTTCTGTTCTATTCTATTCTATTCTATTCTATTCTATTCTGTTCTGTTCTGTTCTGTTCTGTTCTGTTCTGTTCTGTTCTGTTCTGTTCTGTTCTGTTCTGTTCTGTTCTGTTCTGTTCTGTTCTGTTCTGTCGCCTCTGTTATCTGGTGCTTGGGTTGTCAATTTGCAGCCAGGGTGCCTCGAGGAGATGGTTTACTCTGAAAATACACCAAAATTACCAGAAAAGCCTCTCCTTTACAACAAAGGATCGTGTGAAGTGTGAAAGAAGAAGACGAGGAGGAGTAAGAGAGG
>NC_140173.1:70779286-70806786 GCF_963971535.1 Notolepis coatsorum
CGGTACGAGATTGATATCACGCCATAAATAGATGCATACAGAACATATTAATTAATGTTGTGTTTCTTTTTCAAATGTAGCCAAGAGTAATTAAAGACCCTAACCCTGTCAAAACAGCAGTCAAATTGTATATTTTCAGCACTAAGTTTGTTTACCAATGATTTTAAGTTTTATTAGCGAAATTATGAGTTTATGAATATCTCATCGCTCACCAAGACCCAGGGCTTTCGATGGGCTTTCAAATTTCATAAAACATACAGTTCCCAGCTGACGGCAGCCCCTGTCAATCATCTGACTTTTAGCAAGAACCTTTTTTTTTACATTATTTTCGGGATCATATCTGAACGGTATTGCCATAAAATAGAACGTATTTCGTTTCTTTACCTTTGTGTGAATGTCTAGAAAAAAAACAGGGCTCAATCAGATGAAAAATGGCGGAGCAATTTACATTACAAAAACATACATTACAACTGTACTTACAGTAGATTTCATTCACAGTTTTTGCTGCCCTGTTAGGGGTGCATGGTGGTACTAAATCCAGATTGAACTCTGCCATTGGAAAGAGGAGATTTGGCCCGATCCATAGATGTGTGACTTGGCCATAATAAGGTCATTTATAGGCCTGATATTCTATATCCTATATTCATATTCTATATGAAGGGTGAACAGTTTCAAGTACCTCGGAGCCCACATATCCGAGGACTTGACATGGACCACACACATTGACAGTGTTGTGAAGAAGGCACGACAATGCCTCTACTTCCTCAGGCGCCTAAGGAAGTTCCAAGTCAGTCAGAAGATCCTTAAGAACTTCTACTCATGTACAATAGAAAGCATCCTGACTGGCAACATCACCTCTTGGTTTGGGAATAGCACTGCACAAGACCGTAGCAGACTACAAAGAGTGACACGTTCAGCCGAACGCACAATTGGAGGGGGGCTTCCCACCCTCCAGAACATTTACAACAAGCGGTGCAGGGGTAAGGCTAAGATAATCATCAAGGACTCCAGCCACCCGAACAACTGCCTCTTTGAACTGCTGCGGTCAGGCAAGCGATAGCGATCTTAAGGCGAGCACAGAAAGACTCAGAAGAAGCTTCTATCCCCAGGCCATCAGGCTGCTCAACGAACAATAAACACTATGCAACAACCATCAAATGCACACAGCACACCCACACACACACACTCACTTAAACAAACAACACACTGCAGCACCCACTCTCCACACTTTAGATCACCTAAACACACTTTACACTTTATATTTATTGGTAAAGGATTTGCACTACAACTCGTACACCTTACTGTAAATTGTACCTAAATTGTACCTCATTCCATTTCTGCTCTGCACTATATAGTATTGTATATTAGTACATTGCATAGTATATTGTATATTGTATTGTATGGTAACTCAGTTACTTCTATTCTGCATCGAACATTGTACATATGTCTATACTGAACACTGTGACCTCTATTTTTACTTCTATTTTACATGCTATACTATTTTATTTCATACTTATCTTGTCTAGCACAGTCTCTGGAGCGTAACAGTAAGAAGCATTTTGTATAAAAGTATTCTGTACTTCTGTATGACAACTATTAAAGAAACTTGAAACTTGAAACATATTTCAAATTGTGTGTCCGGATGGCAAAATTCAGTACTGTATCTACAAAGCCCCCTGTAAATCATCTGCCCTTTATTAATTTGCTCAGATTCTTTTGTACACTTGATCTCAAGAAGGTGCTGAATGAGCTCAGTGGCAATTGTTCACGTCTGGTCAATGTTAGTGTAACGGGGTAGCCCGTGGGTATGTCCACAGTCACGGAAACAAGTGTGTTGTAGGAGTGAATTCACTTCTTAGTACAGCGGCCTGTGTCGTCGCCCGCGGACGCGGGAGCCCCCTGTTCGACTCCCCCTCGGGACATTCTCATTTAACATCAAACACAACGCAGACCAATATGATCCGTCACAGTGGTGCCGTGACCCGGATGTCCTGAGGGGCGTGAGTTTAGGGAGGTGAGTGTAACGGGGTAGCCCGTGGGTATGTCCACAGTCACGGAAACAGGTGTGTTGACGAGTGACTGTGGCAGTGCGGGCTGGTAAATTAAACTCACTTCCCCATAACAGGGTTAACAGACGCATAGGTACGGTAGTTAGGAGTGAATTCACTTCTTAGTGCAGCGGCCTGTGTCATCGCCCGCGGACGCGGGAGCCCCCTGTTCGACTCCCCCTCGGGACATTCTCATTTAACATCAAACACAACGCAGACCAATATGATCCGTCACATTAGCATGGTGTTATTCACCGTCAAAGTGAGAACAAAATATGAGAGTTAAAAAAAGTGATGGTTCATGTTAACAGAACTCACTTTAGGGTGACAATAATGTGGTCAAGAGGCATGGTTTCTATCTTGTGCCTGAACTGGCGTGGCTTCTTTTATTCACATATAAGCAGCAGTTGTACAACACTCTTCTCTCTTTGAGAGACGTTGGAGGAGAGAAAGAAAGGGGTGGGCACCGTTCCTTTTATTGTTGCCCTAAGGTAGAATACCTGGGTGGCTACGCCCAGAGCGCCCTCCAGTGGGGACAGATATATATGCACCAAGGCAATCACTGGTGGAGACAATTGTCTACACAGGTAAACAGTTACTAGTGTAAACAGTCATATGTACAGTTAGACAGTTACTAACAATCCTATACAGAGTCTCTTATCTCAACACTTTTTAGTATACCGGCTGACTTCTTGGAAAAACATTTTAACAAAGGAAATAATATATATAAACTCAAAAGCATCCATAGGGTATGACATTCAATACCTTCACATTAAACATGACCCTTGCAAATCACATCAGTTTTAATTTGAAAACAGGTTCCCTCATAGTATCTATTACTCTGTTGTCCGTTGGACAGTAAACCGGTGTCATTCTTTCTTATCTCATGGCATACCTGATGAGATGATATTATTTATAATGACATGTTTACATCTATATTGACACCTCAGGTTCCTAGTAATCACAATGGTCCCCTGGTTGTCCTTATAAACAACAGTCTCCATATATACACAATGTTCATAATTTTAAACGGTTTAGACAGAACGCCCATTCTTCAAAAACACCATATTTGGTAGAGAGGATATATTTCAATTAACTACTGCATCTTGAGCAATGCATTCATAACCTTATTTTCATCACTTCAAGCAGTTGCTCTAGATAAACACGTTTTCATTGTCATAGCTAGAGATATATACTCAGCTTCACAGGCTGATAGTATCCCTGTAGGCTCTAAGCCTTTAAGCCTTTAAGCCTTTGCTGTCTTTTCTGAAAAATCGCTGTCCGTCTGCAGCACCTCTGGGATAACGAAAAACATATTTTTGACGTAGTTCAATGATTCTCTGTGGGATCAACAAAAATAATACTATGACATTCTTACTCACTACAGAACATAGTTCAGGGCGAGTACAGGCTGTCCAACAGAATGAAGTTACCCACAGTTTATCTATACATTTCTTACTTCAGTCAAAACATCTCAGGACCTTCTCCCCCATATCTCTTCTGGGATATTTTTACACAGTTGACAGACTGTTCGAAGTCCATACCTATAAAATGGATTAACCTGCCTAGGTCTTTCTTTTGTGGTCTGGAGCGATGATCAAATCCTCCACTTCTGTATTTTTAAACATAGATCACCTCTGTACTTTAACATTGTAAACCACCCACCTTTGTACTTAAACATGGGGTTAAACATATGATCCATTTCAGCATTTTAAACCTGGTAACTCATCCACCTCTGTACTTAAACATGGGACCAAATATATGGCTCAATTCTTCAGCATTCAATCAATTTCCTATGAATCATACTTTGTATTTACCGTGGTCTTCAATAACTTTCTGGATTGGATACCCCCATCTCCCTCCCACTGACTGTCTTCGGGGGACATTGTGGCCTCTTTAAAGGTTGGGTTTACCCCACTGACTACCCTGTAGTAGTGCTCGACGGGGATAGGTGTATTGTCCTCCTTGTCACGGCATACAAGTATACAATGAAATGCGGGTGGTCTTGCCCCGCAACGATGTGCAATACAGTAGTAACAACATATAATAGAAAACAACATTGTGCAATAAACAGTAACATAGTAGGGCATATCGGTATTTGTACATAAGTTTTTTACAGAGCATGGAGGACATGCTAGGTCCTGTGGTAGTGCATACACTGTTAGCTACGGATGAGACACTGTGTCTTTCTGTACATTGCTATTTTATACAGTCTCAGGTTGTACTATACTATTTTTAAAGTGACCTTTCCTTAGTGGCCATAAGTGTGGGCGTGTGCAGCATGAGTGTGTGCTTGCTCATGTTAAAGTGGCTGCTAGTGTGTGAGTGTGTACAGTGTGTGTATCGTGTGTGTGCTCATGTGTGCTTGAGTGTGGAGAGTTCAGTGTTCAAGCCTCTCTGTCCTAGTAGCTGGGGTTCGCAGGCGTCTGCCTGACCTCAGCAGCATGAACAGGCTGTTGTTGGGGTGGTGTGGGTCTTTCATTATTCTGCAGGCTCTGGATTTGCACCTCTTGTTGTATAGAACCTGCAGGGGTGGTAGTGCAATACCCGTGGTACGCTCGGCTGAGCGCACCACTCTCTCTAGGGCCTTCTTGTCCTGTGCCGTGCTGTTTCCATACCAGGCAGTGATGTTTCCAGTCAAGATGCTCTCTACAGCTCCGGAGTAGAAGGACTGGAGTATCTTCCCAGATACTCTGAACTTCCTTAACTGTCTCAAGTGGTAGAGGCGCTGCTTCGCCTTTTTTACGACTGAGTCTATGTGTGTTGACCATGTCAGATCCTCTGAGATGTGGACCTCCAGGTACGTAGAAGCTGCTCACCCTGTCCACGGTAGCCCCGTTTATCCTCAGTGGTGTGTGTGTCTCCTGCTGTCCTCTCCTATAATCCACGATCAGCTCCTTGGTTTTACCAATGTTCAGGAGCAGGCTGTTGTCCTGGCACCAGCGTTCCAGTACCTCAACCTCCTCCCGGTAGGCCTTCTCGTCGTTGTCCGAGATCAGCCCCACCACCACTGTGTCGTCCGCAAACTTCACTATGGAGTTGGAGCTGAACTTGGCCACACAGTCGTGTGTGTATAGTGAGTACAGCAGGGGGCTCAGAACACAGCCCTGGGGGTACCCGATGCTCAGGGTGATGGTGTTGGAGGTCTGACCCCCCACCCTGACCGCCTGGGACCTTTCGCTCAGAAAGTCCAGTATCCAGGCGCTCAGAGCGGAGCTCAGACCAAGCTCGATCAGCTTGTCCACCAGTCTGGTGGGGACTATGGTGTTGAACGCTGAGCTATAGTCAATGAACAACAGTCTCACATAGCCCCCCTTCTTGCGGTCAAGGTGAGAGAGAGTGCTGTGCAGTACCTGGGAGACCGCATCGTCAGTGGACCTGTTTGGCCTGTATGCAAATTGCATGGGGTCCATATCACTGGGGAGGGAGGCACAAATGTGATCCTTGACCAGCCTCTCGAAACATTTCATGGCCACAGAGGTGAGTGCCACCGGTCTGTAGTCGTTGAGACATATTGGGGAGGGTTTCTTTGGTACAGGGATGATGGTAGACATCTTGAAGCAGGCAGGGACCACTGACTCCACCAGGGATTGATTAAATATGGCGGTGAACACAGGGGCTAGCTGGTTGGCACAGGACTTAAGTATGCGTCCTATTATACCATCTGGGCCAGCAGCTTTTCTGGTGTTCACCTGCATAAATGCTCTTCTCACACTGTGTTCCGACAACGAGAGAGCGTCCCCGCCCCCCTGCGGTTGCCCCCCCCTCCACAAAAGCCGGCGCGCCAGTGACGTCACTAGCCGTTCCCTTGTGGAATACCTCCCACTGCTTGAGGCGCTTGACGTCACCCTCAGGTGCTTCTCGTCATCGCCCTCTGGGGGTTGCTGACTGTCTGTCTGCGTAACTGTACTGAGTACACTGGGGTGTTGTGTTTCTATTTCTACACACCTTGTTCTAGAGTCCAGCTCTGGCTCCTCTGTCTGTGTCTCGCCCTCACAGGTTGCCTTCGTGACAAACTTGACTAGCATGTGTTTCAGCACTATCCCTTTACCGGGATGATA
The DNA here is from genome assembly GCF_963971535.1 of Notolepis coatsorum. Classification (NCBI taxonomy): domain Eukaryota; kingdom Metazoa; phylum Chordata; class Actinopteri; order Aulopiformes; family Paralepididae; genus Notolepis; species Notolepis coatsorum. The sequence continues at coordinate 70,785,396 of NC_140173.1, forward strand.
AACTAGGAGAGCAGGACTTCCCCTGTCGTGTCCTACGTAAAATCCTTTAACATCCTTGGACTTGGGTTTTCCCTTGTCCTGCAGGTACACATAACACACTGATCCAAATCGGTGCATTCTGGCTAGATTACACTTCTTTCCTGTCAGCGCTGTATATGGAGTGGTGCCAGAGTGCTTATTAAAGCACCTGTTTCTGGTGTAAGCGGCTTCTTGTACCGCATAATGCCACAGGCTCTTTGGTAAGTTACTATCTGCTAGCTTACATCAAGCCATTTCGGAAAGGGTGTGCCATTCCCTCTCTGCCACCCCGCTCTGGTTTGTGGGATATGGACGTGACGTCTCATGTCTTATTTTATACCTTCCCAACAGTGATTGGAACTCTCTGTTTGTGAACTCGGTTCCGTGGTCGGACCTCAAACATCTTACTGTACCATAAGAAGCTACGTCTGCCAGGAATTTTTCCGTGGCCTGGAGTATGTCACTCTTTTCTTTGATAAAGTAAACAAACACTGCCCCTATACACACGTCTGTAAAAGACTGTACATATCCAAAACCTCGTATGGACTCGTTGCTTACTGGGCCGACTAGGTCCATGTCAACTAGTGCAAGTGGTACCCCTACTCTGTCTGTGGGATTTCTGTATCTCGGTTGGGTAAACTTCCCCGTTTTGCACATTGCACAATTTTTGTCAGGTCTACGCTTCTACCCCTCAATGTGCATACCCTCTGACACTACTTGCAGTTTCAGTAAATCCTCGTAATTACAATGACCCATAATCTCGTGCCATGTCTGAATATCGTGACTGGCCGTCCCGCTGTATCATTATCGTTACACTGGTCGTAGTCATTACACTCCGTTTTCAGATAAAATACTCTCTGGTACATCTTTATGTCAAACCGGGTACCGTCAGGTTCTACAAGAACATTTTTACCTTTATCGAAGGATACCTTGGCGCCGCTTGCAGTAGCAGCTATTACAGAGAATAGTCCTTGTGGGAACGATGGTACATATAGAGCGTTCTTTAGCGTCACCGTACGCCGGCGCCCCCTGCTGTCCGTGAGGCATACCTGTGCGTCTCCCCTCTCTTGTGCCAATCCGTAGATGCGTCTACCATCTGCCAGCTCCATGCAGTGCCTCTCCGAGTGGAAAGTTCGTGAACCGACTCCTGTCGTTGATGACATGGGACGACGCGCCCGTGTCCACGATCAGTCTCCTTCTCTGGGTCCGCTGCATCTGGGCCGGTCCGGCGATGCCCGCCGTCCGCGCTCCAAAAGCGCAGTCTTCTTGTCCCGCTATCCTCCGAGCATCGCCTCGACTCGCCTCGCGTCGATCGTCTCCACCATCGATTCTCCGGGCGTCATCTCGATTCATCTCACGTCGATAGTCGCCGCCATCGTGTCCGCTGTCGTCATCCTGTCCACAGCCGTTATCTTGTCCGTAGTCGCCATTCCATCCGTGGCTTTCGTCTCGCCTGTATTTGCCATTTTGTCCGTGGCTTTCGTCTCGCCTGTGGCCGCCATCTTGTCCATGCGTTGTCCATGTTTCTTTATGCACGCTCTGTCTGTGTGTCCCGTGGATTTGCAGAAGCTACATCAGACAGCCTTTGTGCATTCGTTTCTCCGATGGCCTTTATCTCCGCATCGCCAACACGCCAGGTCCGTCGTAGTCCTGGTTCTCTCTCTTGGTGTCTCTCGAGCCTTTAGCACCCTCTCCCTCTCCTCCGCGGCGGCTGGGTGGGTGTCTTCTGAGGCCTCGAAGTTCCTTAACTTAGCGTTGAACTGTCCCAACGTAATGTCTGTTGAACCGTGTGTTATCAGGAGTGTGAACGGTTTGTACAGCTCCGGTAGTCCTCTCATCATCATCGCCATCATTAGCCCATCGCTCGGTGCTTCTCTGGCACTCCTCAATGGCGTCGTGATTTGCTCCGCTCTGTTGACGTATTCGGTCACAGTTTCGGTGATCCCCTTCCTCAGGCCCGTTAGTGCTATGTAGAGGGCCACGACTCTGGGTCTTCCTTGCCAGATGAAATGCTCTCTCAGTACCGCCAGGCTTTCTCGGCCTCTGTCTTTAGTGTCGCGGAATATTAGCCCCAGGCTGGTGTCGTCAAGCATCTGCGCTAACTCACAGTACGCGTTAGCATTCCGCTGGTCGTCCAGGGCTTGCTCTTCCGCTGTCAGTTCTCCGGTGGGGGCCCCCAGGATTGTCTTCTTCAGCCCCGCCCTGTGCATGCAGCACAGCATACGCTCTTCCCAGAGATCGTAGTTCTCTGCTTTTCCAGTGAATGTCGGCCACTTGTCTCTTCTCTGGTTTTCCATACTCTTCGTTAATGGTACGCTTAGCTTTTACTCTGGTCGGCCTAGCAACTAGCCACGCGGTGCTCCCGGCGCTATCATAGCCTATAACTTCAGCTAAGCTTGATACAGTACCTCCACTATTTCGCCCCGGCGTTATCTGGGCCCATAACCTGTTAACAGAACTCACTTTAGGGTGACAATAATGTGGTCAAGAGGCATGGTTTCTATCTTGTGCTTGAACTGGCTTGGCTTCTTTTATTCACATATAAGCAGCAGTTGTACAACACTCTTCTCTCTTTGAGAGACGTTGGAGGAGAGAAAGAAAGGGGTGGGCACCTTTCCTTTTATAGTTGCCCTAAGGTAGAATACCTGGGTGGCTACGCCCAGAGCACCCTACAGTGGGGACAGATATATATGCACCAAGGCAATCACTGGTGGAGACAATTGTCTACACAGGTAAACAGTTACTAGTGTAAACAGTCATATATACAGTTAGACAGTTACTAACAATCCTATACAGAGTCTCTTATCTCAACAGTTCATTACAATTTCCTGAAGCCCAGTAACAGACACAATATTTCTGACACTGGGAATACATTCCCTGCGGTCCATAGATGTCCTTAGATGCCAATAACATGCAAATGGGCCTTGTAGAAGTGGAGCAATCTTCCATTTACTTAGGTATATATTTTTAGGCAAATTTTCTGAAAATGTGGCTAGGGCTTAAGATGTTAAGACTAAGGTTCGATTAAGGTTAAGGTTATAGTTAGGGACAGGGTTATGGTTGTGTTGGGAACACATTAATTTGTCGTTATAATAACCTGCAGGGAGAGAGAAAGCTTAGTTTAATCTATCTTTGCATGTGTGTGTGTGTGTGTGTGTGTGTGTGTGTGTGTGTGTGTGTGTGTGTGTGTGTGTGTGTGTGTGTGTGTGTGTGTGTGTGTGTGTGTGTGTGTGTGTGTGTGTGTGTGTGTGTGTGTGTGTGTGTGTGTGTGCAGGGACGTGCACAGGACGTTAGAGGGGCAGGTGCTCAAAGGCTGAAAAGGGCACTGGGCCTGTGCTATTTTTGGGGGGCCGTTTTGTGCGGGGACGGGCCTTTTTATGCTTTTTGGGGTTTTTTGGTGATCAAATATTGAATATTGAACTATAATAATCAGTGCAGGAGCTCACTTATCCTTGAAAGACACTTTTATCACTGACTTAAAATGCCCATACATCTCCATAAATGTTCAGGGCGGAGGGAATAAGTGCTTACCCTACAGACCCCAAGTCTGTTAGGACAGCAGGCACTGCTCAAAACTTACCTTTTTAAAATAGCTTTTAAATGAATTATTATCTTTATTTCATTGTCTTATTTTTCTTTATTTCTATACATTTTACTTAAATATTTTATTATAATTTGTATCATTGTTTTATGTCGTTTTTTGTATCAATTTATTTGTTCTTTTTTAATGTCAACATATTATTTATATTATTCAACTCAAACATGTTCTGGTGTGATGTCACAGTATGATGTCATAATAGAACATTCTAGAACATTTGTGATGTCACAGTATGGTGTCATAATCAAACATTCTAGAACATTTGTGATGTCACAGTATGATGTCATAATCAAACATTCTAGAACATTTGTGATGGCACAGTATGATGTCATAATAGACCATTCTAGAACATGTGTGTACAGTATATATTCAACAATTCTTTCCTGTACAGTATATATTCAACAATTCCTTCGTGGCAGGGGTAGTTAATGGTCTGGCAGAGGCTAAGGGTAGAACAGATAGGGTAAAGATGATTGTTAGGATAGCGGTTCAACATTTGGGAATGGAAGGTCTGAAATGGGAGAAGGTGGTTAGGGAATTGGATGAGGGGGCTGTGAGGGACCAAGCAGCCCAGAATAAGATTGCAGGGGGCAAGGAGTGTCCCGAGCAGCATTAGCTGCACTCCAATGGACCATGTAGGGGATGACGGGTTCCAGTAGACTGCGGGAAAAGAAGAAGAAGAAGAAGAAGAAGAAGAAGAAGAAGAAGAAGAAGAAGAAGAAGAAGAAGAAGAAGAGGAAGAAGAAGAAGAAGAAGAAGAAGAAGAAGAAGAAGAAGAAGAAGAAGAAGAAGAAGAAGAAGAAGAAGAAGAAGAAGAAGAAGAAGAAGAAGAAGAAGAAGAAGAAGAAGAAGAAGAAGAAGAAGAAGAAGAAGACTTCCTGACGGGCAGACCCCAGGTGGTGAGAGCAGGCAACTGCACCTCCTCATCCATCACCCTCAACATAGGGGCCCCCCAGGGCTGTGTTCTGAGTCCCCTCCTCTACTCCCTGTACACACACGACTGTGTGGCTCAGCGGAGTAGCAATACAATCATCAAATTTGCTGACGACACAGTGGTGGTGGGCTTGATCTCTGCCAACGACGAGAGGGCCTACCTGGAAGAGGTCAAGGTCCTGGCGGGATGGTGCCAGGAAAACAGCCTCTCCCTGAACGTCAGCAAAACAAAGGAGATGATTGTGGACTTCAGGAGGTCGGGGGTCAAGGACTACAGCCCCCTCAGCATCGACGGGGCACCGGTTGAGAGAGTCAACAGCTTTAAGTACCTCGGAGCCTACATATCCGAGGACTTGACATGGACCACACACATTGACAGTGTTGTGAAGAAGGCACGACAACGCCTCTACTTCCTCAGACGCCTAAGGAAGTTCCAAGTCAGTCAGAAGATCCTTAAGAACTTCTACTCATGTACAATAGAGAGCATCCTGACTGGCAACATCACCTCCTGGTTTGGGAATAGCACTGCACAAGACCGAAGCAGACTGCAAAGAGTGACACGTTCAGCCGAACGCACAATTGGAGGGGGGCTCCCCACCCTCCAGAACATTTACAACAAGCGTTGCAGGGGCAAGGCTAAGAGAATCATTAAAGACTCCGGTCACCCGAACAACTGCCTCTTTGAACTGCTGCGGTCAGGCAAGCGATACCGGAGTCTCAAGGCGAGCACAGAAAGACTCAGAAGAAGCTTCTATCCCCAGGCCATCAGGCTGCTATACGAACAATGAACACTACACAACAACAACCATCAAACGCACATAGCACACACATCCACACGCACACACTCACTTTAAACAAACACACTGTAGCACCCACTCCACACACTTTATAGCACACACCCACTTTAAACAAACACACTGTAGCACCCACTCCCCACACTTTATATTTATTGATGAAGGATTGCACTACAACTCGTACACCTTACTGTAAATTGTACCTAAATTGTACCTCATCCCATTTCTGCTTTGCACTATATAGTACTGTACATTAGTACACTGCATAGTATTGTATATTATATGGTAACTCAGTTACGTCTATTCTGCATCGAACATTGTACATATGTCTATACTGAACACTGTGACCTCATTTTCTACTTCTAAATTACATGCTATACTATGTTATTTGATACTATCTTGTCTAGCACAGTCTCTGGAGCGTAACAGTAAGAAGCATTTTGTATGAAAGTATTCTGTACTTCTGTATGACAACTATTAAAGAAACTTGAAACTTGAAGAAGAAGAAGAAGAAGAAGAAGAAGAAGAAGAAGAAGAAGAAGAAGAAGAAGAAGAAGAAGAAGAAGAAGAAGAAGAAGAAGAAGAAGAAGAAGAAGAAGAAGAAGAAGAAGAAGAAGAAGAAGAAGAAGAAGAAGAAGAAGAAGAAGAAGAGCCCATCAAAAGAATTGCGGAGGGCAGTAATACGCCACGATGTGTCTACACTGCCGGAAATTCAAAAGAAGAAGAAGAAGTAGAAGATCTCATATCTCAGAAGACCAAGTGAAGATATCACTTGTTGTTTTTGGCTACTTGTCTGTAAGCTTGAATATATTCTGTAGATACAATTTTAAATCCCCACATGGAAAAGGGAACAATGTCGTGTACAATCCTTAATGAGCTGTGTCTGGAGGGAAGGCTCTGTGATGTGGTTATTAAAGTCAACAGAGTTTAATGCCCACAAGGCCCTCCTGTGTGACTGCAGTGACTATTTCAGGTAAGTTTTGCTTGGTTCAGGTTAGCTTGGTTCACGTTAGCTTGGTTAGTAAACAGATACCATACTGTACTTTTACTGTAAACAGATAATATACTGTACTTCGACTGTAAACATATATTATACTGTACATCTACTATAAAAATATAATATACTGTACTTCTACTGTAAACAGATATTATACTGTACTTCTACTGTAAACAGATACTAGACTGTACTTATACTGTAAACATATAATGTACTTCTACTGTAAACTGATACTATACTATACATCTACTGTAAACAGATAATATACTGTATGTCTACTGTAAAATATACTATACTGTACTTCTACTGTAAAAATATACTATAATGTACTTCTACTGTAAACATATACTATACTGTACTTCTACTGTAAACATATATTATACTGTACGTCTACTGTAAACAGATAATAAACTGTACTTCTAATGTAAAATATATACTATACTGTACTTCTACTGTAAACCGATATTATGCTGTACTTCTACTGTAAACAGATACTACACTGTATTTCTACTGTAAACAGATACTATACTGTACTTCTACTGTAAAAAGATACTATACTGCACTTTTACTGTAAACATATACTATACTCTACTTCTACTGTAAACATATACTATACTGTACCTCTACTGTAAAAAGATACTATACTTCTACTGTGCTAAGACCCTATACTTCTACAGTGAAAATATATTACTACTAGGGCTGTCCCCGACTAAGGATTTGGATAGTCGACTATGATTGGCCAAAATGTGCCGTTAGTCGACTATTAGTCGACAAAAAAAAAGAAAAGAAAAAAAAGTATAATATAATATTTAATTTTTTTAATCATTCCATTTGGGCTGTGAGGGGTGCTTAATGTCTGAAGGAGTCGACTGAAGGCTTCTTGTCCTCTGCAAAAGCATGCAATTGGTCCACTGATGGATACATCTTGATATTTGTCTAGTCTAGTGTGTTCATTAGATGGGTGAGATCCTCTTTCAGTGCCTCTGTGCCTGTTTTCTTAGGCAGTTGGCCTCTGGTATGCGTGTCATTAGCGTTAGCCACGCTTCTAAGAGGTTGGCAGTCGACTACGGCTCCTTTCGACCGATTAGTCGACTATTCGACTAATAGGGGTCAGCCCTAATTACTACACAGGACAGAATGTACTCATCAGATATCTCTACAGATGAAGCTTTTAGTATTCATGGGCGCTTTGCCGCGACGCGCGCACGGTTATATCACGTCGTTTTAATTAATTGGGAACCCAGGCTGCTGTTCTGTTTTATGCCGCCAGGAGGCGCAAAGTCGCCCGGCGGCGGTCTATTGATTATTGACTTCCTCATTCAACACTGTGCCTTTGTGTCAATAACACGAGCCACTGTCAACGTTGGGACGGCGCGAGACAGAGAGAATTTATTGTGAATTTAAAATATGCTGGTAAAGTGGGGAGGGAGATTGTTCATTCAAGTAAGCTATGAAATTCGTATTATGAAACAGGAAACACCTCGACCATTGTCTTCAACTTATCTCACTACGATTCAACCTATTGCGTGGCACAACAGAGAGACGTTGTAGTATCCGCGTCTGTGATTTGCCTAAACGTTCGGCGGAGTCTGCACCAGCCGTAGTGGGCCGAGTTAGACAGATCATTAGAATATTATTCTTTTGGTAACGTTTTATTTCTGACTACAGTACAGTATGTATTACTATCTATTACTACCTACTATGGGCCAGCCGTGTATAGGTGTAACAGAGTTATAATAGTTCAATGGTTGTGATGGCGGAGTTACAGTAGCGACGCGTCAGGTTCCTTTGCATATCGTTTTATTTACTACTACCTACTATGCTGCTATGTCTATACTACTATCTACTACTACTTTGTATCACAAACAGTACTGTATTTGCAAAACTGATATGTCATAAATGTATAGATGTACAGTAGCAGTACTGTCTACCTGTATGTCATGTATGTCATTATGAATTGAAAATGGGGGACCCTGATGTAAACAAGACGAAAGTAAAAATAAAACGTTCAAACTGTTCCAACTTGTGTATTGTTTTCATAAAAGTTGACTAAGATTGTACTCTTGTATTTTGCACTGTACAGTATGTCACAGGTGAGCTTGCTAGCCATTTGATTGTTAACGTGATACTCTGCAGTGCAGGTGAATAAAGTAGAAGCACTTCATATAGTGTACAATGGGGGAAATAAGTATTGTTCAGTAAATGTATTTCCAATTAGCGTATTCAAGCGAAATTTGCACCAGACGTTTGTATTAACTCAAGAAATCTAAACATTAAAGTCCATATGTAAATAAAGTTATGTGTAATCAAGTGGAATGAAACAGGACAAAAGTATTGGACACACTAAGAAAAAGCAGTACACCACAGCAAGGAAAGGCAAGGAACTAGCTGAAAAGCTTGTTTCTTTATATACATTGCGTACAGCTTGTTATATTACATTTTATTGTATTTTCTTGTTCTTGTGGCCATCTTGGTCGACAGGTCATTTGTCAAGTAATTGGTCAAACGTTTCACACCGAAACGTCATGATATGATTTCAGGCTGCCAATAAATTTGGAAAAACCTGGAGTGCGTGCCTGGACATTGTTTCCCTATTTTTATGTGTGGTACAATACACCATTCCCATCAGAACGCTTGAATAACAGAAGAGACAGTTTTGTATGTAACGTTGTGTTTAATAACAATAACAAAACACACCAATAAAAATTGCATAAATAGCAGCATTAACAACAATATAATCTCTCATTTACATAACATAACTTATTATTTGATACACACAATTGTTACCCACTCAGAATATCCTCCTTCCAGAAAATCCTCCTTCCAATGTGCTGCTTGCCTGCATGGTTAAATAAAAAAAAAATATATATAAAAATCACAGCATGGGTATAGTGTGTGCAAATCAGCTTCAGAATAGAAATCAAAATAGCACTTATTAGGAGTTGTTTGTAATTAGGCTGTACATCGGATATAAATGAAGACGTCAATACAAATGTATGAAGCTACACAACGGTTTACTGAAAATAGCATTATCCAGGGCTCCAGGGGTTTTTCTCTTATTCGTTGGGAATGGAGTACCTGAATAAAAGACAACCAAATATAAGCTTGTAAATAAAAAGCGAGTTTGAATGAATGAAAACTTTATTTAACAGATTGCAGCATGGGTACAATACAGTACGGTGCAATACACACAATTGTTAAGGGGATGCAGACCAGAGAAAGGCGTTTGTCTTGTTTACATCAGGGTCCCCCATTTTCAATTCATAGTGACATTTATGACATACACAACATACATGACATCATGACATTTATGGCATAGGGACATACATGACATACAGGTATATAGTACTGTTACATTTGTGACATATACGATATGCAAATATACAGTACATTGTTACCCATAGATCCTAACAGAGATATGCAAATATACAGTAGCCTACTCATCAATTTACTTATTTAATAGGGTTTAATTGTTTATATGTTTATGACCGATCAGCATTTTGATCCAATACTAGTAGACTATTCGAAAATTTGAAATGTAAGAGACTGTGCCAACCTACCTGGGTTCCATCCTAGAGGCAAATCTTTCCTGTGACAAAATGGCATCCAATGTAATAAAAAAAACTCAACCAACGAACTAGATTATTGTGTGCAAATGCAGTATCACATTAATAACTGTCCTTTATGACATAAGCATTTATCACTGTATTATACTACAACTCTATACATACATCTGAGTAGTAATTAGCACTATTACTCAGTAGTACTAATTTATATATTTATATATTGTATATTTATATATACAACAGACGAGAGAGAGAGCTTGACATGCATCGCTGTGGCAGAGGCTGGTGTTGTGCTTGTCGTCTTTCCTGTGACAAAATGGCATCCAAGGTAATACAAAAAGTCAACCAATGAACTAGATTCTTTTACCGGATCTCCTCTCTGGTAAACAAGAATACCCTGAAGACTCTGGCAGGAGCACTCATTCAAGGGTACTACGACTATGCTTGCACCTCATGGTACCAAAGCACCTCAAAGGCGCTAAAAACAAGATTACAAACATCACAAAACAAACTGGTCAAACTTCTACTTGACCTTACCCCTAGAACCCACCACACCCCTGCCCACTTTGACAACCTAGGATGGCTTAGAGTAGATGACAGAGTACAGCATTTATATAGAGCTTTTATCCAAAGTGCTTTACAACTTAATGTACATTAAACTTGAAAACAAGTTTTCATTCAGTCTGTCTCGTCTCTCCCTCCATCGGGGGGGGTAGTAGAGTGTAGAGTGGAGGTAGTGGGGTGGGGGTAGTAGAGTGACTATACTGTGTATGTACTGTAGGTGTGACACGGAATGCGGCGAAACCCCCACACACACAAACACACACACACACACAAACACACCATTGAAATGCTAATTGTTGGGGCATTTCCATTCCCCCCAAGGTTGAGAAGAAACCACAGTACGGGGATATTGATTGATTGATTGAACATTTTATTAACAGATTGCAGAATGGGTACAGTACAGTACAGCTCAATACATACAATTGTTAAGGGGATGCAGACCAGAGAAAGACTTTCGTCTTGTTTACATCAGGGTCCCCCATTTCCAATTCATCATAACATATATGACATACATGACATACAGATAGACAGTACTGCTACATCTATGACATACCAGATTTGCAAATACAGTACTGTTTGTGATACGAAAAGAGTCCAGAAAAGAGAGTATACATTTGACATAGAAACTGTACATTGGAGGAGGTTGGGGGGGAGGTTGGGTAGGAAGAGTGGGTGGGGGACACTGTACAACTGAACAAGCAAAACTGTACATTGGAATATTGACTCCCTCCCTGTCAGAGTGGAGGTAGGTGAATTCCAATGGGTGAAGGCAATCACAGAGACAGAGAGTGTTTACTCTTGAACAGGTTCGACTTTAATAGTAAGAACACAGAGTAAATTCTAAGAGAGACAAGTGCTAATAGCACAAGTGGAAAATAAGGTAAATGGGAGCTTATTGGAGGTCCAGAGTAGAACCGTCCGCGTTATCCCCGAACGCAATTAGTGAAGACCTGACAATGAACAAGCAGAAGAGAGGTATGTTACATAGACACCAAATACCAACATTCCACACACACCCCCGTGACAGCCAATCAGGAACCACCCCTAAGTGACAGCACTAATTGACAGGGAAATGACAGGTGACAAGCCTAGTGACATATGCCAGGAATGTGGGTGGTCACCGACCACAGTCGGTGTCCAGAACGTAACAGTACCCTCCCCCGACGAACGGCACCAGACGTTCACCTAGGAGCCTCGGGATTCAGCCGCCGGAAATCAACGATCAGGCTGGGATCTAAAATATCCCTTTGAGGCACCCAAGAACGCTCTTCTATCCCGTACCCCTCCCAATCCACCAAGAACTGAAACCCCCTACCCCTCCGCCTACAACCCAGTATCCTCCGCACCGTGTAAATGGGTTGACCGCCAATAAACCGGGGCGGAGGAACCACAGGCAGTGGCGGGGCCAAGGGCGATGAGAGGAATGGCTTCAACAGGGACACATGAAACGTCGGGTGAACCCTCATAGAGCTCGGAAGTCGTAGCTTGTAAGCCACTGGATTAACCCGATGAATCACTTTAAATGGTCCTATAAAGCGAGGAGCCAGCTTCTTGGATTCCACCCGGAGAGGGAGATCCCGGGTGGAAAGCCAAACCCGCTGCCCTGGACGGTAAACTGGAGCCGGACGACGCTTACGGTTAGCCTGCCGTTGGGTACTAACCGAAACCTTCTGTAGCGCCTTCCGAACCTGTTTCCACGTCCTGCGACAGCGAGCCACATGTGCCTGGGCTGAGGGCACCTCCGCCTCCTGCTCCTGCTCGGGAAACAGAGGAGGTTGAAAACCATACTGGCACTGAAAGGGAGACATACCGGTAGAAGAGGAGAGAAGGGTATTATGCGCGTACTCAGCCCAAGCCAACCTCCTACTCCACGTTGCCGGACTACCGGCAACGTAACATCTCAAGACCCCCTCCAAATCCTGGTTGACCCTCTCCGTCTGCCCGTTCGTCTGCGGATGGAACCCAGACGACAGACTGACAGAGGCGCCGAGGCCGGCGGCAAACGCCTTCCAGAACCTGGAGGCGAACTGAGGACCCCGGTCCGACACGATATCTACTGGCAGCCCGTGGACCCGAAAGACATGCTGTATAACTAAATCAGCAGTCTCCCGGGCCGAAGGAAGCTTGGGGAGAGGGACAAAGTGAGCCGCCTTAGAGAACCGATCCACCACCACCAAGATGGTGGTGAACCCGTCCGAAAGGGGAAGACCAGAAATAAAGTCCAGAGATATGTGTGACCAGGGTCGTTTAGGAATAGGAAGTGGTCGGAGGAGACCCGCCGGTGCCCGTCGAGAGGTCTTACTACGTGCGCACACCGGACAGGCCGCCACAAAGGAACGCGTATCCCCCTCCACTGTCGGCCACCAGAACCTCCTACGGATAAATTCCAGGGTCCTGGTTGCCCCTGGGTGGCTGGTGAGGGATGACGCATGTGCCCACTGTAGCAAGCGTGAGCGCGCCACCTTGGGAACATACGACCGTCCCGGAGGACCCCCACCAGGATCGGGCTCCCGCGTTAGCGCCGACCTTACCACCTTCTCTATGCCCCAAGACACGGGTGCCAAAATCAAGGCCGGTGGAATAATGGGATGGGGCTGCTCCTCCCGACCAGGAAGATCAAACTGGCGCGACAACGCGTCAGGTTTGATATTCTTGGAGCCGGGTCTATAGGAGATGGTATATCGAAATCGTGTGAAGAACAACGTCCACCTGGCCTGGCGAGCGTTAAGGCGTTTAGCCCCTTGGATGTAAGCCAACTTCTTATGATCAGTCCAAATAATGAAAGGATGTGCCGCCCCCTCTAACCAATGTCTCCACTCCTCCAGTGCCAATTTGATCGCCAATAACTCCCGATTACCCACGTCGTAATTACGCTCGGCTGGTGACAGACGGCGAGAAAAAAAAGCACACAGGTGCACTTTCCCATCCTTTAAGCATTTCTGAGAGAGCACCCCCCCCACCGCGACGTCAGAGGCATCCACCTCCACAATGAACGGAACCTCCGCGTCATGGCGGATCAATACAGGAGCGGATGTAAAACGACGTTTAAGATCGCAGAAGGCCGACTCAGCCCTAGGCGACCATTCAAAGCCAGGGAGAGAGGCCTTAGTGAGAGCTGTTAAAGGATTGGCTAAGGCGCTAAAGTTGCGAATAAAGCGCCTGAAAAAATTTGCAAAGCCCAAAAAACGTTGTAACCCCTTGAGCGACGAAGGTCGTGGCCAGTCCAAAACTGCACTCACCTTGGCTGGATCCATGCGCAGATCGCCCTTCGTCAACACAAAGCCCAGGAAGGACACGGTGTCCGTGTGAAACACACACTTCTCAGCCTTAACGAATAGTTGATGCTTGAGGAGACGGTCTAGCACCTCCCGAACGTGCATTTGGTGTTGCACCATATCGCGAGAAAAAATCAGGATATCATCTAAGTAGACAAACACGACACCCCAATCAAGTCTCGCAGCACGTCGTTAACCAGGGCTTGGAAGACTGCCGGAGCATTAGCCAAACCAAAGGGCATGACCAAATACTCATAGTGCCCATTGGGTGTGTTAAATGCAGTCTTCCACTCGTCTCCCTCTCTAATCCTGACCAGGTTGTATGCATTACGTAAGTCAAGTTTAGAAAAGACCTGTGCCCCCTGTAAGCACTCAAAGGCCGTGTCCATGAGGGGTAAGGGATATCGGTTCTTGATGGAAACGTCATTCAATCCCCTATAATCAATGCATGGGCGCTGATCCCCATCTTTTTTATCAACAAAGAAGAAGCCAGCGCTGGCAGGGGAAGTGGAAGGGCGTATGTGCCCCGCAAGCAATGCCTCCTCTATGTAGGTGTTCATGGCCAAGGTTTCGGGGCGTGAGAGAGAGAACATTCGCCCGCGAGGCGGGGAGGTACCGGGTAGAAGATTAATGGGACAGTCGTATGATCTATGAGGTGGAAGTGCTTTAGCACGCGTCTTGCTAAAAACGTTCGCCAGGTCCCAATAGATCTCAGGCACCCCTATCAAATCGGGATTAGAGGGTAGATCAGAATCTGCCACGCTCCCCACCATCCTGGAGAAAGAGGGAGGAGACAAAAGAGAAGAGGGGGGGGGAGACAAGGGTTTGGGCAAACTCCCGCTGACGATCGACTTGACGTCGGCCGCCGTTGAGAGTTCGCCCGTGCTCCAATTAATGACACGAACACATGATGACAACCAGGGATGACCCAACACCATGACAGAATAGGGGGAAAAGATGACAAAAAATGTAACCCATTCCCACTCCCCACCCGCCACCCGGATGTGTAAAGGAACTGTGCGCTGGGTGACGCTCCCACTGCCCAGAGGCCGACCGTCCAGGGCATAAACTGGTAAGGGAACCCCTAAATCCTCCACTGGGGTTCCCCACTCCTTCACCAATCCCACGTGAATAAAATTGCCCGCCGCCCCTGAGTCAATGAGAGCCTTAGTTCCCCTAATGTCACCCCCACAGTTGATCGCCACCTCAAAAAATTTACGAGAATCTGTGGTTTTGGCAGGAATGAGCCCACCTGCTGGCGCTTTCTCGAAGCCCGACGGCGCACCTTCCATTCCCGATTGGCGCCGAGCCGATACAGCCTGGACCCGACAGCTGCCGAAGCGGTGACCGGTGCGGCCGCACCGAAAGCAGCGTCGCTCTTTGATGAAGCGCTGCCTCTCGTCGTCCGAGAGCGACAGCGCTCCAAGCTGCATGGATTCATCACCCAGTGGCCCACTCGTGTAATGCATGGAATTATCAACACCAGGAGAAGAAGGAAAACATACCTGGGTGTTGTTGACATGCTCCTTCTCCCTCTCCCGGTGCCGATTGTCCATCTTGATGGTGGTGTTGATCAGCACTTCCAGCTGCTCGGGGATCTCACGCGCGGAGAGCGCATCTCGCATCCGCGCTGAGAGTCCCCTGACGAACAGAACCACGCAGACGTTCTCCGCCCAAGCTGTCTCCCGAGCCAAGATTCGAAAATTGATAGCGTAAGCTGCGACCGTGCGGAGGCCCTGCCGGCAGTCGAGAAGACGACCACCAGCCTCGAAGATCGAGAGTACCCGGGAAGTATCGAATACTCTTCTCAATTCCCGGGTAAAGGCGTCCAGACTGTCGCAGATTATCGCCCCCGCCTCTAATTCCGCCGTAGCCCAGGAGAGAGCTTGACCGGTGAGCAGTGTGATAATATGCGCTACCTGCGCTGTCTCCGATGGAAATGATCGTGGTTGCAGCCGGAAAACGAGTAGACACTGGGTGATGAATTCCCGACAACCATCCGGTGATCCATCATAGCGAGCGGGCGCCTGCAGATGTGGCTCGTGGGACCGTTCCTGGACCCCGAACACCCCCCGACTCTCCTCTGCGTGGAGCGCTGCTTCTCCCATCGCCGACTGAACACCAGCCACTCCTTTTTGGGCTTGTCGGGCTGTGGCCAACGCCGACTGCGCCACCGCTTGGGATGATCCGACGACCCCGTTGAGTCGGATTAACTCGGCGCTGACCAGCTGTTGATGTTCCTCCATCCGTGTCTGGGCTGCTCCCTGCGCCTGGAGCATCTCCATGATGGCCTCCATGGAATTCTGATGGTCAGGTCTTCTGTCAGAGTGGAGGTAGGTGAATTCCAATGGGTGAAGGCAATCACAGAGACAGAGAGTGTTTACTCTTGAACAGGTTCGACTTTAATAGTAAGAACACAGAGTAAATTCTAAGAGAGACAAGTGCTAATAGCACAAGTGGAAAATAAGGTAAATGGGAGCTTATTGGAGGTCCAGAGTAGAACCGTCCGCGTTATCCCCGAACGCAATTAGTGAAGACCTGACAATGAACAAGCAGAAGAGAGGTATGTTACATAGACACCAAATACCAACATTCCACACACACCCCCGTGACAGCCAATCAGGAACCACCCCTAAGTGACAGCACTAATTGACAGGGAAATGACAGGTGACAAGCCTAGTGAATGTGGGTGGTCACCGACCACAGTCGGTGTCCAGAACGTACCACCTCCCAGCAGAACTCGGCACCGCCCCAACTCTGGACTAATTTAAAAAACTGCTCAAAACCCACCTCTTCAACTTGGCCTTCAACCCCTAACTTTCTCACTTTATATGTATATGTTGTGTCTGTCCACTATGTTTGTTAATTTGTCATCTCCCCCCCCCCCCCCTATGTAAAGCGACCTTGGGTCCTCTGAAAGGCGCTATATAAAACGAAGTTATTATTATTATTATTATTATTATTATTATTATTATTATTATACTTGGTCATTTACTGTACATTGGGGGGGGGTTGTGTTAGGACATTTACAGGGGCCAGTTTAGAATTGCAGTCTCCCATAGGTGTTTTTTGAGAGTGTTTTTGAAAGTGGGAAGTATTTTGACATGTACATGGGTACTTTGGTCGTGTAGTGTATCTTGTAGACCAGGCCCATTGCAAGTTGTGTCTACTCTAAGCCATCCTAGGTTGTCAAAGTGGGCAGGGGTGAGGTGGGTTCTAGGAGTAAGGTCAAGCAGTAGTCTGACCAGATTGTTTTGAGATGTTTGTAATTTTGTTTTTGTTTCTGACACAGGTTCCCCTCAACTACAGTATAGACTGTTAATAGATGACAGGACCTAAGATGGGGTTACACACTGTACCAGGAGAACTGTAGACCAGGAGTTGTGTTACAAGAGAAGTGATTCAAAACTAAAACTTTGTTTGTAATGACAGCTTCAAGGATGCTTTCTGTATGATCACCCGTATGATCACCCCCCCCCCCCCCCCACCTCCAATGTACAGCCCTCACCCAACCCACCCAACCCCACCCCACCCACCCAACCTCCTCCAATGTACAGTTTCTACGCCAAATGTATATACACTCTTTTTCTGGACACTTTTGTATCACAAACAGTACTGTATTTTCAAATCTGATATGTCATAAATGTATAGATGTAGCAGTACTGTCTATCTGTATGTCATGTATGTCATATATGTTATGATGAATTGAAAATGGGGGACCCTGATGTAAACAAGACAAAAGTCTTTCTCTGGTCTGCATCCCCTTAACAATTGTATGTATTGAGCTGTACTGTACCCATTCTGCAATCTGTTAATACACTTTTCAATCAATCAATCAAGTATTCAGGTGTGATTTTGGCCCATCAGTATCCTTCTGACTCCCTGATCAGAAATGTTGCGAGGAGCACCAGTGCATGGCCGGTTGATGATGGAGTGATGTTGCTTCCAATGGTGCTTACTGGAAGATTCTGAAGTTGTGAAATACGTCTTTAGCCAATTCTATTTTCATGATTTGCAACAATCTGTTTGTGAAGGTCTTGAGAGGCGAGCCCTTTGCTTTTACCCATCAGTTGATGTTTCTTGTGTGGCACCTTGGTAACAAACAAAAAAACATTTTATAGCCCATTAATATATTCTAACCCAGTTGACATTATTAGCACAGATAGGAGGTAGAGTTGCCTCCTAATTAGTTTTGGTTTTCAGCTAGTTCCTTGCCTTTCCTTGCTGTGGTGTACTGCTTTTTCTTAGTGTGTCCAATACTTTTTTCCTGTTTCATTCCACTTGATTACACATAACTTTATTTACATATGGACTTTAATGTTTAGATTTCTTGAGTTAATACAAACGTCTGGTGCAAATTTCGCTTGAATACGCTAATTGGAAATACATTTACTGAACAATACTTATTTCCCCCATTGTACACTATAAGAAGTGCTTCTACTTTATTCACCTGCACTGCAGAGTATCACGTTAACAATCAAATGGCTAGCAAGCTCACCTGTGACATACTGTACAGTGCAAAATACAAGAGTACAATATTAGTCAACTTTTATGAAAACAATACACAAGTTGGAACAGTTTGAACGTTTTATTTTTACTTTCGTCTTGTTTACATCAGGGTCCCCCATTTTCAATTCATAATGACATACATGACATACAGGTAGACAGTACTGCTCCTGTACATCTATACATTTATGACATATCAGTTTTGCAAATACAGTACTGTTTGTGATACAAAGTAGTAGTAGATAGTAGTATAGACATAGCAGCATAGTAGGTAGTAGTAAATAAAACGATATGCAAATATAAAGTAAGGAACCTGACGCGTCGCTACTGTAACTCCGCCATCACAACCATTGAACTATTATAACTCTGTTACACCTATACACGGCTGGCCCATAGTAGGTAGTAATAGATAGTAATACATACTGTACTGTAGTCAGAAATAAAACGTTACCAAAAGAATAATATTCTAATGATCTGTCTAACTCGGCCCACTACGGCTGGTGCAGACTCAGCCGAACGTTTAGGCAAATCACAGACGCGGATACTACAACGTCTCTCTGTTGTGCCAGGCAATAGGTTGAATCGTAGTGAGATAAGTTGAAGACAATGGTCGAGGTGTTTCCTGTTTCATAATACGAATTTCATAATAAAAGCGGCCCGCTTAAAAAATAAATAATAGCTTGTGCCGTTTCAACGTTGACAGTTATCAATTGCTTGCGCTCAAAGGATATTTTATAAAACGAGGCATACAATATAATACTATGTATTTGAGCCAAAACATGTGGTCAGAAAACAGTGCATTTTGGCCATTCGCTCTCATTCTCTCTCAGCCTCTCTCTCCCTTTGTCGAGGGCGGAGCTTCTTGAATGAACAGGCACCTCGGCACGTTGTCACCAGCTGTATGAGAGCGCCCCCGCTGGTCATTGTTAACATTAACCACGCAAAACGGCATCAAAACGGTCGGCAAACAGTTGTTCCATGGCTATTTGTGGCTGTATCTGTATACTCTGCGTCCCACAGAGCCCTCTTCACTCGCTGGAGCGACTCAGAAAGCAGTCTACACTATCCCTGGGGTGTCCCCGGGTATGATGCAGCTCATCATAGAGTACGCCTACACACGCTTTGTGCTGGTGACAGCAGAGAACGTGGAAGAGCTTCTGGTGGCTGCAGACCAGCTTCTCGTCACTGGCATAGTAGGAGCGTGCTCTGACTTCCTAGAAGGCCAGCTGTCTCTGGAAAACTGTGTCGGCATCGGGAGGTTCGCGGACATCTACTGCTGCCCTGACCTGATGCGCAAGGCCCATCTCTTCATTGTGTGCCACTTTGAGGAGATGTTGCACGTCTCACAGGAGTTTGTGGAGCTGTCCCCACAGCAACTGGTGGACATCATCGAGAGGGATAACCTGAACGTGAAGAGCGAGGAGACGGTGTTTGAGGCTGTCCTCCGTTGGATCGACCACTCCCGTGAGGAGCGTAAAACACACATCCCTTTGCTGCTGCCCAAGGTAACCAATTGTATTACGGATACACAAACATGGTTGCTAGTGCCTGAGCCACATTTATTTTTAATTGTATTTTTATTATTTAACTTTTTCTTGTTTGTCTGTCTCTTGTCAAGTTCATTCAGGGTTCGAATTATCATCTGAGAGCTATGGGGGCCCCCTGAATTTTTTTTCCCAATTTATTTCCTGGAATTGTGGCTGTTTTCGAAGTCATATTTAGAGGAATATCTCATTAGGATTAGTCTAATACTAAGTAATAATGACATCACACAACAGTCTAATCATTAGACTATTGTGTGATGTCATTATTCAGTCTCATTCTTAACCATCAATATTTATCAATATTTGTTAATTTTCTTACTCACCACTGATATATAATGCCATATTTACTTATTTGCATTTTGCATCTGATAAAATACAACAATTTCATTTGAAAAATGAGACCACATTTATGAACTTGAATTAACATTTATTTGTCTCTGCACTTATAAATCAAAATTAACTAAATAATCTAATGGAAAATAAATAGTTGTATGGCACAACAGCAGCATTTATCAGGATACAGTAAGTAACATTATCATCTGATAATAAAATGAACATAAAATAAATACTTATAATCTAAATAAATAATGTTTTTTTTCATCTCTGTGGCAATGTGCTCTATGATCTGTGCACAAGAATGATCGGATCGGTGAGCTGGCCCGACTGTGGCACCGTTCAACTCATTAAGTGTCATAAGGGGGTTCAGTTTGGTATACGGCAACCTTTCTTTAGCGACAGTACATGCTGCCCTGAATGAACTGGCTGTCTCCTTGAGCAAAGCAGATGTGATTTCGCTCACTTTTTTTGGAAGCACTTCCTTCTGGTTTTGACTTTCTATTTCTATAGCTTGCTTATGAGCAACGCTATCACTGTGCAAGTATATTTTCTTCCTCAACGTCTTGCTCTGAGAGCAAATGGGAACGTCTTGTCCCATTCATCCACTGCTCTGCCAAATGGGCTCCAAATGATTTATTTAACAATGTCTTGGCGTTTTTACATGGAAGGCAGCCAATGCATCCCTCCTTGACAAATAACCAGCTATATTTATTTTTCCAAAAGTTCCACTGACTCGGACCCCAGCATTGTGGTGGATGAGTAGCAGCGCAGTCCAGGTCTAGTGGTCTAACCGGCGGGGTAACAATAACAGGTGCACAGAGCTAACACTAGTACTAGCACTAGCAGTGTCAACTTCAGTGACAGTAGCGCTGCTAGCTGCTGCACTAACAGCGTCAGTCTTTGGCCTTTTTATAAAACCAAAGCTATCCAGCTTTGTACAGCCTTGCGGCGGGTTGAGCCTTTTTTTTGGCGGCATGTGGCGTACTGTTTAGTGTTTATGTTTTCAGTTGCAGGACACGGACCGGCAGCCTTCTGTTTACAGCAGCTGGTTGCTGCTTCTTCTTCACTAGGTTGGAGTAGCGTTAAACTTATGGGCGACGCTCATGGGTGACGCATAGCGGCTTGGAGGTGAAATGCAGCCTATTCCACAACATGAATTACTCGGTTATTTTAAAAACTGAAAAGTTAAATATGATCTATTAACTATTTATTTAGGTAACATAAATAATACTAATTCGTACATTAAAAAAAATATTATAT
>NC_140173.1:70811786-70839286 GCF_963971535.1 Notolepis coatsorum
GCAAGGCACCTCAGCTTTAACCGCTCCAGTGTTAGCTGCTCAGGGGCCAGTAGTAGAGTGCCTGACCATAGCGTCTTTATACCTGTATCACTGGACATATAAATGCATATTAAATCAAATCAAATTTATTTGTAAAGCCCGAAATCACAAGTTAATGTCCCCATGGGCCGGACAAGTCTTCTTTAAACTATTCAAGAAGAAACATCCCAATAAATCAAGAACAAAAAACCCACCATGAAATCCAAAATAAATGTAAAGTAATAAATGCAACACTCCCAGACATACCCCAGCGAAGGTAAGGAAAAACCTAGCAATAGGAAAAAAGCACCACAGGCGATGTGGAGGAGAGAAACCTTAGAAGGGCCGTTCAAAGGGGAGATCCCCCTTCTTGGATGTCGGTGATAATAGTGTTGCTATGGATGGGTGGAGAATAAAACAGGCGAATAGTTGGTATGTATGTACATATATGTGTAATAAAACACAAATATGTGCATGCAATAGCAACTGGGGTACATAAGAAAAATGTTGAAACATTTAAATATATTACAACTCTGTACATACATGTGATTAGCATTATACTCAGTAGAACAAATGTATATATATTATACCCAGCTTAATCACTATATTAATATTACTATTGCACTTTACTGTTACATTTGCACTCGGGTTGGATGCCCCACTTATTTTCATTGTAATGTACTTATGCTGTATGATGACAATACATTTCAATGTAATCTAATCTAACTGGTACTATGACCTGAATTATGGTCCTAGAGGTCAGTGATTTGATGCTCTTTTGGTGTTTTGGCGATGGTGGCATAAGAGAGTGCTGTCTTAACGTAAGAGAGTGCCGTCTTAACAGGTCGTGGGAAATCTCCCATATACAGTAGGCATTGGATTGGGTGGAGAGCTGGTGACTGCATGCAAATGCCCTCGTATGCCCTGTGTATGGTGACATGTCACCGATATGGAAACACACCTCTTCAATCAATATCTGAAATGCAAATAAATAAATAACCTTCTTAATAAATATAATATTATTATTGTAGTGGGTTCTATAGAGACATAATTCCCCATGGTATTGTTTTGATGTGTTGATGGGGCACTGTCACTTTAAGGAGGTTGGTTTTGGGGTTGGGCTGAGAGGAGACGCCCTGTGTGGTGTTTCATTGATAAATATTTGATTACTACGAGCTGTCAGAAGCTAGCACGGCATAGTTCTGACAGCTGTCACTTGTGCTACTGCGAAATAAATGACACACGGCTTTGTGTTGTCAACTGATAGAAATTGTGCGTTTCTCTATTCCGACGATTTCTACAATATAATATATATATAAATAACTGTGTTTTACTAGTACCTTACTACTATGTACTATGTTACTATCCTTATACTACTACCTACCATGCTAATATGTCTATTATACTATGCACTCAGGGTGTAACACTTAAGTTCAACACTATTTGACGAACAATGCCACTGACCATAAGCTGCCAGAGATGCACATCTCCTGCTGACCAGAAAACCACACACTTTTCTGATAGTGGGGTGCCTGGACACTCAGTCATTTAAAATGTATATGCGAAAGTTTCGTTTTCACTTCTAATTTGAAGATAAGGATCTATAGAACAATTTGGGCTTGAGTGTCAAGAAACCAGTTGAATTTAATAAAAATGTATCCAAAATGGCCACAATCGAAATCATGAATTCTTAAAAAACGTCTTAATGTTCACACAATTGCTGTGTAATATAATTTTGTATTGCTATTTTAAGTTAATACTGTGTGACGAATCAACTGGAGTTCAAATATTGATGTTTTGAATATTCTGGTATGGCAAAAATCAAAGATGGCTGCAATTTCTGTATTTATTTCGAATTACGCTTCATAACTTTTATTCTATTGAACCTAGAATGGTGATGTTGGTGCCTGTACCTAGGTTTTCATGAATGAGTAATTGAATACAAATAAAATAAACATGATTGGAGCATCTTATATGATATTTCACACAATGAGACAATAAATATGTGGAGAACTAGATATGAGAACTGTAAACAACAGTTGATTGTGAAGGACAAACGATGATTGTGAAGAACGTCCTCATCACAAGAAAGGCTCTGCATCTCAGCACCAATGTCAACGCCATGCCAAAGACCTGATGGAGGTGTTGCTGAGCAATGGGAATCCCTTTGAGGAGGGCAGTAAAGACCTGGTTACATTAGACAATAAGGTGTGTGAGTCTGCGGCTGCTGCCCTATCTGTCCATCAACTCGAGTCTACGGGACAAGAGCAGTACAACAATTTCAGGAAGAGTGCTTGAATCAAATGACAGACTTCTGACAGCACCAATCAAGCGAAATAACGTACTGTTGTTCCATGAGAAGAAAACACAGAAGAAGACAGCAAATAAGCCGATATTTCTGTTGACAAGGAGTTAGTTGCGCCAGGTGTAACAAGACATTTTCTCATTCCTGTCAAATAAGTTGTTAACAGATGGACAGTTCCCAGATGACAAGGATGTCTACCATGTTGGAAACAGTCCACCAATGGATCAATGCAACCATGAGGAAGCTGATACTTGTGTCCTATAATACATCTCCTCCACGCCCTCCAAACATCAAGGGTGCATACTGGAGATACAGATGTTTGTCCTAATCCTTCTGACTAATTTCCATCACATCAAGCCACTAACAACTACACACCCACTCAGGGATGTGCACAGGACTTTAGAGGAGCAGGTGCTCAAAGGCTGAAAAGGGCACTATACCTGTGTGTGTTTTAACCGAGCGCGCGTAGCGCACAAGACCGATTTTTAAGGGCCCTTTTCGGGCGTGGGGCCCCCTTTTTATGCTTTTTGGGGGGTTTTGGTGATCAAATATTGAATATTTTTACAAAAACAACTCAAAGTTTCTGTTTGACACAGTTGCAAAACTTACGCAGAAACAACCAAGTGCCCTAAACCATGCGTTCTCGGCTAACGAATTCATGAAATCTTTTACCAAGAAAATTGACCTCATTAGAGATGAAATTGTTGCTTTACTCAACAATCAGAGTCCCTCCCAACCTCTGACAGGCATTCCCCCTGACTTTGATTCCAGCCATACGCTATGCTGCCTTGAAAACGTCTCACTTAGTGCCCTCTCTAAACTGGTTGGCGCGGCTAAACCCTCAACCTGTCTGTTTGACCCTCTTCCAGCAACTCTCATCAAAAAACTCTTCCCCACTCTAGGCCCTGCCCTACTCAATATCTTCAACACCTCCTTGTCTACTGGCATGGTGCCCCTGGCCTTTAAATCAGCCGTCATTAAACCACTACTTAAAAAACCGAACCTCGACCCTCTAATCTTTACAGACCTATCTCCAATCTTCCGTTCCTATCCAAAGTGTTAGAACGGATCGTCGCAACGCAACTTACTGACCATTTATCAAACAATAATCTTAATGAATCATTTCAATATGGCTTTAGAGCCTTACACTCCACCGAAACGGCGGTTACCAAAGTCACAAATGATTACTGCTCTCTCTTGACTCAAACCTCACTTCTGTGCTCTTATTGCTTGATCTCAGTGCAGCCTTTGACACTATCGATCACTCGATTCTTCTAGGTCGGCTTGAGAATCATGTTGGCATTCGGGGTCTCGCACTAGCTTGGTTTAAATCCTATTTAACTGATAGAACACACTGCATGGTTTATAATGATTTAACATCTGAGACCCTCCCAGTGCAATGTGGTGTCCCACAAGGCTCTGTCCTGGGCCCTTTGCTATTTTCGATTTACATGCTACCCCTCGGCGATATCATACGCAAATTTGGCATAAACTTTCATTTTTACGCTGATGACACCCAATTATATATACCTATTAAGCCAAATGATTCCTCCCAACTACAAAACCTTGAGGCCTGCTTGCTTGCCGTCAAAAAATGGATGTCGCAAAACGTTCTACTCCTTAATGCAGATAAAACTGAGATGTTAATTGTTGGCCCCCCAAACCACAGAGGCCTGTTTCAGGACATCTCCCTCAACTTTGATACCTGTCATGTATCCCAGAGCTCCACCATAAAAAACCTCTGAGTAATTTTTGATTCCTCCCTCTCATTTAATGCACATATAAAAAATGTCACCAAAATTGCATTCTTCCATCTTCGTAATATCGCAAAAATTCGCCCCATTTTAACTCTGGCTGATGCTGAAACCCTGATTCATGCTTTTGTCTCATCACGTCTGGACTACTGTAATGCACTTTTTTCAGGCCTACCTAATTCAAGCATCAAAAATCTTCAACTCGTGCAAAATGCGGCTGCACGGATACTAACTAGAACTCGAAAATTTGATCACATCACACCAGTTTTGTCCGCCCTACACTGGCTTCCTATCCAAGCCCGATCAGACTTTAAAGTGCTACTCCTCACCTACAAAATTTTAAATGGGCTTGCACCGCTCTATCTATCCGATCTCATCTCCCGATACTCGCCTGCTCGTGCTTTGCGCTCACAAAATGCGGGGCTTCTATCGATCCCTAGGGTTAAAAAGAAATCCGCCGGCCACAGAGCCTTTGTCTACCGCGCTCCCTACCTGTGGAACAAATTACCTGCCGTCATCAGGGGCGCCTGCTCTGTCGAAGCTTTTAAATCCCTGCTTAAGACTCATCTTTTCTCTCTCTCCTTCAACCTACCCTGATCTCACCTGGTCGGGGACTGACCTTTAGATTAATCTGTCTAGTTTAGTTAGGGTACAGGGTACTACATGGTACTACAGGGTACTACATGGCATTACAGGGTACTACAGGGTACTACATGGCACTACAGGGTACTACAGGGTACTACATGGCACTACAGGGTACTACATGGTACTACATGGCACTACAGGGTACTACATGTCTGCTCTTTTGCAGCACCACAAACATGGGAACTCTCTAACTCTTCCCCCCCCCCCTTCCCCCCCTCCCTCCCCCCCCCCCCCCCCCCCTTCCCTCCCCCATCTCTCTGAGTGCCCGTCTCCTAGCGCTGACTAAGGTGATGGATGCCTCGGGGTCTTGGCCAAGATTGCAGTGACTGCTCTACATGCACCTCCGAGGCCTTGGATCAGTTATTTACCGTCGTCTGTCCGTGGTCCTGTCAACTGATTAACAGTATTAACAGACTGTTAACAGTCAACGCGGTTTCATTGCTGGGTTAAGTACTTCTATTCTATTCACATAATATGCTTACTTCATATATCTACTCCATTCACATATATGCTTACCACTTGTATCTATTGCTATGTCCGCCCACTACAATCACATGAGCTGTCTAACGCCTGTCCCGTCTCCCTGTCCCCCTGTGAGTTGCTGACCTGGAGTGCTGACCGGAGTGTCGGACGTCCCGTGATGAAGGCCGGGAGGTTGCGACCCCCTCTGCGTGCCCCCCTGTCTCCGGAGGTCTCGTAGTGGTGACCGGAGTGCTGGATGTCCCGCGATGATGTCGGGGGGTTCGCAACCCTGTCTGCGCCGCCCCTATCTCCCTGTCTCCGGCTGTCCCTGAGCAATGACCGGAGTGGTGAATGTCCCGTGACTAAGACGGGGAGCACGTGACCCTCTTTGCGCCGCCCCTTTGCCTCAAATAGATCCGCTATCGGCTCTATCTTTAATCTTTCAAAATGTTCAGTTGCTATCGCTATTAGCTCTATCTTTAATCTTTCAAAATGTTCAGTTGCTATTGCATGCACTCATCTGTGTTTCACTACACACATGAGTGCATGCTTACCAACTGTCCGTCTGCAACACTACTATCACCAACATCTAAGAAGGGAGATCCCGCCTTGAATGGCCCTTCTAAGGTTTCTCTCCTCCACACTGCCTGTGGAGCATTTTCCCCTATTGTTAGGTTTTAATGAGTTTTTCCTTACCTTCGCGTGGGGTATGTCTGGGAGTGCTTGCATTCTTTCATTTTTTTCCTTTTTTATCTTAAATTTTTTGGACCTTTATGGTGTTCTTGTTCTGTTCTTGACTTATTGTTATGTTTTCTTCTTGACTTGTTTAAAGAAGACCTGTACGGCCCATGGGGACATTAACGTGTGTTGTCGGGCCTTATAAATAAATTTGATTTGATTTGATATTGAACTATAATAATCAGTGCAGGAGCTCACTTATCCTTGAAAGACACTTTTATCACTGACTTAAAAGGCCCATACATAAATGTTCAGGGGGGAGGTAATAAGTGCTTACCCTACAGACCCCACGAAGTGCTGTATATTCTGTATTGTTTAATATAAATGCATTTTTTATTCCAATCCCGATTTGTATTTGAGATTCCCAAATCCCATCGGACTTGACTTCTTTGTGTCCCTCAGTGAGTGTAATACCAGCATTCAACTGTATGCGCCACAGCGGTTTCTATCATCATCATCATCACCACCCACGCTATGCATAAAATATATAGGTCCGCGGAGAGGCACGCTGAGGAGCCTGTGCAAACTGCAATGGAATATGGGGCATCTCTCTCTCAAATATTTTGATTCTATCCTGACATTTTCAGTTGGAAGGGCAGTCTATATGCGTAACGAATTATTATGATTTTTTTTATGAGGCTCAAAAAGGCAGGTGCTCAAGCACCCCTTGGGCTCTATGTGTGCACGTGCCTGTGTGTGTGTGTGTGTGTGTGTGTGTGTGTGTGTGTGTGTGTGTGTGTGTGTGTGTGTGTGTGTGTGTGTGTGTGTGTGTGTGTGTGTGTGTGTGTGTGTGCGCGCGCGTGCGTGCGTGCATGCGTGCGTTTGCATGGTCTTTGTGTCTATTTGTGTGAATGAGACTAAACAAGCAGTTGGTAGACTGAATGAAAGTGGAAAGAGAGAAAGAAAAAAAGGAAAGGAAGAAAGAAAGAGAGAGAGACAGAGAGATAGAGAGAGAAAGAGAGAGAGGGAGAGAGAGTGAGAGAGAGAGTGAGAGAGACAGTGAGAGAGAGAGAGAGAGAGAGAGAGAGAGAGAGAGAGAGAGAGAGAGAGAGAGAGAGAGAGAGAGAGAGAGAGAGAGAGAGAGAGAGAGAGAGAGAGAGAGAGAGAGAGTGAGAGGGAGATAAAGAGAGGGAGGAAGCAGCCTCTTATGAAACTCAGAACAGATGAAAATCCCCCGCTTCATTTAGAAATTATCTTCTCTCCCTTTTCTTACCATTTTATTCATGTTTTTTTTCTTGAAATGGTTACAAATGTATTCAGGATCACTCTACATAAAGAGAGAGAGAGAGAGAGAGAGAGAGAGAGAGAGAGAGAGAGAGAGAGAGAGAGAGAGAGAGAGAGAGAGAGAGAGAGAGAGAGAGAGAGAGAGAGAGAGATAATCTTGAGGCTTAGTGTTCCACCATGGAGTCAGTGAGGAGCAGGAGACGTGTAAGAAACCAACGTGAATAATGGAGGAAAAAGATGAGTGTGGTTAATATCTAACACACACACATGCACACAGGGCCAACGCCAAGCCTAATCCTAGCAGTTGTTACTGCAGAGGAACTTACACTATCACCCTACCCTATCAGGATAGTGATTCTAAAGTAGGGATGCTACATGAAGTACATACTATATGCTTTGAACACAGCTATCCTCTACTAGTATACGTAATGTTTGTTTTTAAAACAGCGATCTTCTACTAGCATACGTCATGTTTGTTTTTAAAACGGCTATACTTGAAGAAATACACTCCTCGATGTAAATTTAAGTGTTTAATGACAAGGATGAGGAAACTGCAATAGAACAAAATACAGCAACATAAGCTGACAAGGTAACACTGACAAAGATATAGATATATATATATCGCTATATAATGTATACTAATACTTATTAGTGATATAAACAGACTTACAGGAATGAGTGAATGAACTAGTCCAACCAACACAGAATGAGCGAATGTCCGTGAAAACAAAATGGCCGACCCAGCTAAGCCAGTCAGCAGTCCTAATGAGACGCTCCCCCTAGTGGCCGGCGGTAAACTCTTCATCCATACCAGAAAATAAACAACAATAAACCGGAAAGCTACAGTATGAACTGGAATCGGTTAATGGTCTCAGTCCTGTATCCAACTGCCAGACTCGGGTTCATAGCGTGTCAGCGGCCTCCTCGTATGGCCCAGCCGAACAGCCTGGGGCAGCGATGGCGGCGGCTGCGACACCGGAAGCGATGTGCCCGGGGAGATACCTGCAGGAACGGGGTCGCCCTGGGCCCAGAGGCCAGATGTCACCTCATCAGCAGGCGCTGGTGTGGAGGCGCCCATAGCCGAGTATGCTGAACGATCCCCTGGGGCATCACCCAGCCCAGGTAGACAGGTAGGGGCTGGCGTCCCAGGGCTGTGGGTGGTGGCAACAGCGCAGCCGGCTGCTGACGGGCATAGGGTGTGGCTGGCGTGTAACCACGAAGGAACCGCCAGTTGCGCAATGTCAGGTGTCCTGATCCATCCACCCTAACCCGATACTGATCGTGACCTAGTGACTCCACCACCACCCCTGACCTGTCCCACTTGTGGGGGCTCGGGCCTCGCTGGTTCTGGAGGAATACTCTCGCAGAGTGCCAAAGGGCAGAGCGGTCTTGCGTGAGTCCACAGAGACTCGTGGTGTGGGACATCTGGATCTGAAGGGCATCTTCCTTCGCCGCCCATGCCTGGCGCCAGAGCCGCCGGATATGCAGGTTTGAGAATTTCTCAAGTCGGCTGATGAAGGAGAGCGAACCTCAAAGGGGACGACCAAAGATGATCTGCGCTGGCGAGAGGTTGCAGTCGGGGTCAGGTGTGTTGCATAGCATGCAGAAAGCGGTCATGATCAAGACCGCCCGTCGGGCCAGTGTTGGGCATCAGGAGGCGCTTAGCAGTTTTCATTGCAACTTCCGCCCACCCGTTAGACTGTGGAGGAAGTCCTCAGTATGGCTCTCTTTGAACTCTGGACCACCGCCGCTCGAGAGCTCCTCTGGTATGCTGAAGTGGCGAAGAATGCGCGGAGGTGGCGAACAAGGCCAGCTGAGCCTCCCAGGTCAGTACCTGCCATGGAGCTCAGGACCTCTACCCAGGTGTGCGGCATGGAGGTGCCGAAGGACTCTCTCAAGGAGGGATGGAGGAACCACGATGCGGTCTTGATAGAGTAGGACACCATCCTGTCCATAGACGGACTCACAGACCGGTGACAGACTCGCCAGGGCAGGGCCGTTCACGTCAATCCCACCCTCATGCCAAGCGCTCCTATGGACAACGGATTGAAGGACATTTTACTGGCAGTGACCCCCGTCGGATGTGGCAGGGACTGAACACTAACACTTCCTACAAGCCCAGGGGCCTCGCCAATTACTGCAATGGAGGAACCTTTTGTGAAGGTTCACTTGCCCGGGTATCTTGGCAATGTTGTTGTTTGTGTTAAACGTGTCAAATGTTCCTCAGTGTGGAGCATTTGGCACAGTTAAAGGTCGTGTTTGACAGGGGCTGACCCACTGTCACTTTTGTGGTAGTGGCCCATAACAATTGAGTTGTCACAATATTTTGGTGTACAGTTGAGTGTGACTCTTGACCGGGACTCACACTCAACACCGTACAGGCACTGCACATGATAGTATGTGTAGTTGCTTAATTTTTTATAGGTAAGGTTGGTAAGTATCCCCTTATTTATTTATGTTCATTCTCTTGGTGATGGTTTCTTTGGGCTATAGTTGGGAGAAGACCATACATTTTGGTGTGGGGGTGTTATGTATTACTTTCACATGGTGGAGGGTATACTTACTGTCTGTGGTGTATATTCACATTGTGGTTTAAGTGTGCTGTCACTAATTGGTGGTCTGTGATTGACACACTGTTTGTTTCTGTTTTCTTGTAATTAAAATCGCCGCCCTTATCATTTACGGAGGTGTGGTGATGAGGCACCACGCCCTATGAAAGCAGCTCAGAGTACCAGTCTGCAGCTGTCGCTCGTCACTTGGTCTCCAGAGTCTAACCTGAAGGGCTCACCTTGTGCTTTCCACCATTTTACCTTTTTTGCATTTTGTCCATTTTTGCTTTGTTCTATTTCTGACCATGTGCTTTACTTTATTATATGCTGAACCATAGAGACTGGATCACCCAGCTCTCCACTCTTTTTGTTATTAGTTAGCTGTGCAAATAAATACTGTTATTTTTGGTAAACACTTGTCCGTTTTTCCTGTGTCCACCTGCTTACATTCAAGGTCTACCGGGGAAACTAGCCATATTTTCCTGACTGCTCAGGCCTTAGGGCAAGTCAATATAGGATTGAATGTAACAGTATCCCATCTCTCCATTACCATAAATGGCTCAGAAGTGGAGATGGTGAGCAGTTTTAAATTTCTTGGGGTCACTATTTCGTGGGGCAACAGTGGCTTGGGAGGTAGAACAGTCGTCTGGCAATCCGGAGGTTCCCGGTTCGATTCCCGCTCCTCCCGGCCTCAGTGTGGAACTGTACGCTGTAACGTTATATGTTATTTCGCCCGTGGAGGCTGCTGAAGCGCCAGCGGGGCGACGCTGTGGTTTGTCCCCGGCTTCCGTGCGCCGCCGCCGGCTTGACGCAGCAGCGGCGCACGGAAGCCGGGGACAAACCACCGCGTCGCCCCGCTGGCGCTTCAGCAGCCTCCACGGGTGAAATAACATATAACGTTACAGCGTACAGTTCCACACTGATGTACAGTGACACCCAGCAGAGTTTCTAGTTACAGTAGTGACGCGTGAATCGATAGTCCTAACAGTGTTTATTATTAAGAGTCAGATAGTCCGCACAGTGTTTATAGTCCTAACAGTGTTTATTAGTAAGAGTCAGATAGTCCTAACAGTGTTTATTATTAAGAGTCAGATAGTCCTAACAGTGTTTATTATTAAGAGTCCTAACAGTGTTTATTATTAATTAACGTCATAAACCACATATCCGTTGTAGAAGCCCTTCAATGACAGCGCTTTCATATTTTGCGAATGCATAAACTATATCTTAAATTATGGCTATGTGTCTAATATGGCTGTCGCTTATCAATGACTTCGCGACAGCCATATTAGACACATAGCCATAATTTAAGATATAGTTTATGCATTCGCAAATATGAGAGCTCTGTCATTGAAGTGGGTGGTGGCAGCGTTATAGATAGGAGGTGTACTGTATGTCAAATGTCGGTCATGTGGTGGAAGAGTTTAGCACAGTCACACAACAGAACACCAGTGTTTCTAGTAGATATGTTTATTAATATAAATAAACACCTCTGTCTGAACTGGTTCGACCACCAAATGATCCCAGCTCACTCTCTGTGCATCTGCCGCGTCTCTCAGCGGATAAGGGCGTGTGCTAGGGCGGTCACGTGGCCGTGTGGCCAATCAGAGAAACGCTGAACGAAAAGCTGAACACAAGTTGGTTGCCTTTAATATGCACGCGGCCGGGCAGCATGTCGATGTGTCCTTGAGCAAGACACTTAACCTCTAATTGCTACCGATGAGCAGGTTGGCACCTTGCATGGTTGCCTCTGCCGTCGGTGTGTGAATGTGTGTGTGAATGGGTAAAATGTGAGTAACAAATTATAAAGCGCTTTCGATAAAAGCGCTATATAAAAAAGCAGCCATTTACCAATTCAATTGACCTGAGCTGGCACTCCAATAAAAAAACCATTGTTAAAAAGTCCCAGCAACGTATTTTCTTTCTTAGGAAACAAGAGTTAGCTAATAACAGGGTGATTCTACACAACTTCTATCGCTGTGTGATTGAGAGCATTCTTACTTCCTCCTGTACTATATGGTTTGGTAACATTACAGACCAGGAGAAGAAATCTCTGAACAGAATTGTGTGTCTCGTACGCAAGACAATCAGGGTTAGCCTGCCAGCTCTAGAAGAGATCTATGGTACCAGGCTGCTTTCCCGTACCTCTGGCATTATCAACGACCCCTCTGGTCACCCAGCCACAGGCCTGTTTGTCCCCCTCCCGTCGGGCAGACGCTACCGCTCTACCTCTCGGTTTACTAAGAGTTTCTTCGCCAGTGCTGTGTGCAGCCTTAAAAACTCCAAAGGCTAGATTTGTATATTATCCTATTTTATTTTGGTGTGTTATTAGTCAGGTTGTGGAAGTGCTGTTTCTGTGTGTCTGTGCATCATGCACTTTGATTATGCACTTTTACTGTAAATTGTGCCTCTATGCATTATGCACTTTACTATGATATGCACTTTAGGGGATGTTGATATCAACCTTAGCATTTGTCCTTTTATACCAGTGGTCACCAACCTTTTTAAGCCCAAGATCACTTTTTTTTTGGTGAAGGCAAGATCTACCTATTGAAGCGTTGAGAGAAAAAGACAGCCAATATTGTACTTTAAACTAAATGACTTTTATTTGCCTGTATTCTAATTACATGCAATGCTTTGGTCCAACATTAAAATGTCAAACTAGAACTGTAATATGTACTTTCTCAGTCAGTGCTACAGTAAGTGCAATCATCTTATGCAGCATCACTTTTCACATCAAAACAAAAATAGAACTGTAATGTGGACTCTCATATTATTAACATTATAAAATGCTAATTGTAAATATGTTTGTCAAAGTAGAACTGTAATATGTACTTTCTCAGTCAGTGCTAAGTGCAGTCATCTTATGCACCATTCCTTTTCACATCAAAACAAAAGTAGAACTGTAATGTGGAATCTCAGGGAAATATCTAAAAAAAACGATTTTTTCTTTTTTTCTTTTTCTTTTAGGGAAAGATCTACAGGGAAAGTCTCAAAGATCTACCAGTCGATCGCGATCGACGGGTTGGTGTCCACTGTTTTATACTGTCTGTGTTTTTTTTTACTTTTGAATTGTCTGTACTGTTTCTACTCTGCTCTTGTATTGGATTAGTTGTAGACACACAGTGTTTGCTCTGTACCTGTATTCCAATGTGGATTCGTCCATGCATGGCAAATAAAATCTCTGACTCTCTTATAAGGTGGAGAAGGTGGTCAGGGCACCCGTCAGCTGCTGTATCTCGTGTGCTCCCGTGCATCGTCGCGGATGGAGGCCATAAGTGCTGACTCCACGGTACCAGGCACACTCTGCAACCCCAGTGAGAGGCCTTTCGCTGAGCCCGAGGGGGAAGGATGCCTCGAGGTAGCATCTTGCCAGGCAGGTGCACAATGTTGAAGCGCCATGGGAGTTTGTTATCTCATCCACTGTGCGGTCACCAAATATCTTTACTAGGGGCTTATGGTCAGTAACCACAATGAGGTTGTCGGACCCTTGTGTGAAGTATTGTGTCTGTTCCAGACCCAAGGCCATGGCCAGGGTCTCTTCTTTGATGGCTGCATAGCGTTGCTCCGTTGGAGACAGGAAACGTGAACCAGCGAGGGTGATCCTCCATCCTCCTGGGCAACAGTCCGGTATGCCCGATGCACAGCAACAATGTTGTTGGAGCAGGAAGTAACCAATACCACGCTTGGACCAGTCAGGGCGGAGGCAGGTGCACTTCTGCATGTCGTAGATCTCCACGCCATCAGGGATGGCTCCAATTATAGCTTGCTTGTATGTTTGGAAGGCCTCCTCCAGTTCGGGGGACCATAAGAATATGGAGCGCAGGCTGAGGAACGGCTTGAATGGAGCCATTGTGTCATGCAACTGGGCATAGTTAGCAACCTGGTTGACAAGGCCGAACCAGCTCCTGATATCTGTCATGGAGTCCGGGGTGGGGAAGTCACGGATGGCGTCCAAGTACTGGGAGTGGTTCGATGGTAGTGTTCGACACCCTGACGCACCTCTCCGCAAATTGAAACTTGTCTGAGTTTAACACGATGCCTGACCGACCGAAACCCGTCAGGAAATCGATGGTCCTCCACCAGTGTTGCTCTAAGTTGGTGTCACAGTGGATAGTGTCATCCACACAACGTTCCTTGCGCTCATAGTCCAAGAGGACGGCATCAAAATGGCGGTTGTAGACATCCCCTGACGACAAAGAACCCTTGTGGTGCCCTGGTGTAGTGCCAGCGGCCGAAGGGTGTGATGAAGGTGGTAAGATGGCGATCCGATTCATGCAGGGGAACACTGTGGTAGCCGTTCCAGGCTTCCATCTTCCATGGCGGTTTTACAGGTGTCCTTCGGGACACGATGTGCCAGGTGGAATTGAGACTCAGTGGTGAAGGTATCACGTTAAGTTGGCAGAACATGTTGAGAGGTGAGAGGTCCACAGTCCTGCGGGGGGAGCCGTCGTGTTTCCGTGTGACTACCATACGATGGCACCATGTCACTGGCTCGCCGTATGGCACCCATTCAATGACTCCAAGGGCTTTGTTGTGGACCCTTCGCTGCCAGTGTAGAGGCACAGTGGCCGCGGTGTGGCATGCCTTTGGCGTGGCTGCGGGGTCCACGTGCATCTCGATAGGTGGCCCTTCCATGCGCGGCAATGAGGCGTATCTCCCGAGCCAACCTTTCATCCGTGTAACATTTGGGGTTTTGCTCTCCTCAGGTATAATTTTTACGGTACGTATTAACGAGGGGCGCTTTACGCATTGATCTGGTCATGGTGAGTGCAGTTTTAGACTGGCCTCGTCCGTCCTCGCTTAACCTCTTTCGCCCGTGCTGTCTGGGGGCGGACCGCAAATGACATCACGTCATAAATCAAGTTCTCCAGACTGTCTGACCAAATTATTGTTTTTCTTTTCAAATGTATTCAAGTATAAACATCATAACCATGTCACAATGTATATTATCATCAATATGTTACTTTACCAATAGGTTAAAGTGTTATTAGATAGATTTTAGTTTTTGTTTTTGTGTTGTTTTTATCGCGAAAGTCTGCCATTTTGTCTGTCGTTAATATGGGTCCGGATGGGAAAATTCAGTACTGTATCTACAGAACCTTCTGTTTAATCATCTTCCCTTTAATTTCCTTAGGTTTTTTGTACATGTGATCTCAAGAAGGTACTGAACGAGATCAGTAGCAGTTCTTCATGTCTGGTCATTAATTGCATGGTGTTATTCACTGTCAAAGATGCAAAGAGGGGGGGGGTGCTCTCTCAGAGATGCTTAAAGGACGGGAGAGTGCATCCTTGCGCTTTTTTTCCGCACGCCTGTCCCCGGCTGAACGCAACTACGACGTGGGGAATCGTGAGTTGTTGGCCATCAAACTAGCATTGGAGGAGTGGAGGCAATGGTTGGAGGGGTCCGCACAACCCTTTATAGTATGGGCCGACCACAAGAACCTGGCGTACATTCAGTGGGCTAAGCAACTTAACGCACGCCAAGCCAGGTGGGCCTTATTTTTTACTCACTTCCACTTCTCTATCTCATTCCGGCCGGGGTCCAAGAACATCAGCTATCTCCCGACAGTTTGACCCAATGGGCCAAGAGGAGAAACCCCACCCCATCAGGCCCTTATTGTTGCTCCCGTGTCATGGGGGATAGATAGAGTGGTGGGATCAGCGCTGGGACGGGAGCCTGATCCTGGGGGAGGGCCCCCGAGGAGGCTGTATGTACCCAAGGCTGTGCACTCACAGCTGTTGCAATGGGCGCATACATCATCCCTCAATGGTCACCCTGGGGCCGCCAGGACCCTGGATTTAATCCGCAGGAGGTTTTGGTGGCCCACAGCAGAGGGAATACACGTACCTTTGTGGCAGGATCTGGAGGGTGTGCTGAGGTTAAATTCATAATTTACCATCCCTCGCCAGCTCTATTTGTCTATGGAGAAGTTCCCCTTCTTTGCAGGGCTATAACTTTTTAAATTCTATTGCTAAATTGCCATTATTATGGCCCATTCAATGTCCTATATGTATTGTTCAGGGTGTAGCAATGTTAAACTTTTTCATTCACATATTCATACTAAAATATGGTCTAAAGTATAAGTATGTTTTTATCGTTTTCTGCAGCTTTCTCCAGAACTTGATTTATAGCTCCAAATGCATTATATTGATGATTCAAGTTTCAAGTTGCAAGTTTCTTTAATAGTTGTCATACAGAAGTACAGAATACTTTCATACAAAATGCTT
The DNA here is from genome assembly GCF_963971535.1 of Notolepis coatsorum. Taxonomy (NCBI): domain Eukaryota; kingdom Metazoa; phylum Chordata; class Actinopteri; order Aulopiformes; family Paralepididae; genus Notolepis; species Notolepis coatsorum. Next base: position 70,827,710 of record NC_140173.1, read on the forward strand.
CTTACTGTTACGCTCCAGAGACTGTGCTAGACAAGATAGTATCAAATAACATAGTATAGCATGTAAATTAGAAGTAGAAAATGAGGTCACAGTGTTCAGTATAGACATATGTACAATGTTCGATGCAGAATAGACGTAACTGAGTTACCATATAATATACAATACTATGCAGTGTACTAATGTACAATACTATATAGTGCAAAGCAGAAATGGGATGAGATACAATTTAGATACAATTTACAGTAAGGTGTATGAGTTGTAGTGCAATCCTTCATCAATAAATATAAAGTGTGGGGAGTGGGTGCTACAGTGTGTTTGTTTAAAGTGAGTGTGTGCTATAAAGTGTGGGGAGTGGGTGCTACAGTGTGTTTGTTTAAAGTGAGTGTGTGCGTGTGGATGTGTGTGCTATGTGCGTTTGATGGTTGTTGTGTAGTGTTCATTGTTCGTTGAGCAGCCTGATGGCCTGGGGATAGAAGCTTCTTCTGAGTCTTTCTGTGCTCGCCTTGAGACTCCGGTATCGCTTGCCTGACCGCAGCAGTTCAAAGAGGCAGTTGTTCGGGTGACTGGAGCCTTTAATGATTCTTTTAGCCTTGCCCCTGCACCGCTTGTTGTAAATGTTCTGGAGGGTGGGGAGCCCCCCTCCAATTGTGCGTTCGGCTGAACGTGTCACTCTTTGTAGTCTGCTTCGGTCTTGTGCAGTGCTATTCCCAAACCAGGAGGTGATGTTGCCAGTCAGGATGCTCTCTATTGTACATGAGTAGAAGTTCTTAAGGATCTTCTGACTGACTTCGAACTTCCTTAGGCGCCTGAGGAAGTAGAGGCGTTGTTGTGCCTTCTTCACAACACTGTCAATGTGTGTGGTCCATGTCAAGTCCTCGGATATGTAGGCTCCGAGGTACTTAAAGCTGTTCACTCTCTCAACCGGTGCCCTGTCGATGCTGAGGGGGCTGTAGTCCTTGACCCCCGACCTCCTGAAGTCCACAATCATCTCCTTTGTTTTGCTGACGTTCAGGGAGAGGCTGTTTTCCTGGCACCATCCCGCCAGGACCTTGACCTCTTCCAGGTAGGCCCTCTCGTCGTTGGCAGAGATCAGGCCCACCACCACTGTGTCGTCAGCAAATTTGATGATTGTGTTGCTACTCCGCTGAGCCACACAGTCGTGTGTGTACAGGGAGTAGAGGAGGGGACTCAGAACACAGCCCTGGGGGGCCCCTATGTTGAGGGTGATGGATGAGGAGGTGCAGTTGCCTGCTCTCACCACCTGGGGTCTGCCCGTCAGGAAGTCCAAGACCCACTGGCAGAGGTCATAGTTCAAGCCCAGGTCCCTGAGCTTGACTATGAGTTTGGAGGGGACTATGGTATTGAATGCCGAGCTGTAGTCGATGAATAGCATTCTCACATAGTTCCCCTTCCTCTTGTCCAGGTGTGATGCTGCTGTGTGCAGCACATGGGCTATGGCGTCCTCCTTGGACCTGTTGGGGCGGTATGCAAATTGCAGGGGGTCCATGTTGATGGGGAGGGAGGAGCAGATGTAGCCCTTTACTAGCTTCTCAAAGCACTTCATGGCTATGGAGGTGAGAGCTACAGGGTGGTAGTCGTTGAGGCAAGCAGGCTTGGATTTTTTGGGTACAGGGATAATAGTGGACTTATTCAGGCAGGTGGGGATGACAGCCTGTTCTAAGGACAGGTTAAATATGTCAGTGAATACCGGGGCCAGTTGGTCGGCACAGACTTTTAGGACGCGGCTGGGGATGCCGTCCGGTCCTGCTGCCTTCCTGATATTCACTTTTTTAAAGGTCCGCCTCACCTCATGCTCTGTTACCCTGAACACTGAGTCTCCATCAGCAGCAGACCCCCCCCCCCCCCCCCCCCCCCATTGCCGTGGCTTGTGGGCTGGTGTTGTTATTACCAGCATCAAACCTTGCATAGAAGGTATTGAGGTCATTTGCTAAGGAGATGTCACTGTTCAGTTTGAGGGAGGTGCCTTTGTAGTCTGTCATCGTTTTGAGCCCCTGCCACATAGCCCTGGAGTCAGCCTGTTCAAACTGGAGTTCAATTTTATCCCTGTAGCGCCGTTTTGCCTCTGTCACTGTCCTCCTTACGTTGTATCGCGCCACCTTGTGGTCATTCATGTTGCCTGCCACCAGGCCGTCGTTGTATGCTTTGGTGAGTGCTTTCAGAGCTTCACGGACGGATTTGTCTACCCAGGGTTTTTGATTTGGGTAAACTCTAATTGTGGTAGTGGGGATTGTTTCTTCCACCAAAGTACGAACAAAGTCCAGCACTGTCTCCGTGTAGACATTAATGTTATCTGTGTCGCGGAACTCGCTCCAGTCTGTGCACTCAAGCACAGCTTGGAGCGTCTCCCCCGACTCCACATCCCATTTCTGCACCTCTCGCGAGACTACAGGAGTGCTCTTGATTCTTTGTTTATATTTTGGTGAAAGAAAGATGGCCACGTGATCAGACTTACCAAAGCCACTAGCAGAATGAGCCTTGTAGCCACCCTTGAATTGCGTGTAACAGTGGTCTAAAATGTTACCGCCTCTGGTGTTACAAGTCACATGCTGATAGAAGTCAGGCAAAACCTTTCTCAGATTGGCGCTATTGAAAACACCCACTACTACAATGGCGGCGCTAACGTTCGCTGCTTGGATTCTATTTACTTCGTCGTGGAGCTTCGAGAGCGCGGCACTATTGCTGGCTTGCGGTGGAATATACACTCCGACCAGGATGATCGCTGTTAACTCCCTCGGGAGGAAGAAAGGACGACACTTGATGGTTATATATTCCAGGTTGGGGCAGCAGTGGTTCGATAATTCCTTCATGTTGGCTGGATCGCTCCAATTGTTGTTCAACATGAAGGCGATACCTCCTCCACGCTGTTTGCCGGACTCTGCTGTTCTATCCTTGCGGTGGATGAAGAAGTGATCGGCCGGTTGGATGGCGTGATCTGGGATTCCTGGCGACAGCCACGTTTCAATGAAGCAGAGAACATTGCAGTCTCTAACATCTCTCTGGAATTGAATCCTTGCTCGGATGTCGTCCAGTTTATTGTCAATTGATTGTACATTGGCTAGCAATATACTGGGTAGTGGCGTTCGGTGTCGTCTGGTTCTCAGTCTATTACGGATCCCAGCTCTCTTCCTCTCCGCCTGATGATTCCTTTGTTCCTGGGGTCAGGATCTGGTCCCATTGTCCTCAGAATCTCCACAGGCCATTGCTGCGGTTCAGAAAGCTGATCCAGGGAGTAATCTAGTCGGTAAGTTTCCCGTAATCCGATGTCTATAAGTGACTGACGGTCATACACATTAAATGCACCTACTGTTGGTACAGACAAAACTTTAAAACTATAATTATTAACAAAAGTAAGCACAATCTCGACGGAGCGCACAGACAGGCAGCCGGACGTAGCGGCGCCATCTTCTAATCTGATGAAATACAGTTTGATAGCAATCGGCGCGAGATAACAAATTTCAACTGGACGTGATTCTAGAAGTTTCTACGTATCATCTGATAATGACCGGATGGGCGGGGGATCGTTTATAATTCCGTGGGCAGCGTTAGATGATTCATATAGAGTGGGTCATATGTTCATCAGATCAGTTAGTATAGAAGACGTTAGAAAATAACGTTGAAACTCACCGTGGCTTCCTCGCGCCGCTGGCAGATGAGCGTGGAACAGAATTTTTTCTATTATGGGATGGAGAAATGCCCGATCCATTTCCAGGTTGTATAATAGTATATACGTCCAAATCATGTTGTTTTTTCGAGTTATTTGCACCGATCGATGTTCACTGTATCAAGACGGAGTCTCTCTAACGATAGCGAGTGCCCGGACCACATATGGATGAGCACTTCCGGTTCAAAGTGTCATTTCCGGTGGCGATCTGCCGATCGGCCACTAGATGGCGGTCTTGAACCGCTAGAGAGTTGAGAGGAGATCAGCAGTGTGTCTCAGGGCTCCGGAAAGGAAATATGATTTCGATGACAGATTTTTTAAATATTGACATCAAAGACGAGTTACGGCGTCTTCGGCAGAATGAGCATGGCTAGGAATGACGTGTAAACTCGTCCCCGGCGATCATAGTGTTTTAATACAAAATCACAAGCAGGGTATTGTCGTCATTAATGGTTTCCCCTGGCGATTCAAATGCCTCAAGTCTTCCTATAGTAGCCTATATACATTAGACATCCCATCAGCAAAAGATATATTTATAAAGTCTAAAACAACTGTAGTAGCCTAGAACATAACCCATAGAATAGAATAATGTAGTAGCGGCTACAGAGCCTGGTCACCACAAAGTCTATACCCATAGAGATATAATAATGTAGTAGAATACATTAGGTTTTGTTGCATTAGGTTTTGTTGCAAGGACAAGGCCGGCGTCATTTAGTTTTTTTCTTATTGTCAACATAGCCTTGGAAAAGACCAGAGCCTACAATGCATTTTTCCTACTGACCAAGTCCATCACAACCATAGATCATTCTAACAGAACAGCAGTAGAACAGTACAGCTCTCTGACTACTTTTCCTTTGACAATAATACTAATCATGGACTTGATTGGGTTTATGAGCATTTTTTTAAACATATAGTTTACAAGGCGCTCGACAAAAAGCTAAATGTGTTTTTGTTTATCAAGAATTTTTTGACAACAAAAAAATACAATAGAATATATTACACAAGCGTTAGATCCTGGTGGTCTCTCTGTTTACAGTGTGTGTGTGTGTGTGTGTGTGTGTGTGTGTGTGTGTGTGTGTGTGTGTGTGTGTGTGTGTGTGTGTGTGTGTGTGTGTGTGTGTGTGTGTGTGTGTGTGTGTGTGTGTGTGTGTGTGTGTGTGTGTGTGTGTGTGTGTGTGTGTGTGTGTGTGTGTGTGTGTGTGTGTGTGTGTGTGTGTGTGTGTGTGTGTGTGTGTGTGTGTGTGTGTGTGTGTGTGTGTGTGTGTGTGTGTGTGTGTGTGTGTGCAGGAGCCTCCTCCTGATCGATGGTCTCTTCCCTCGCCTGACCCTGTCTGCTGCTCCCTGCTGCTCCTCTGGGTCTAATGAGAGATCTACTGTCCTGGGACCAACACACACACACACACACACACACACACACGCACACACACACACACGCACGCACGCACGCACGCACGCACGCACGCACACACGCACGCACGCACGCACGCACGCACGCACGCACAGACAGACAGACAGACAGACAGACAGACAGACAGACAGACAGGCAGACAGACAGACAGACAGACAAGCAGACAGACAGACATACAGACAGACAGACAGACAGACAGACAGACAGACAGACAGACAGACAGACAGACAGACAGACAGACAGACAGACAGACAGACAGACAGACAGACAGACAGACAGGCAGGCAGACAGACAGACAGACAGACAGACAGACAGACAGACAGACAGACAGACAGACAGACAGACAGACAGACAGACAGACAGACAGACAGACAGACAGACAGACAGACAGACAGACAGACAGACAGACAGACAGACAGACAGACAGACAGACAGACAGACAGACACACACACACACACACACACACACACACACACACACACACACACACACACACACACACACACACACACACACACACACACACACACACAGATATGTACACGCACAGATATGTACACACACAAACAAACACACTCCCACACACTCCAATCTAAATTACGGGTGCAAATTGGAGACAGAGTCACAGGGGGTAGACGACTCTGAAATAGAAGAGCCTGAGTGATCAATACTGCTGGAGATTTTCTCCCTCCTCTCTCCTCTCAATTGTCATGCTCCCTCCAAGCAATTAAATGTCTTCCTTCCACCCGCTCACTCTCTTTCTTTCTCTCTCTCTCTGACTCGCTCTCTCCCCCTCCCCCCACGCGCTCCCTCCATCCCTTCATCAATACGCAGGATTTAAAGGAAGCCAATATCATAAACGGAACATGAGCTAATTCTTACCTTAACCATAACCTAACTCTTACCTTAACCATAACCATAACCATAACAGCAACCATAAACGCAACCATAACCATGACCATAACCATAACCTAACTCTTACCTAACCTAACCGCAACCATAAAACCATAACCATAATCTAACCATAATCTAACCATAACCTTAACATGACCTAAGCCTAACCTTATCCATAACCATAACCTAACTCTTACCATAACCATAACCATAACCATAACCTAACCATAACTTAACCTAACCCACAGCCGTAAAATAATGTGAATCCCTACCCTCTTTCAAAACCGCTTTCAAAGAGCACCTACGGGTGGCTGCAATTATAAACTGGCCCCGGTAAATGTCCTCCACCCAACCCCCTCCAATATACAGTTTATTCCCCTTCGGATGTATATATTTTTTATGATCTTTTTTCTTTCTTACACAGTACTACATATTTGTATGCATTGCATGTCATAAATGTCTTGATTCATTGAAAATGGAGGACCCTGATGTAAACAAGACAAAAGTATTTTTCTGGTCTGCATCCTCTTAGCAGTTGTTTTGTATTGAGCCGTACTGTATTGTACCCATTCTGCAATCTGTTAATAAAGTTTACAAAGATACAGGATGGTCATTCCTAATATCCAGTGGTATGAACATGAGTTTTCCTCTCGTTGCATTAATACAGACACTGTGCTTTAGGGACAGGAGACAGGGAGGCAGGGAGACCAGCATAGCTGTCAGGTGACCTGACTGTGTCTCTGTGTTCTCTTAATGTCAGAAGAAGACATGCTTGAGCCATTGTCACGTGTGGTAACCTATGGGGGTAGATTTCTATCAAAAATAAACAAACGCAAAAGTATAATCCACAATCGTAAAAACGATCCACACACACACACCTCAGAATCCACAATCCTAAAAAACTATCCACACACACACACCTCTCAATTTGTGTTTCATAAATCATAAAAACACGCTTGATTTGTTTAGATTTACGTACGGAATTCTAAAAACAGCTTGATCTGGTTAGATTTACGTACGGAATTCTAAGGACACGCTTGATTCGTGTGTGACGCTTCTTCTTCTTAGAGGTCTATCAAAAATAAACAAATGCAGAAGTAGAATCCACAATCGTAAAAACGATCCACACACACACACACACCTCTCAATCTGTGTTTCATAAAACTTTTGATCTGCTTAGATTTACGTACGGAATTCTAAAAACACGTTTGATCTGCTTAGATTTACGTACGGAATTATAAGGACACGCTTGATCTACTTGGAGTTATGGACAGAATTTTGAGACAAATATTTCACTGTTTTCCCCGTGGGGATTCGTGTTTGAAGCTTCTTCTTCATCGGCGCTACTGAACACGGCCCGAGTTGTGTTCGGCTCATGAGCGCTACCAGTGGCCAAAATCGCACATTATCTGTAATGGATCTGAATGGATAATCAAGATACATACAAGATACAAGAGTTTTATTTGTCACAACATACAGGTATATAATCCATGCTGTAATGGAGCCCGGTGCCAGGAACCACCAAGCTGAATGGGTAAGTACAGTAAATATATATATTTCTAAGTATTTAACAGGGTATATGAATACCTACATTGGTAGCTTCAGCTAGCTAATTGTGTAGCTAGTTGGTCACATGTTATGATGAATTGAAAATGGGGGACCCTGATGTAAACAAGACAAAAGTCTTTCTCTGGTCTGCATCCCCTTAACAATTGTATGTATTGAGCTGTACTGTACCCATTCTGCAATCTGTTAATAACGTTTTCAATCAATCAATCCATTAATCAATCAATCAATCAATCAATCAATAGCATGCAGGTGTAGCCCATGATAACTGTATGCAATACGTTTAAGCTAATTACCTTAGCATATTTGACATGTACGTGTCATGTACAGTAACTGACTTATGTTTAATCAACACAAATAGAACAAATAAACTATGGGATTAGAAAACGACAAGGCTAAATGGATTCAGATTAATAATTTATACACGTTTAGGGAAATATTTGGGGTGGATGACTTTATTTATATGTATGAGAACTAGAGACTCACATCACCGTACCAACCATCTTGTTTCTTTGCACTAGAGACTCATATCACTGGACTCTCACCACTGGACTATCTTGTGTTTGTACTTTTTATATTACTATATTGTATTTGTATTGTGAAGCTATGCATCCCCGGATCCCCCACCCTGTATGCCCCCCCATGCTGCTTTGACACCCGAATTTCCCCCAAGGGAATCAATAAAGGATTATCTTATCTTGATCAGATTGTAAATTATTGTTGGAGAGCCATATTAATATTAGCTTACCCTCATTCAAGCAGAAGGGATTATATATAGGTAAATACAAAAGGAGATTTTCTTTACATATAGTGTAAAATATAGAAAAGTTGAATTGTCCCCTCACAGGTTTTTCCTTTCTCCGTAGGAATTGTTAAAACAGCACATCATGGCGAGGTTGCAAGACCGCCTTTCACACGTGCTCCAGCACCCACCACTGAATATTGATTATCTTGAGTTTGTGTGCAGTCAGGAAATGGTTTTTATTGATGCCATATCACAGCACATTCAAATGTCTGAGGGGTTTATGGAATGTTTGACAGAGCTGCACAACATGATTCAGAGACACAGACAAAACCAACTGCCACCTCCAGAGATACACCTGCAGGACCTGGACGCCCAAGGGTAGTAGTCGACATGGATCGCTTGGTTAATCTCCTTGAGATAGGGCTGCCTGTGGCTTGCATCGCCAATTTGTTGGGGGTGTCATATGCCAATGCCACCCTCTACAGAAGGATGCAAGACAACAACATATCAGTCAGGGCATTGTACACCACCTGTACCGATGAAGAGCTGGATGTAATGGTCACAGAAATTAAGACGAGGATGCCCCATGTCGGCTATCGACTTGTGAAAGGGAGTATGCTGGCACAGGCACACCGTCTGCAATGGGACAGAGTCAGAGCATCCATGCACCGTGTGGACAGTCTTGGGGTTTTGTCCAGAATGACTCAGTTGGGATGCGTCATCAGGCGTACATACTCTGTGCCCTGTCCAAAGTACCTTGTGCACATAGACACAAATCACAAGCTGATCAGGTAACCAGAGTTTAACGTTTTCTTTTCGTATATTATATATACAGGCATTAAAGCGTTCCGTCTTGAGACTGATTTCCGTACATTTTATATATATTATATTTATATATATATATATTATAATTTTTTTTTATATAAAGTTTCCCAATAGGCATGTATCAGTAGTATTGGCAGTGGTAGTAGTCGTAATAGTAATCCAGTCTATTTTTTTATTTTCTAAAAAAGAAACTAGTTCAACACAGGTAACCACTTTTGCTTAATTTCTTTGATGGCTCAAATGTATGCTCTAGTGTCTAGTCGATTTTGTGTTTTGAGCACAACGTTTATCATAGATCTAGCCTTTTAATTTTGCTCTCAAAGTGCACAAGATTGATGCATTTAACTTTAAAACTTAAAAAGAAAAAAAAGAAAAAGTCAGGACAAGTAGGCTCCCTTAAAACGCTAACGCTATTAAAAAAAAATACAGTGGAGGGTTAAAATAAGAATATGACTTGGCCTATAAAACAATGATTTTATTTTTTAAATAAACCTTACAGATGTCTTCCATAGACTAACAGGAATTGTGTAAAGTTGCCCAAATAGTGCAAGGAATAGCAATGCATGTCCCCTTTAACTGCTGCATCATGAGATACTTGGTACTCAGCACCACACTCAGACCAAAATGTTTCCAGGGGCACTTCACTGAAACGAGCTCTCCAGGTGGTATCAGATGAGATTTAAATTTAAATGAGTTCTTCCAAGAGTTTGGATGGAGATGTGTCAGGAAGCTTTGTCTCAATGTTGTCTGTAAAGGGGTTCTTTATCCAGAGTAACTTGGTGATCCTTAGAATCCACAATCGTAAAAACGATCCACACACACACCACTCAATCTGTGTTTCATAAATCATAAAAACATGCATCCTACCTCACCATTTTTGTACCAGATGTACATACTGTAAATAGAGGTATACTGAACAATTGTTGTTTACACTTGTTTTACTTGACTCTTGACTTTCTATTTTTAACTTATTATACTTATCTATACTATCTGTTATTGTCTAGCACACTCTCAGGAGCAGAACAGAAAGAAACATTTCATGCAAGGTATTCTGTATTTCTGTATGACAAATAATAAACGAACTTGAACTTGAACTTTTCTGTGTTTTATTAAATAATGATTTTCAGGGCGCCAGAGTGGTGCACCATGTAACTGTGCTGCAGTGCAACGTGGCCGTCCTGACCTTTGCTGAATTTCTTCCCCCATATCTCTCTCCCATCCTTCCCTCTCTGCCGGACTTGTCCAAAAAACAAATGAAAAAGCTACCAAAGACATATTAAAGAAAATTTTAAAAATAATGATTTTCAGTTTTGAGAAATGGTCAAACTTATCCAAATATGGTATTTTTAGGGAAAACTGCAGCTGCAACAGATAGCACTTTAGTGATCATTTTCTGTAATCATATTAAAACATTTTTTTTATTTTTTTGAGAAATCTCAAGGCACCCCTGGCAGCTCTCTGAGGCACCCTAGTGTGCCGCGGCACCCCTGTTGAGAACCTCTGCTCTAGGAGAGAGTGGGGCCGGTTTGATTGTCTGACTCGGCTTCCCTGTTAACTGACAAGTGTGACACGTTATGATGTAAGCGGAAACATCACATTTTAAACAGGGTCAAAAACAGTGTCTCAGTGCACGGGCATACAGTACGTTTTCCTCACTCCCTGATGCCCTGCAGCCAGCTTCCTTCTCATCCCCCTCTCTGCCACCACCTCTAGTCTGACCAGCTCGACTCCCACCACGGAGCTAGCCTTCCTCACCAGCTTGTTCAGTTTGTTGGTGTCCCTCGATTTGATGTAGCCCCCCCAGCATGCCACAGCATAGAAGAGGACGCTGGCCACTACAGACTGGTAGAATGTATTGCAAACATTGAAGGACCGGAGTCTCCTCAGGAAGAACAGCCTGCTCTGTCCCTTCCTGTAGAGGGCCTCTGTGTTGTCCGACCAGTCCAGTTTATTGTTCAGGTGTACCCCAAGGAACTTATATGACCACCTCATCCTAAAACCCTATACTCTTGCCAATCTAAAGGCAGAGAGGAGGATGAGAAGGAAGCTGGCTGCTATCCTGGAGAATCCCTCCCACCCCCTCTATGACGAGCTAGTCAAGATGAGAAGCCCCCCCCCCCCCCCCCCCCCACACTCAACTAACCGCCTCGGCCAGTCCTTCATACCAGCGGCCATCAGACTCCACAACAGTGGGCAGGGACTGCTGCCAGACCTCCAACTAGGAACCTATAGCACCTTATGTGAATACTGTATACTTGATCAGATCATTTAGCATTTATAGATTATAAATTAGATTAGATTTACACCAAAACAAAAAAAACATCAAAAAACACTTTACAATTATTATATACAATTATTATATACTGTATGTATTTCTTAGATAATACAGCTGCAGTGTTCATCAACTCCTCTGGGATAAATGGGGCCACTGCTCCATAAGCAATAAGTTAAAGCTA
>NC_140173.1:70844286-70904286 GCF_963971535.1 Notolepis coatsorum
TTTTGATATCAGAGATGTGGGGTGTGGGAATATCACCCTTTTCTTTTATTAATAATGGTCTGATTTAGCCACTCAAAAACCTATATCAATGAGTGGTCCTCAACTCTGATATCAAACAACAATTAACATACTCATTAGAAGCTAGCTATAGCTGTGCACATATCTTGGCCTACCTCCAGTCGCTCACGTCGTGACTCAGACATTTAAGTGGTAACTATGTGTCTTCATGATAATATCTATGGGAGCTAATATCATGGTTGTACACATACAAACATAGTAATATTTACAATAGACATTACCTTAGTGGCTAATGTGTCAAAATAAGATTGAAAACCGTTAACCTAGTGGTTAATAAAAACTAACATGATTGATTATGGGAAAATGTTCAAAAATATATATATATATGCACAATTTATAATGATTCTTGATGAATTTACTTAAGATCCAGTTGTATTTAACCTGAGTTTGAGTGTCACTTTCATCTGTGATTGTCTCAGTTTTGTTGGTCTTTACTTAGAATCAGACAATTTTGTAACTTAAGTAATTCAGATGTGATGTAATGTGACCATGTGACCACTTCTTCCTTCAGAAATACATTTTAGCTCATTATTACTAAACATTGTTAATGCTATCTCATTGATTTCATTTCATCACATCCCTAGTTCATCAATTTCCAGATACATACAATTGTGGGGCTGTTCTTGTTTGTGAAGGTATTAATCTGAATGATGTTGCGTCGCTGTTGACAAGGTGTTCTCTGTTTGTCGTGTGGCAGAGCCAAACAGTAACACAGTAAAAATTAAATAAATACATAACAATGTGGACAATGTGTGTTCAGACGTCTCTTGGTCCACAGGTCTCTGATGATGTGTCTCTTCTTGACGAAGCAGTCGGGAACATTCACTCCTCCATCATTCAGAGGGGGCCTACAGGAGGTCGCCGTCCATTCCCTGTGTACCTTGTCAAGAGTCACAGGGTCACCGGTAGCAGTGGGGCGGTCAACTATAGTGGCCTTACAGACTCTTTTCCTGGAGCCTGTGTTGTTCTCCTCTACCATCACATATCTGCCACTGTGCTCACGCTTGGCCTTCATCAGGCCTAGAGACATGGTGGTCAGGGCGTTCTTGAATGTGTTGTGCTGGTTTCGCTGTCCTCTCCTCATCATTGCGGTACCACTTGATGGAGGGCGAGGGTTTGCCGGTGTAGTGGCCAGTCAGCAGGACGCTCTCTCTCACACGGATGGCAATCTTGTCATGGAAGTCCACCTTGATGGTCGGGGGCTCCATCTCCTTTCTGTAGGTGATGGGTTTGGTCTGCCGTGGTCTGCAGTGCCGGGGTGGCGCAGCAGGCTCAATCTCGTTGATGGTGATGACTCTGAACTCGTAGGTGTCTTTTCTCAGGCCGTCAAAGGTTGATCTCCTCTTCGTCAGTGTCTCCTTGGTCAGTCTCCTTCGTGGTCCTCTGCTCCACTTCCTTGGGGACGTCTGTGTCGTGTGGCTGGGTTGGATGGCGGCTCTCTCAGGTTGTGTGGTCGCCCTGGTTGTGCTCCCTTTCGTTTGGTCTGCCATGGGCTGCATGTCGTTCGTGGTTCAGGTCAATCACGAGTCACTCCTTCTCACTTGTCGTGTCCTCTCACCAATATGATCTGAGGATGATAAAATTGCCTTAGAAAATTCCTCACATAAATGATTCAACGCCTTTCTGCTAAAGAGGAAAATCATTTTGGGGTTAATTCAATTCATTTAAAATAAAATCACTTAATTGAAAATAGGAAATGCAAGCATATTGCATTAGCAGTGAGTCCTTATGCCAAGAAGGTCATATTCACTACAATCTATCAGATCTTGTATCTAACTAGATCTTACAGCATTAGGCTTTAAATAAAATTGTGAATGAATGGCCATAGTCTTGAATCAGACAAAATAGCTCTTTATCTTCATAGTCTGTGATGTTAAATTGAAGTTGATCTTACCTCAGGCCGCGTACGATGGGTGTGTTTCAGGATACTTACCTTGCCATGACTTCTCTGGCTTTTCTCACATCTCAGTGTGGCTCATCATATTAGCATGGGGAAAAAACATAAAAATCTAGGCAGCCAGTTAATTTAGCATGAAATACATCCATTCATTTTCTCGTATACTCTTAAGTAGCATTCATTTAATTACCTCTAATACATCTTGTGCATTTTGATAATCATTGTGTAAATGATTATCCTGCTTCCAACTGATACAAATAAATCTAACCCTATCTAATCTTACTGTCATGCACTTGTCCTAATAAACTAACCTACACTGTAGCACTCAACGCTTTGATGAACATTGTTACTCAGCTGATAGAGTTGTGCTCTTCCTGATGACCTGTCGCACAGAAACAGTAAGTCGCTTTGGATAAAAGTGTCAGCTAAATGATCAATGTAAGTGTATACCTTGTACATTTAGATAATTGTGCTCCAATTTGGTGGTTTTGATATTTGCAGTCATGGAAAGTACTTGAAATTGCAAGGAGTTATTGGTTAAGCAGAGAATAGAAGGAGGGGATAGTATGTTAAATTGTTTTCATCATTGATCTTTCATCTCAGGCACTTCTACTTTGTTTGGTGTTATTCAGACATCATATCTCTAATTTGTGTGCCTTCTTGAAAAGAGAGAGATGAAAACAACTGGTTAGTTATTCTGTTAGTATGGGAAATATGGTAGCCTTTCATAACTGCACATTCATCACCTGTGTCTAATTCATGTTAATTAAATGAAGGGGGCATGTTTGTTTTAAAACATTTCATTCAATGCATTTTGTGGTTCCCTGTTGTTATCCATTGTCAGGTGAGTCTCTGTGGTCACAAAGAGAAAATCTGCATCTAAAGCGATACTTCCTACTATACTAAGTATAGTGAAGATACTAAGTTGAGTCCCTAAAGGTGTGGTCAGAGTCCTCTCTAGGCATTTGCATTGTCTTTCAGCTCCACACCATCTTCGGTTGAACCTTGTGTTGACATGCAAATTGTTGGAGTTTCTGTCTTTTGTGATACAATTTGGGTGTAGACATGCACTGCTCTGCATCTCGCCTCAGAGCCAGATCTGTGTCTATTGGTTGTCTGTAAACACAAAAACATGTTAATTTCCCACTCTTTTCTTTTCGTCTGGGTGAATTCTCTTTGACTGCCTGTGTGCTCAACAAACATTAGCTAGTCCTTCTCTATCTTTGGTTGAACCTTGTGTTGACATGCAAATTGTTGGAGTTTCTGTCTTTTGTGATACAATTTGGGTGTAGACCTGCACTGCTCTGCATCTCGCCTCAGAGCCAGACTGTAAATACAAACACATGTTCATTTTCCACTCCTAAGACCATTTTTGAGTGTGTTCTCTTTGATTTTGAGTTCAAACACACATCATCTTGTCTTCATCTATATAAGGTCTAATCGCTTATACTGGGAGTAAGTGTGTGTTACTCATAAATTGTGTTGTGTTCAGTTATGATGCATGATTTTCTATGGTACCCCGTATCAAGAACAATAGAGACGTGGGAGTTAAAACATACACTGTTTTTAAAATAGAAATGATTTGTTGAATAAACATAGCATGTTTGCCTTATCACTAGCCTTGTGCACATTCTAAGATATAGAAACCTATTTATGAGGAGCGAGCCTGCCTGCGCGCCCACAGATACATTACAACTGTGACTTATAACGTGTACAGTAATGAAAAACAATCACTCAAGCGATATGGGGTAGCTGTAATTCACTGCAAATGAGAAGATAGTTATGTCATGCATCTATATTAGGACTTCATACTTACCGGAAAAGCTGTTGTGTTCACGTCGGATCCTCACATTTCAGTTCAGTTATTGAATAACCATATTATCTTACCCCCTTGCAGCGCGTATTTACACATACAAATAAAACATATACTACACGTGGATTTCATATACCCTCGGCCTCGGGCATATTAAACTTTACGTTTGCCCATGGATAGTTTCATATCAAAATCATAACTTCATGGCTCACACCGTATGACGTCATTGCTCCAAGCGACGTTCATGCGTTCCCATTCGCCTCGGAAATAACGCTTTGCAATCCATGCAGTACTCTTCCGCGAGCTCGCAATAGCCTGGAATTCACCTAAAACCAGCGTTTTGTAACCGAATGAACGCGTCTGTGCATATGTGAAACGTAAACAAACAGAAACCATAAACCTACAATTCCCAACCGGACGTTGCATGTCGCGAGAGTTGCACCCCAATGTTATTCCCATAACGTTAACTCGTCTCCCAATGCTCGGCGCGATATCAGCCGGTTCTTAACTCAATAAAGCACCTCGGCGGGTTCTATAATACTGTGCACATACAAACGAGACTTAAACAGACAAACAAACGAAAATACATATAAGTTAACGTGTTTGTATACCTGATTGTATTGGATCGCTGTTCGTTTAATCGACCAGCATCTGCTGCGACAAGGCTTGATTACCCTCGATATACACTATACACCGTTATTAACGCATAACGACCGAACCTGAACTTCGAAATTTAACAGCGCTATATTAGATTTGAATATACCGTTTAATCACACTCACGGTCCCTTCAACCCGCGACTAATGTCCCGTTTAATGTACATTCACATACTACCGGGACGTCGCATAGTCACCTTCCCGCTATCTGTAGTGATCAATTGGTTAATCTAATCCGAATAAATCGTTTTCAGGAATGGAAGAGATTGTGGGCTTAGTTTGAGGTTGAAACTATGAATATTGCAACGTTACTCTGGTAAATCTAATTATGATTCTATCAGCTTCTCGGTCCTACTTCCCGCCTCTTTGCAGAGGAATCACAGAACGTTTCTAACAGAGTAGCTGTTCTGAAGGATCAGATTAAACCGAATATATATATTTATTTATATATATATATTTAATTGTATTTGTATATCCCCGGATATCCCTTGTATATTCCTTGTACAATATGCATTGAATATCCCTTCTAGTCTACTGAACATCCCATAATAGTCTCCATTCTACCATTGGACGAGACCTTGGTGCCAGGTCGCCATACCCCTCAGACCAGGTTCAATCGTACCGCTCAACATGTATGGACAAGTCCTAGTTCCGCGTAGGAATATGTCTACCGCACCACTAATGGTACTATTTGTTCATAGTGCGTATATATACTGCGCTATTAAAGTAGAGCTTTCTTTTTAGTCCAGTTCATTACCCTCCAACAGAGTGACAGACGCAAAAGCCTCCCCGCGAACCACGTGTGGGCAGTAAGGCCAATTCGGCCCAGTATCGGCATTGAGACATCGTGTATATTAATATTTGAATAGTCATATTTGGCACTATATCGTCGAGTTGGACGTATTCTATTAAGCTAATAATAGTCTATTCATATATAGTGCCTCATGCGGTAAGAGTTCTATAGTAATCAGCACCCCCATCGTTTCGGGCATCAGCTGGACGCTTATCCAGGGTGGTTGACCCCACGTGAAGCTGCACCCGAGGAGCTCCAGGCCAAAGAGCGAGTGGACCTGTATATTGGATTATTCTACCGACGACGGCTAGCCTTCCCCGGCTTGGATTATGCTTTGAGTACTTTGATTATTCTATGGATAAAGGCCAACACTGCGGTGTGTTGGAAATACCCCCCCCCGGAGAGGACGACAGGTGAGACGGCGCTCTGCACAGTGAGGTCGCCTCACGTCTCTCCGTCGTGGACCGGAGGACGCCGGCCACAGAGGGTCCAACTGCATTCATCTGTGGATCGAGGATCGTTGGGCACCGTGTCGCACAACTGTGGACTCTCCCAAGATACCCTCGGCCAGACGGGATCCAGCCAGTGACTCTCTAACCCCCCCCCTCCAGCTGTCCTACAAGCAGTCGGAACCTTCCCCTAGTGTATCCAGCTATATAATCATTCAAGTATCATCGCTATTGTTCCCTAAATATTCCAGGTTGTATATTTGCTTCCTGCGCAATCAGAGATTGGACATTCGATATTGATCTACCTACGAATACTCATTTGCCATAAAAGTGCATACTATTTCAAATCATAAATGTAATTAAGTGATCGTTGTACATACCTTTTGCTATGTATTAAAACTCAAACTTTCGATTTGGTACATTTGTGTTGGATTCGTTTATCAGGTGGGAGTGTTCAACATATTCATACCTAGTACTGGGTGGCCAGAGTCTAAAGTACAAGAGGTAGTGGTAGTAAGTATCATATCTAACCATACAGTCAGGGAATTGTACCCCTCAGTTACAATTGGTCCTTCGAGCCGGAGGGTAATCAGTGTAATATTAATATAGTGTTATTAATATTAAAATGGCCTATGATGAACACTCCACGAAACGATCCTCCTAACCAACAACGCCCGCGGCGCAAACGACAGCTCCCTCAGTACCTAGAGGCTTACGCTGTCAGTCAACAACCTAGTCTTCTACCAACAGTAAACGCGGTAAAACTAGAAAGTAAAATTATGTCTAACCCTAACGACCAGGCTACCCCGACCATAGAGGCCCCTATGGGTTCTAATGTAACTGACCAAGCTCACGGTGGGGACCAGGGGGAACCAGACATGACTTTACACCCCGCCAATACCGAAGAAGTAGTCCCCGACGAGTCCCGGGAGGAAGACAACACTACCGAGAGAGAACTCGGCACGGAAGAAGATGAGGAGAGCACCGTGGAGATAGAGCTCCAAGACTCCGCACGGAGTACCCCAAGGGACGGCTCCCCTATACAACCGTCTTCTCCCAGCGAGGCAGAGAGGACACTACAGCAGGCATTCCTCGTCAGCCTGAAAGCCTCTACTGAACGCGATAGACTCCAGGGTGAACGCGATCGATTGCAGATACAGCAACGGAGCGAAGAAGAGCACATACGCCTGGAAATAAGACGCATTCAGATGGAAGAGAATATGGCAAGAGACCGGGCCGACGCCCAGCGCGCCGCCACCGGTGCCCAGAGAGAATCGGATCTCACCAAGCGCGAAGCCGAGCGCGACAGAGCACAAGCGCAACTAATAGAACAGCTGATCAGAAGGACAACACCCCCTCCCTCCACCAGAGGCTCCAGGAACTCGTCTAGACATCACTCCAGGGCGGCATCCCCTAGCCGAGTAAGCGACCCTGAACTTGACCAACAGACGAGGTTTATACCCCCCGCAGACCCCCTTCCCCAACCGGTCCAAGCGAGACCCAGCCACCGGGAAGGAGCAGCATACACTGCGGAGAGGCTAAATCAGAGACTACAAGCCCTGGATGACCTAACGGAAGACGAAGAGGAAGAGGAGGAGAACCACGCCCGACGACAGCACAGTACTCTACCGGACCAGGAGGTCCAGTACAGCCCAGGCTATACCCCCGCGGAGCTGCGCTACAGACCCCCGACGCTATTCACGGGTGAGCACGACGCACGACCCGCACCGAGGAACAGCACCTGGACCAGCGGGCCATGGTACACAGCCGGTACCAGCCCACGCCAAGGAGCAGGAGGAGACTCGCCTAGGAGGCCTCTCCCCCAACGCTCGCCGATGTATCAACAATCCGCGTCATACATTGGCACACCTATGGTACCAGACTTCACACAGGAGAACCGGGCCCAGTATACGGAGCTCCGCATGTGTCTGGAGACAATGTTGGTGGATGTCATTGATGAACGCCATAAATACGCGATACTACTGAAGCATTTAAAGGTACCCCGCGCGCACAACATAGCGCTCGCCTACGCCACTTCCACGACCCCATACACCGCAGCGCTGGTAGCGTTGGACCAGAGATATGGACGTATATGGGATTACGTGATCCAGGAGATCAGGCACATCGACCGCCTACCCCCAGCAACAGACAATCGAGCACTGGACGACCTGTCCATCAGAGTGCAGTTCCTGGTAGGGATGCTGGAAGCGCAGAGGGAAAAGGGTAGGCATGAACTATACGCCAACTCAAATGTAGAGAGGATCTTGGAGAAGCTACCGCCCGCCCGACAGGAGCGCTTTAGGCGGCAGAGAGACCACCGAGACCCTAATGGCCCCGAACCGAACCTCCTCGATCTAGCCGACTTCCTGGCGAGAGAAGTCAGCAGCTTACGGCTAGATACATTCGGACGGAGCACCCCTGGCTCCAGAGAAGGAACCAGGAGACTAAATGATGGAAGAAGATCGGTGACTGTCATGCACCAATCGGAGTCAGTGCCAAGCAGTAGGAGCCACAGTACCCCCTCAAGAACGGAGCCAGAGTGCTCTTAAAGGTAGTCCGTGTTACATTGAGCTACCAGAATAAAGTCATGGACACTTACGCCGTCCTTGATGACGGGTCAGAGAAGACCCTTCTGCTCGCGTCCGCTGCGGCCCAGCTAGGGCTGCGGGGGAGCGAAAACCAAATGACAATTCGGACAATAAGAAGAGATTTGAAAACGATAAAGGGCGAGAATGTCTCATTCTCTATCGCAGCAAGCGGCCAGCCCGAGCGACGGTACAGGATTACAGACGCTTTCACCAGCCAAGAAATAGGACTGTCGCGGTACACATACCCCGTAGCCAAGCTGATGGAGAAATATGTACATCTACGCAAGCTACCGATCCCACTCATAGACGGTGCTACCCCGACACTGTTGATAGGCTCCGACTGTAACTGAGGGGTACAATTCCCTGACTGTATTACTAGATATGATACTTACTACCACTACCTTTGTACTTAATATTCGGCCACCCAGTACACGGCATAAATATATTATCATGAACACTCTCACGTAGATGAAACGGATCCAACACAAATGTACGAATTAGAAACAGGTCTTTATTTCCTACACAGCGATGGTGTGTAGAATAAACACTTAATCACTTAATTACATTTATGAATTGAAATAGTATGCACTTTTATGGCAAGGAGTATTCGTCGGTATATCAATAGATAATGTCCAATCTCTGAAGGCGCAGGTGGTAAATATACGACCTGGAATAGTTAAGGAATAACAGCAATGATACTTTAATGATTATAGGCTGGATACACTAGAGGGGGTTAATCCGGTCGCTTGTAAGCCGACAGGAGTAGGAGGGGGGGGGGGGGTAGAATCCAGCTGCCTCGTCCGGCCAAGGGTATCCCAGGAGAACCCACTGTAGTGCCGTTCAATGCGCCGGCGATCCTTGGACCACAGATGAAAGCAGGTGGACTCTTTGTGGGCCGGCTCTCTCCGGTCCACGGGGGAGAGATGTGGAGAGACCTCGTCTTGCAGAGCGTCTCCTCACCTTGCGTCCTCTCCAGGGGGGGGGGTTCCAACACACGGTAGTGTCGGGGGTCTTTATCCATAGAATAATCAAAGTATCCAAAGCATAATCCGTGCCTGGGAAGGCGGGCTGTCGTCGGTAGAATAATCCGGTATACAGGTCCACTCGCTCGTCGGCTCTGGGGCTCCTCGGGTGCAGCTTCACATAGGGTCAACCACCCTGGGTAAGCAGCCAGTTCTCTGCCCGAAACGATGGGGTACTGACTACGGTAGTATTCTCACCGCACGAAGCACTATATATTAACAGACTATTATTAGCTTAATAGACTACGTCCAACTCGACGATATAGTGCCAAATATGACTATTCAAATATTAATATACACGATGTCTCAATACCGATGGTAGGCCGAACTTGGCCTTACTCCCACACGTGGCATCGCGGGGAGGCTTTACGTCTGTGACTCTATTGGAGGGTAAGAAACTGGACTGAAAAGAAAGTCCTACTTTAGTAGCGCAGTATATATACGCACTATGAACAAATAGTCCCATTAGTGGTGCGGTAGCCAAATTCCTACGCGGAACTAGGACTTGTTCGTACATGTCGAGCGGTACGTTTGAACTGGGTCTGAGGGGTATGGCAGCCTGGCACCAAGGTCTCGACCAATAGTAGAATGGAGACTATTATGGGATGTTCAGTAGGCTAGAATGGATATTCAATGCATATTGTACAAGGAATATACAAGGGATATCAGGGAATATTAGAGAATATACAAATACAATTAAATATATATATATAAATAAATATATATATTCGGTTTAATCTGGCCCTTCACAACAGCCACCCCCTGAATAGGTCCCAGACCTAATCAGTTAAACAGAGACAGATTAATCGCGTTGTCTATTTACACATAAGGGTTTGCTGTAGGGGTCAGTCAACTTCACAAAGTCATAGGGTTGTAGGGTCATGGTCATCATCGATTGTGTCTGGGAGTCGAGGCAGTTCTATGAGCCTTGCCACGGGACGGGTGTAAGTACGACCCTGGACGAGCACTTCAGCTGCTCGGACCTTGCCGTCGGCACCGGTGATCACTTTGCTTACGCGGCCGGCCGGCCACATAGCTCTGGGCAGTGATTGATCAATAATCATGACGACTGTTCCTTCTGTCAAATTGTCTCTCTCCTTTACCCACTTCTGGCGGGTCTGTAGAGACGGTAGGTAGTGCAGTAGGAAACTGTTCCAAAACTTGTCGGCTAATACTTGGCTGTACCTCCACATTCGTCGGCCGTTCGCTTCTTCAGGCCGGTACATTGTCTGGGGTAATGTGGGATCTAGCCGCCCCATCAGGAGTGTGTTGGGGGTAACTGGGTCGATATCCGCCACATCACTGGAGACATATCCGAGGGGCTTCGAGTTAAGTACTCCCTCAATCTCCGTGAGGACTGTCATTAGGACTTCTTCCGCCACAGTCTGGGCCCCAAGTACTGCGTACAGGGCTGTCTTTATGGAGCGCACTTCTCGTTCCCAAGTGCCACCGAAGTGGGGTGCGTTTGGGGGGTTGAATTGGAAATCAACCTGTGCTGGAGCGAGGTGGGTCTTAAGTTCTGGGCCCATAGCTTGGAAGCTCTCTCTCAGCTCTCTTTCGCCGCCTTTAAAGTTTGTCCCATGATCGGACAATAGGGTAGACGGTCTTCCTTTCCGTGATATGAATCTACGGAAGGCCATAAGGAATGAGTCTGTGCTCATGGTCGGGAGAAGCTCGATGTGTATCGCTCTGGTGGTCATGCATTTGAATACAATACCCCACCGCTTCTCGGTTCCTCTTCCTTTCTTTATGTGCAGCGGGCCAAAGCAGTCCATACCCGCTGAGTGGAATGGCTTGTCACCGATTCGGAGGCGACATGGAGGAAGGTCAGCCATCCTTGGTATGCTGGGCTGCGCGCGCCACTTGCGGCAGTCTAGACATGTTCGTTGGAAGCGTCGTACCGCCTCTCTTCCTTGTAGGATCCAGTAACGACGTCTGATTTCCGCGAAGACTCTTTCTGCTCCTGCGTGATGTACATCCTCATCGTATTTCTTTATAATCAGCTCTGTGACCTTGTGTCGGCTGTTCAATACGATCGGGTATTTAATGTCATCCGGTAGATTGGGGGCTCTGCGTAGGCGACCACCCACTCTGATGAGGGTGTGAGCGTCGCTCTCGGGGGCCAGGTGAATTAATCTGCTGTCGGATGGGACGGACTTTCCTCCCTGTAGACAGGCCAATTCATCGGGGAACGAGTCTCTCTGGGCTCGCTGCAGTAGAAGCAATTCTGCTTCCTCGTAGTTAGCCGCTGACATATCAGCGGGGGACTTGCACTCCGGGTGGTACCGAAGGAATGTTCTTTGTTGTGCACTCTCTATGGACGTGCAATCGTTTATGTTAGGGTCGGTGGAGGCTACGGTGCTCAATCCACAGAACACAGACTTCTTAATTTCCACCTCCTCTGGACTTGCTTCCCTCGGGATAGGCATGGGCCACTGTCCTTCCGGGAGTCTTAGGAATGCGGGGCCGTCACTGTAGACATTGCGACGGGTGAGGTCATCCAGGGGCATCCCCCGGGTGATGACGTCAGCTGGGTTCTGTTTTGTATCAACGTAGCGCCACTCTGTTTCTCCGGTTAACTCTTCGGTTAAGTCTTGAATCTCGGTGACTCTGACTCCCACGAAGACTTTGTACTTGCATGAGTCCGATTTGATCCAGGCGAGTACCGTCGTGGAATCTGACCACAGGATTGTTCTAGACACCGGTATGGTGAGCTCACGTTGGATGAGCGTGGCTAGGTGCGCTCCGGCTAGGGCTGCGCAGAGCTCTAGACGTGGGATAGATTGTTGCTTGCGTGGGGCTATTCTCGAGCGGGCGAGGACAAATGCTGTGTAGATCTCTCCCCCCTGGTCTTGGGCCCGCAAGTAGGCTACTGATCCGTATGCGACCTCTGAGGCGTCACTGAAGACGTGTAAGTCCATTTTACATGTCTCTGGCCTCACCGTGGGTGGGAAGTAGCTTCGGCGCATATTAACGCCTGGGAGTGAGTGGAGCTCCATCTCCCACTCTCTCCAGGTGGATGCAAGGTGTGCGGGAATGGGGTCGTCCCAGCCCTGGTCCTTGTCCCACAATGCTCGTACAATCATTTTTGCCCTGGTGGTGTACGGTAGAATACATCCTAGCGGGTCATATTGTCGGGCGAGTGTTGTGTACACACTCCGTCTGGTGGTCGGCGCCGCCGCCGGCCTTCCCTGCTCCGTAGTCAGGGGCTTGTGTCTGTAGTGAAACGAATCTGTTTTGAATCGCCACACCAATCCCAGGGTCATCTCCTGGGCTTCTCCCGGGATTGTAGCCATCCAAGTCTCGCTGCTGGCTGCCTTGTCCTCGGAGGAGAGGCTGCGCAGTACTTGCGGATCGCTGCTGGCCCACTGCCTGAGATCAAAGCCGCCTTTGATCAATGAGGCGCGGAGTTTAATCAGGAGAGCCTCGGCTTCTTCCTGGGTTGAAAGGCTTTGTAGACAGTTGTCTACGTAGAAGCTGTTCTTTACGCTGCGTCGGACCTCTTCGTCCGCTGCTGGGTCCTCTGCTACATGTTTCTGTAGTGCAAATGTCGCACAGCAGGGGCTGCACGTCGTTCCGAAGGGGAGGACTTCCCATTGGTAGATGGCTGGGTGCTCATCTCCTGGCTTCTCTCTCCATAGGAACCGTAACAGGGGCTTGTCCGCCTCTACTAATCTCACCTGCAGGAACATTCCTTTAATGTCCCCGCTGATGGCCACCTTTTCCTGGCGGAAGCGGAGTAGAACGCAGAGTAGGGAGGGGCCGAGTGTGGGACCGGGCAGTAACTCTTTATTCAGATTTTGGGATCCGATCTGGTAGCTGCAGTTAAATACTATGCGGTCTTTACCGTTGTGATGGACCTTGTGGTGGGGCACGTACCACGATTCAGTGGTCTGGTCAGCCTCTTTAATGTCCATCTTTGTGACGTGTCCCGCTGTGATGAGCTTCTCAATCTCAGCGCGGTATACACTCTCTTGGGCGGGGTTCTTGGCTAAGCGCCGCTCCGTGTTCAGCAGGTACCGTTCTATGGCGTCTGTCTTGGCGTGGAAAGTAGGCATTCCTTCTCGCCGCAGGAGTGGCGTGGCGTATCTCAACACGCCGTTGACCGGGACTCTCTTGGTCCCTGTCTCGAGGAGGTGAATGGCGTAAATGTCATCTTTAGAGCGAATGTCTTTCTTTCCATTCTTAAAGGGCATTTGTTCCAAGCTCCATAGCCGCTCTACGTGTTGCAGGAGTGCGGTTTGTCCCTCTGTGACTCGGGAGTGGAGACATCTAGTGGCTGTACTTCGGTTGGGAGATTTGGCGAGCGGGCCTTGGAGAGTCCATCCCAAACGGGTCTCGACTGCTGCAGGACAGCCTCGGGGTCCGGTATGAACCCGGTCTATCGGGACAATGAGGTCTGCATGGTCGGAGCCTATCAACAGGGTCGGCATAGCATTGTCTATGAGCGGGATCGGTAACTTGCGCAGATGTGCATATTTCTCCATCAGCTTGGCGACGGGGTATGTGTACCGCGACAGTCCTATTTCTTGGCTGGTGAAAGCGTCTGCAATCTGGTACCGTCGCTCAGGCTGGCCGCTTGCTGCGATAGAGAATGAGACATTCTCGCCCTTTATCGTCTTCAAATCTCGTCTTATTGTCCGAATTGTCATTTGGGTTTCGCTTCCCCGCAGCCCTAGCTGGGCCGCAGCGGAGGCGAGCAGCAGGGTCTTCTCTGACCCGTCATCGAGGACGGCGTAAGTGTCCAGGACTTTATTCTGGTAGCTTAGTGTCACACGCACTACTTTTAGGAGTACTCGGGCTCCACTGCTGCTGGCGGGATCGATGTACATGACGCTCGCTTTGCGGCTGGATGGTGCAGGTGAAGGGCGCCGTCTGTTACTGTCGTGAAGTATGTCCAGATGGGCTCCATCGCACTTGGTGCACCTTTTCTTTAAGCGGCATTCGGCTGCCATGTGTGAGCGCGCACAGCGAAAACAGCGCTTGTTGGACTTTATCCATTGACCTGCTTCCTCCGCGTTCAGCTTGGGGAAGGAGTCACATTGCGCTAGCCAGTGTTCTTTCTCACAGTAGGGGCACACTATCTTCCACTTCTCCGTTCTGGAGGGGGTACTGTGGCTCCTGCTGCTCGGCACTGACTCCGATTGGTGCATCACAGTCACCGATCTTCTTCCATCATTTAGTCGTCTGGTTCCTTCTCGGGAGCCAGGGGTGCTCCGTCCGAATGTATCTAGCCGTAGGCTGCTGACTTCTCTCGCCAGGAAGTCTGCTAGATCGAGGAGGTTCGGTTCGGGGCCATTCGGGTCTCTGTGGTCCCTCTGCCGCCTAAAGCGCTCCTGACGAGCGGGCGGCAGCTTCTCCAGGATCCTTTCCACATTTGAGTTGGCGTAAAGTTCATACTTCCCCTTCTCTCTTTGCGCTCCCAACATCCCTACCAGGGACTGCACTCTGATGGACAGGTCGTCCAGTGCTCGATTGTCTATTGCTGGGGGTAAGCGGTCGATGTGTCGGATCTCCTGGATCACGTAATCCCATATGCGCCCATACCTCTGGTCCAATGCTACCAGCGCTGCTGTGTATGGGGTGGTGGAAGTCGCGTAGGCGAGCGCTATATTATGTGCGCGGGGCACCTTTAAGTGCTGCAGTAGGATGGCGTATTTGTGGCGTTCATCCAATACATCCACCAACATGGTCTCCAGACACATGCGGAGTTCTGTATACTGGGCCCGGTTCTCTTGGGTGAAGTCGGGTACCATAGGCGTGCCAATGTATGACGCTGACTGTGGATACATCGGCGAGCGTTGGGGGGGAGGCCTCCTAGGCGAGTCTCCTCCCGCTCCTTGGTATGGGCTGGTACCGGCAGTGTACCATGGCCCGCTTGTCCAGGTGCTGTTCCTCGGTGCGGGTCGTGCGTCGTGCTCACCCGTGTATAGAGTCGGGGGTCTGTAGCGCAGCTCCGCGGGAGTATAGCCTGGGGTGTACCGGACCTCCTGGTCCGGTAGAGTACTGTGCTGTCTTCGGGCGCGGTTCTCCTCCTCTTCCTCTTCGTCTTCAGTTAGGTCATCCAGTGCTTGTAGTCTCTGGTTTAGCCTCTCCACAGGATATGCTGCTCCTTCCCGGTTGCTAGGTCTCGCTTGGACCGGTGGGGGGAGGTGGTCTGTGGGGGGTATAGACCTCGTCTGTTGGTCAAGTTCAGGGTTGTTTACTCGGCTAGGGGATGCCGCCCTGGAGGTGTGTCTAGACGAGTTCCTGGAGCCTCTGGCGGAGGGAGAGGGTGTTGTCCGTCTGATCAGCTGTTCTATTAGTTGCGCTTGCTGTCTGTCGCGCTCTGCGTCCCGTAGAGCACCAGCAGCTGCTCGCTGGCTGTCTGCTCGGTCTCGGGCCACATTCTCTTCCATCTGAATGCGTCTTATTTCCAGGCGTATGTGCTCTTCTTCGCTCCGTTGCTGTAGCTGCAATCGATCGCGTTCACCCTGGAGTCTATCGCGTTCAGTAGAGGCTTTCAGGCTGACGAGGAATGCCTGCTGTAGGGTCCTCTCTGCCTCGCTGGGAGAAGGCGGTTGTATAGGGGAGCCTTCCCTCGGGGTACTCCTTGCGGAGCCTTGGAGCTCTATCTCCACGGTGCTCTCCCCGTCTTCTTCCGTGCCGAGTTCTCTCTCGGTAGCGTTGTATTCCTCCCGGGACTCATCGGGGACTACTTCTTCAGTACT
This sequence comes from Notolepis coatsorum, assembly GCF_963971535.1. Classification (NCBI taxonomy): domain Eukaryota; kingdom Metazoa; phylum Chordata; class Actinopteri; order Aulopiformes; family Paralepididae; genus Notolepis; species Notolepis coatsorum. Next base: position 70,860,291 of record NC_140173.1, read on the forward strand.
GGCGGGGTGTGAAGTCATGTCTAGTTCCCACTGGTCCCCACCGTGAACTTGGTCAGTTACATTAGAGCCCGTAGGGGCCTCTATGGTCGGGGTAGTCTGGGCGTTGGGGTTAGACATACTTTTACTTTCTAGTTTTACCGCGTTTACTGTTAGTAGAAGACTAGGTTGTTGACTGACAGCGTAAGCCTCTAAGTACTGAGGGAGCCGTCGTTCGCGCTGCGGGCGTTGGTTAGGAGGATCGTTTCGTGGAGTGTTCATCATAGGCCATTTCAATATTAATAACACTATATTAATATTACACTAATTACCCTCCGGCTCGAAGGACCAAGTGTAACTGAGGGGTACAATTCCCTGACTGTATTACTAGATATGATACTTACTACCACTACCTTTGTACTTAATATTCGGCCACCCAGTACACGGCATAAATATATTATCATGAACACTCTCACGTAGATGAAACGGATCCAACACAAATGTACGAATTAGAAACAGGTCTTTATTTCCTACACAGCGATGGTGTGTAGAATAAACACTTAATCACTTAATTACATTTATGAATTGAAATAGTATGCACTTTTATGGCAAGGAGTATTCGTCGGTATATCAATAGATAATGTCCAATCTCTGAAGGCGCAGGTGGTAAATATACGACCTGGAATAGTTAAGGAATAACAGCAATGATACTTTAATGATTATAGGCTGGATACACTAGAGGGGGTTAATCCGGTCGCTTGTAAGCCGACAGGAGTAGGAGGGGGGGGGGGGGGGTAGAATCCAGCTGCCTCGTCCGGCCAAGGGTATCCCAGGAGAACCCACTGTAGTGCCGTTCAATGCGCCGGCGATCCTTGGACCACAGATGAAAGCAGGTGGACTCTTTGTGGGCCGGCTCTCTCCGGTCCACGGGGGAGAGATGTGGAGAGACCTCGTCTTGCAGAGCGTCTCCTCACCTTGCGTCCTCTCCAGGGGGGGGGGTTCCAACACACGGTAGTGTCGGGGGTCTTTATCCATAGAATAATCAAAGTATCCAAAGCATAATCCGTGCCTGGGAAGGCGGGCTGTCGTCGGTAGAATAATCCGGTATACAGGTCCACTCGCTCGTCGGCTCTGGGGCTCCTCGGGTGCAGCTTCACATAGGGTCAACCACCCTGGGTAAGCAGCCAGTTCTCTGCCCGAAACGATGGGGTACTGACTACGGTAGTATTCTCACCGCACGAAGCACTATATATTAACAGACTATTATTAGCTTAATAGACTACGTCCAACTCGACGATATAGTGCCAAATATGACTATTCAAATATTAATATACACGATGTCTCAATACCGATGGTAGGCCGAACTTGGCCTTACTCCCACACGTGGCATCGCGGGGAGGCTTTACGTCTGTGACTCTATTGGAGGGTAAGAAACTGGACTGAAAAGAAAGTCCTACTTTAGTAGCGCAGTATATATACGCACTATGAACAAATAGTCCCATTAGTGGTGCGGTAGCCAAATTCCTACGCGGAACTAGGACTTGTTTGTACATGTCGAGCGGTACGTTTGAACTGGGTCTGAGGGGTATGGCAGCCTGGCACCAAGGTCTCGACCAATAGTAGAATGGAGACTATTATGGGATGTTCAGTAGGCTAGAATGGATATTCAATGCATATTGTACAAGGAATATACAAGGGATATCAGGGAATATTAGAGAATATACAAATACAATTAAATATATATATATAAATAAATATATATATTCGGTTTAATCTGGCCCTTCACAACACCGACCATGCAGACCTCATTGTCCCGATAGACCGGGTTCATACCGGACCCAGAGGCTGTCCTGCAGCAGTCGAGACCCGCCTAGGATGGACTCTCCAAGGCCCACTCGCCAAATCTCTCAACCGAACCACAGCCACTAGCTGTCTCCACTCCCGAGTCACAGAGGGAGACACCGCACTCCTGCAGCATGTAGAGAGGCTATGGACCTTAGAACAAATGCCCTTTAAGAACGAAAAGAAAGACATTCGTTCTAAAGACGACATCTACGCCATTAACCTCCTCGAGACGGGAACAAAGAGAGTCCCAGTCAGCGGCGTGTTGAGATACGCCACGCCACTCCTGCGGCGGGAAGGGATGCCTACCTTTCACGCAAAGAAAGACGCCACAGAGCGGTACCTACTAAACACAGAGCGGCGCTTAGCCAAGGACCCCGCCCAAGAAAGTGTATACCGCGCTGAGATTGAGAAGCTCATCACAGCGGGACACGTCACAAAGATTGACATTAAAGAGGCCGACCAGACGACTGAATCGTGGTACGTGCCCCACCACAAGGTTCATCACAACGGCAAAGACCGCATCGTGTTTAACTGCAGCTACCAGATCGGATCCCAAAATCTGAATAAAGAGCTATTGCCCGGTCCTACACTCGGCCCCTCCCTACTAGGCGTACTACTCCGCTTCCGCCAGGACAAGGTGGCTATCAGCGGGGATATCAAAGGGATGTTCCTGCAGGTGAGATTAGTAGAGGAGGACAAGCCCCTGTTGCGGTTCCTATGGAGAGAGAGGCCAGGAGATGAGCACCCAGCCATCTACCAATGGGAAGTCCTCCCTTTCGGAACTACATGCAGCCCATGCTGTGCTACATTTGCACTACAGAGACATGTCGCAGAGGACCCAGCAGCGGACGAAGAGGTCCGACACAGTGTGAAGAACAGCTTCTACGTAGATAACTGTCTACAAAGCGTTTCGACCCAGGAAGAAGCCGAGGCTCTCCTACTTAAACTCTGCGCCTCTCTGATCAAAGGCGGCTTTGATCTCAGGCAGTGGGCCAGCAGCGATCCGCACGTACTGCGCAGCCTCTCCTCCGAGGACAAGGCAGCGAGCAGCGAGACCTGGATGGCCACAATCCCAGGAGAAGCCCAAGAGATGACACTAGGACTAGTGTGGCGCTTCAAAACAGATTCGCTCCACTATAGACACAAACCCCTGACCACGGAGCAGGGAAGGTCGACGGCAATACCGACCACCAGACGGAGTGTGTACAGAACACTCGCCCGACAATATGACCCGTTAGGATGTATACTACCGTACACCACCAGGGCAAAGATGATTGTACGAGCATTGTGGGACAAGGACCAGGGCTGGGACGACCCCATTCCCGCACACCTTGCATCCACCTGGAGAGAGTGGGAGATGGAACTCCACTCACTCCCAGGCGTTAATATACGCCGAAGCTACTTCCCACCCACGGTGAGGCCAGAGACATGTAACATGGATTTACACGTCTTCAGTGACGCCTCCGAGGCCGCCTACGGATCAGTAGCCTACTTGCGGGCCCAAGAAGAGGGGGGAGAGATCTACACAGCATTCATCCTCGCCCGCTCGAGAATAGCCCCACGCAAGCAACAGTCTATCCCACGTCTAGAGCTCTGCGCAGCCCTCGCAGGAGCGCATCTAGCCACGCTCATCCAACGTGAGCTCACCATTCCGGTGCATAGAACAATCCTGTGGTCAGATTCCACGACAGTACTCGCCTGGATCAAATCGGATTCATGCAAATACAAAGTCTTCGTGGGAGTCAGAGTCACTGAGATTCAAGAGTTAACCGGAGAGTTAACCGGAGAAGCAAACTGGCGCTATGTTGATACAAAACACAATCCAGCTGACGTCATCACCCGGGGAATGTCCCTGGATGACTTAACCCGTCATAACATCTACAGTGACGGACCAGCATTCCTCAAGCTCCCGGAAGGAGATTGGCCCACGCCCACCCCGAGGGAAGCAAGTGACGAGGAGGCTGAGAATAAGAAACCTATGTTCTGTGGATTGAGCACTGTTGTCTCCGCAGACCCCAACATAGACGATTGCATTACCATAGAGAGTGCGCAGCAACGGACATTCCTGCGGCACCACCCAGAGATTCAGTCCCCCGCTGATATGTCAGCAGCTGACTACGAGGAAGCAGAACTGCTTCTACTGCAACGAGCCCAGAGAGACTCGTTCCCCGATGAACTAGACTGTCTACAGGGAGGAAAGCCCGTCCCATCAGACAGCAGATTGATTCATCTGGCCCCCGAGAGTGACACACATACCCTCATCAGAGTGGGTGGTCGCCTGCGGAGAGCCCCCAATTTACCGGATGACATTAAGTACCCGATCGTATTGAACAGCCGACACAAGGTCACAGAGCTGATTATAAAGAAATACGACGAGGATGTACACCACGCAGGAGCAGAGAGAGTCTTCGCGGAGATCAGACGTCGTTACTGGATACTTCAAGGAAGAGAGGCGGTGCGACGCTTCCAGCGAACCTGTCTAGACTGCCGAAAGTGGCGCGCGCAGCCCAGCATACCACGGATGGCTGACCTACCTCCATGTCGCCTCCGACTCGGCGACAAGCCATTCCACTCAACAGGCATGGACTGTTTTGGCCCGCTGCACATAAAGAAAGGAAGAGGCACCAAGAAGCGGTGGGGTATTGTATTCAAATGCATGACCACCAGAGCGATACATATCGAGCTCCTTCCGACCATGAGCGCAGACTCATTCCTTATGGCCTTCCGAAGATTCACATCACGGAAAGGAAAACCGTCTACATTATTGTCCTATCACGGGACAAACTTCAAAGGCGGTGAAAGAGAGCTGAGGGAGAGCTTCCAAGCTATGGGCCCAGAACTTAAGACCCACCTCGCTCCAGCCCAGATTGACTTCCAATTCAACCCCCCAAACGCACCCCACTTCGGTGGAACTTGGGAACGAGAAGTACGTTCTATAAAGACAGCTCTGTACGCAGTACTTGGGGCCCAGACTGTGGCGGAAGAAGTCCTAATGACAGTCCTCACGGAGATTGAGGGAGTATTGAACTCAAAGCCCCTCGGTTACGTCTCCAGTGATGTAGCAGATGTCGACCCAGTCACCCCCAACACCCTCCTGATGGGGCGGCTAGATCCCGCGTTACCCCAGACAATGTACCGGCCTGAAGAAGCGAACGGCCGACGAATGTGGAGGTACAGCCAAGTATTAGCCGACAAGTTTTGGAGCAGTTTCCTACTGCACTACCTACCGTCTCTACAGACCCGCCAGAAGTGGGTAAAAGAGAGAGACAATTTGACGGAAGGAACAGTCGTCATGATTATTGACCAGTCACTACCCAGAGCTATGTGGCCGGCTGGCCGCGTAAGCAAAGTGATCACCGGTGCCGATGGCAAGGTCCGAGCAGCTGAAGTACTCGTCCAGGGGCGCATTTACACCCGTCCTGTGGCGAGGCTCATAGAACTGCCCCGACTCCCAGACACAATCGATGATGACCATGACCCTATGACTTTGTGAGTTGACTGACCCTTACAGCGAACCCTTGAGTGGTAGACAGTGCGGTTAATCTGTCTCTGCTTAACTAATTAGGTTGGGACCAATTAGGGGGCGGCTGTTCTGAAGGATCAGATTAAACCGAATATATATATTTATTTATATATATATATTTAATTGTATTTGTATATCCCCTGATATCCCTTGTATATTCCTTGTACAATATGCATTGAATATCCCTTCTAGTCTACTGAACATCCCATAATAGTCTCCATTCTACCATTGGACGAGACCTTGGTGCCAGGTCGCCATACCCCTCAGACCAGGTTCAATCGTACCGCTCAACATGTATGGACAAGTCCTAGTTCCGCGTAGGAATATGTCTACCGCACCACTAATGGTACTATTTGTTCATAGTGCGTATATATACTGCGCTATTAAAGTAGAGCTTTCTTTTTAGTCCAGTTCATTACCCTCCAACAGAGTGACAGACGCAAAAGCCTCCCCGCGAACCACGTGTGGGCAGTAAGGCCAATTCGGCCCAGTATCGGCATTGAGACATCGTGTATATTAATATTTGAATAGTCATATTTGGCACTATATCGTCGAGTTGGACGTATTCTATTAAGCTAATAATAGTCTATTCATATATAGTGCCTTGTGCGGTAAGAGTTCTATAGTAATCAGCACCCCCATCGTTTCGGGCATCAGCTGGACGCTTATCCAGGGTGGTTGACCCCACGTGAAGCTGCACCCGAGGAGCTCCAGGCCAAAGAGCGAGTGGACCTGTATATTGGATTATTCTACCGACGACGGCTAGCCTTCCCCGGCTTGGATTATGCTTTGAGTACTTTGATTATTCTATGGATAAAGGCCAACACTGCGGTGTGTTGGAAATACCCCCCCCGGAGAGGACGACAGGTGAGACGGCGCTCTGCACAGTGAGGTCGCCTCACGTCTCTCCGTCGTGGACCGGAGGACGCCGGCCACAGAGGGTCCAACTGCATTCATCTGTGGATCGAGGATCGTTGGGCACCGTGTCGCACAACTGTGGACTCTCCCAAGATACCCTCGGCCAGACGGGATCCAGCCAGTGACTCTCTAACCCCCCCCCTCCAGCTGTCCTACAAGCAGTCGGAACCTTCCCCTAGTGTATCCAGCTATATAATCATTCAAGTATCATCGCTATTGTTCCCTAAATATTCCAGGTTGTATATTTGCTTCCTGCGCAATCAGAGATTGGACATTCGATATTGATCTACCTACGAATACTCATTTGCCATAAAAGTGCATACTATTTCAAATCATAAATGTAATTAAGTGATCGTTGTACATACCTTTTGCTATGTATTAAAACTCAAACTTTCGATTTGGTACATTTGTGTTGGATCCGTTTATCAGGTGGGAGTGTTCAACATATTCATACCTAGTACTGGGTGGCCAGAGTCTAAAGTACAAGAGGTAGTGGTAGTAAGTATCATATCTAACCATACAGTCAGGGAATTGTACCCCTCAGTTACAGTAGCGGTTTCCAAGGATATCACGTCTAATAAGCCCACGTATCTTCTTTTGTTGCCTATATTTTAGTCTGCATCAGCTAGACTAGGATTAGCAATCCAACAACCTTATGGTGTGCTCTAACTTTCGGTTGGCAACATCTCAAATCCGGGAATAGCACTACAACCCATCCTCTCAGAACCGCCTGATAAGGACCCAGGTACACGCGTTCCCCAGTAACGAATCTCAATACAGCCCAGATATTCAATACACGCTATTCTTACTCAGCCATGATCTCAATATTTGACAACATTCTGTAACATTCACCTGGCACAGAGAAAAGCGGGAAGGTTTTAATTCCTTGCCATACATTTTTGGTCGACCATTCTATATACTCACTTTTCTCTGTATAGATGAAACAATACAGCACGCCGGTGGGACGCAAAGAGTCCGTCACAAGTTCGTAGACGCCAATTGTGGGATATTCGTGGATATCCTGAAGAAGAATGTTCTCAGTCAACCGAGGTTTGGATAATAACAAGGTTTATTACATGGCGTTTTCACATTCGCCGAAATGCTTGCTTGTGATTGGTCAATAGCACGCGTCAGAGGTCAGTTATCAGACAATAATGACCGCTGTGGGACAATAATGACCGCTGTGCGCAGCTGTTCGCAATCAAGCCCACAATAATGACCGCTGTGCGCAGCTGTTCGCAATCAAGCCCACTGACATCAGTGCAAACTGCCGGCTGCCGGGGAAGCTGCTGGGGGGCGGAGCGACGAGCACTCAGCGGAGCCAGAACCAGTGTTACTGTTGCGAGTCGATGTAAAATGAATTAGGTATATTGTTAGTAAGTTAGCCATGTAATAAGCGGGATAATGTATAGCTATACTCGATCATTGTCGCAAAATAATTGACCTTCACTGATGTTTAAAACACCTCGCCGAGGCGGCTCGGTATTTTAAACTCTGTGTCGGTCAATTATTTTGCGACAATGACCTCGTAGCTATACATTATCCCTTACTTATTAACCAAACAGATAGAAATATACATGGTACATAGAGAGAATGGCTGAGGGCTTCGCCCCAGGTGATCAGCTGAAATGACCCAGGTACCTTGAATTGTTCTCGGGAGGAGCCCTATATAGTTAAAAGGGGGGGGGAGGTGGCCCCATTTGATAGGTCAAATGGGGGAGGGGGGGGACACAGGATAGATAAAGGGGAGGGGAATGTCTTTACATGAGAGAGTTGGGGAATCATTCTATTATTCCACACGTCCTTCCTTCCTTCCTTCCTTCCTTCCTTCCTTCCTTCCTCCTTCCTTCCTTCCTTCCTTCCTTCCTTCCTTCCTTCCTTCCTTCCTTCCTTCCTTCCTTCCTTCCTTCCTTCCTTCCTTCCTTCCTTCCTTCCTTCCTTCCTTCCTTCCTTCCGTCCTTCCTTTTGAAGGCCCACGTGAGACCTTCAAAAGGGTCAACCCCGAGAAGCTGGGGGCGGGGCTGTATCCCAGGCCGGGCTCTCAAGGCGTGCACAGACCAACTGAGGTGTTCACCAACATCTTACAGTACAACCTCTCCCTGAGTCACTGACCAACTGAGGTGTTCACCAACATCTTACAGTGCAACCTCTCCCTGAGTCACTGACCAACTGAGGTGTTCACCAACATCTACAACCTTTCTCCGAGTCACTGGCCAACTGGCAGAGTTGTTCACCAATATCTAGAACCTCTCCCAGAGTCACTCTCAGGAAATCAATTAATATAATCTGACAGAATGTGTTAAAATAGTTAGCTACCTAGCTAGCCACTTCATTGTCTCAGCAATTTTCACCGATACATCAAATCAAATCAAATGTATTTGTAAAGCCCGAAATCACAAGGTAATGTCCCCATGGGCTGGACACACAATAAATCAAGAACACAAAAAAAAGTGTTAGGAATCATACTTTTTTACTAGATAAATCCTTTGTACTTTCACAGCTTTCGAGCTACACATGCATTTCACACATACAGTTGAGTTCAGTTTGACCTCAAAGCATCTTGTTTCACCAACTCTTAGTGGTTTCCTTCATACCGACATGTGCATCCAGGGTCAACATTGTGGTATAACAGTTTAAGAAGGCAACAGTCGCTTCTGTCTTAAACATTCATTCTTGTTAAAGCTCTGTCTGCCTTATTTCCTTGGTGTGGTGGTTTTTGGCTCTGTTTGTACGTGACGACCAATTCATAAATATATGCCATGTACCCAATAAACTCCAGAGCGACCTGTGAACCTGCCTTGGTGTCACTTTGTGTAAAGCTATTTGATTAACTGTTGTCACTGGTCTGCAGATCGATCGCAAATAAATGCATTGTTCCTATAACTATTTGTTGGAATTAAATAATAATAATAACTTTATTTGTATAGCACCTTTCATACAGAAATCGCAGCTCAAAGTGTTTTACAGCAGTAAAAAAGACAGGAATAAAATTGTCATGAAGTGCAGACATATAAAACATCATTGGTTAAAGAGCATAACAAATATTTTTAAAAGATCACAGTTTTTCACATTAGGATCTAACAGGCTTCTCTGTTTACAGTTTGAATTTTTTTTTAAATAGGCAGTAATAAAAAGAATAAAATATAATAGACAGAGTAAAAAAGTGCAATCAAATAGTTATTAGAATAAAATAGACAATATAATGATGCAGTACTGCATGTTAGAGTTGGGGTAGGTGTGTTGGACCCAGGTGCAGTGTAGAACAGAGGAGACGGAATGCACAATATAAATATATTCTTTATTTGCTGACTAACACGTAGCAGACAAAAGGCGAGACAGCTCAGTCTCCACAAAACAGCGAGGTGCACGTAGCAAAGAAAAGACGAGACAACTCAGTCTCCACAAAACAACGAGGTGCACGTACCAAACAAAAGACGAGACAACTCAGTCTTCACAGAACATGATACAAAAAGAAAGCACTAAACAGGGGAAAACAAATGGGAGAAAACAAGTGTCCAAAACGGGATAAGCTAATGCTAATATGGTGAATGATGATGCTGTAGACACACGCATCAGTTCAGTTCAGTTCAGTTATTTTTTATTTCGGGTTTTGGACACATAACAATGGTCATTCCATAAATCACCAACGTTTTACCAGCTGCTATTGCAGCATTGTCCAATTATCCGAAAAGGGCTAGGGAGAAGCACTAGGATTGTCTGGCCCTACCCCTGAAGACGTACGTTTTGTTTAAAAAATATATATATTTATTTACATACACACATTACAGTACACACATATAGTACACATTACAGTATAGTATACCTGCAGTATATAATAGTATATATAATCAGGGGTGTAAAGTACTTGAGTAATTGTACTTTGTTACAATACTTTTACTCAATTACATTTCAGAGAAAAAAAACATACTTTTTACTCCTTACATTTAAAATGCTGACCTACAAAGTACAAAGTACAAATCTTACAGGTCCAACTATTTTAATTAGTATTTCTTTCTCTGACCGAACTAACGTTAACGCTATTAATCCTGCGGCCGCACTTTATTTAACCCTCCAGTCACCCTTGTCGCAGTTCTGGTCAAATGGGTTAGGGTTTTCTTCACGTGTGTTTGTGGATAGCGTTGGCTAGATTTTATGTATATGCCAAAAAAGTTGCTCAGTATCACATCTTGGACTCACTCAATAATCCATGTTTGTTTTTTAAAACAATCACTATTAAGTGCGTGAACAACAAGTGTCACCTTTCACCCTAGTCGCAGAACTGGACAGGTTAGGGTTAGGGTTAGGGCGGGGGTCTCAAACTCACGGCCCGTGGGCCAATTGCGGCCTGCTGGATGATATTTTGTGGCCCCCTACTTGACATCAAAGTTTAGTGTTAGTACGGCCCACGCAACTTTTTGCAGAGTCGTTGCGCGAGTTGGAAGTTTTATTTATTTTATCACTTGTAGGCTACCATAGCGCAGGCTCATGACTTGGTTGAAAGGTGATTCCAGAGTGATACCAAGTAAAGTGGAAGGAAAATATATCCTGTCATCCAGGTATGGCAGGCATCCTCAAAATTCTCCGCTATCTCCTCTGCAAGCACTGCTCCACTGTCTGTGTCTGTCTACTCTGGTCCAATCACATTCAGCGTCCCGTCAGCATTCCCCCCCCCCCCCACCCACAGTCTGCGAATCAGAGGCAGAGTAGGGCGGGTCTTCACGGAATGCGTGTTTTGTCTCTTTCAACGGTTCGAGTCAGAGAGAGAGTTGACAGCGCATCTACAGGTAGTCTAATCTGCAGGTACTGTAGCTAGTAACCTCGTTCCCAGTTTTATCTCTGTGAGATAAATGTAGCTAGTAGCCTAGTTTCGCCAGCAGGCAGCTAATAGAAAAATGTAGCATGTTCAAAGATGGCCAGTAAAAGAAAAGTTGACAGTGCAAATCGCTGCAATTCAAAGGTGAATGGGCTGAAAAATGTGCGTGCATCCTCCCAGCACCAAACCAATGTGCCTAATATGCCAAGAAACGGTAGCTCTTGTGAAGAGTGGCAATTTGAAACGCCACTACGAAACAAAACAGTTATTTTCATGCAACCTTTCCTCAAAATTCAGTGCTAAGAACCACAAAAATAAATGGAATGAAATCATTATATCAAGCTGCAAGCAGAATTATTGTTAAATCTATGTCACAACGAGAAAAAGCAACCAAGTCCTCACTCAGTGGCATGGGTTTTGGCTAAACACAAGAAGCCATTCTCTGATGCATATGTAGCACTTGTGTTAATACCAGTAACAGCTGTTTGCCATGGGCACAGTTCTAGGTCCGAATGCGACAAGGAGTAATATACACAGTTAAAAGAATAGTAGACCAGAGGCAGAGTTATAACAATAACCGGTGTTTTAATTAAAAGCGCGCTAGATAAACAGTAATAATACATACGTACGTAAAGTATAACTTATGCTTTGAAGTATCCCTTTTAGATTAGGTCAGTAACCTCTCCTTGCGGGAGGGTTAGGTCGATATCAAGGCCTAGGTCGATTGGATCAACACATTGGGGTTCGTTCAGACGTCTCTGAGGTTATCATCGGTAACTCTATATTAGTTTATCAGGGAATGCAAATACCTTATTAGGTGAATTGGCCCTTTAAACTCTTTAAACCAGGAAGTGATTCGGCGATAATCGATGTGTCATCTAGAATGGTCTATTATGACATCACCACAAACGGTGTAGAAGGTTCTATGTTCTAGAAGGTTCTATTATAACATCATACAATGGTAGCATTTACCCTCTAACTCTTATAGGGGAATATCTGTATCCATATATCCAGTTAAATCAATTCAAATACAAAATACAATATCAAAATAACATAAGATGAACGGGATTGCCTCCCTTGGAAGTCCTTGTAGTCTCGTTCAGTTCAATCCTACCGGACTAGTGGTGTAGCAATAGTTGAGCACTAGTTGAGCATCATGGGTATTCACATCAGGCTGGCATTAGTCTTATCAAATGTTCCGGGGTTGGCTCGCCATCGGGTATCTATCCAGCTGAGCACGCTTGGTGATGGGTGGTCTGGAATGCTCCGGGATGCTGGTGGAGACTTGCTGCTTCCAGTCGGTTGGTTAGTCCGGTCCGTCTGGGTGATGATGCTGGTTCGGTGGTCGAGGAGAAAGAGAGCTGGCTTCTTCTTCTTTCTTCTTCTTCTTTTGAATTTCCGGCAGATTAGACGCATCGTGGCGTATTACTGCCCTCCGCACTTCTTTTGATGATCTCTTCTTCTTCTTCTTCTTCTTCTTCTTCTTCTTTCTTGGCGTATTTCTTCCCTCCTCATTTCTTATACTACACTAGTGGTGTTCCATCTTTAGGCCTCTTCAACTCACACTTTCTTTGAGAGCTGGCTGTATATATTGGAAACCAAGATGTTCCGGAATGTTCTATATGACATCATAGGATGACATCACAAAGGTTCCAGAACCTTCAAATCATGACATCATACGCTATATACAGGAAGTGGGACCTCATGGTAAAACAGGAAGTGGTAGCTCAGAGATAAACAGGACCTATTTATGTAATTGATAATTATGAATCTGAACCCGGGGTTACACATACATAATAAAATAATGTATGACTGAAGTGATGGAGACCATGTTTGAAGGCAAACAAAAGCAAATCCCCTCAGATAGCACAGCAACCAGAATAACTGAAATACTGGCTAGTGATTTGTTTAAACAGCTTTGTGATAGAATAAAAAAATGCACAGTGCATTTACATAGCTGTGGATGAGTCCACTGACACCACTGAGAAGCCTACTGTATGTTCTGAAGAACCGTTCATGTTCTGAAGAACTGTTCATGTTCTGAAATGTTATTGCTAAAGATTGAGAAGATTGGATCAGTTGTACTTTTTTTTGAATACTTGAAACCCCTTTTTCGTGGAATATTTGATTATTTGATTATTGATAGCCTCACCCAGACTAGGTAAAGTGAGTTTGAGACCCCTGGGTTAGGGGGTTAGGGTTAGGGTAACCCTAGGGCAGGGGTCGGCAATTAGCGCCCGTGGGCGGCCTATTGCCGACCTAGGGTAACCCCCTAACCCTAACCCCCTAACCCTACAATACAGGAATTGTCACATATCAGTAAAGAAGACAAGCATAGAAATAATTTTGTTGTCAATGATTTTATTGAGGAACATGACAAAGAATATTTTAATTTGTATTTGAAACAATATTTAACCGTATGGTTTCAAACCTTTCTAGCAAATAAATAAAACGTTATTAAATTGTCTATTCATTCCACAGACAACTCGGCTGAGTTGCCCATCAGTTCCGTCGACACCCAGGAGGAGCAGGGAGCATCCTGCAGCCGACCCCCTTCGGCATGCCGGGAGAGGGTCCTGACGGAGGCTGTGATGATGAACCAAGAAGACACAACGCGTATTAGGGGCGAAATTAGGGATGAAGTGTGGCTCGTACGACAGACTTTGTCTGAGTTGTGCATGGTCATGTCGGGGATAACAATTGCTAGAAAATACCAATAAAGACCGTTAACCACTGTTTGGCGTTGGTGTCATAACCATGCTGGAATATGAATGCCTTTTTTCGTTTTGTTCTTTTAAAGTTCGCTTAATACCTTGCATGCATGGTACACTGAGCGTCACCTGGTCACTTTTAAACTGTCAGCTAATTTTATTCTGTATAACTGTGTAAAATGCAATTCATAAATGGTTCAAATTAATTGAATTCAGCTCAATTCGATTTCAAACGGCACAGTCTTTTTTATTATGTATAGGTTACTAATAATTATTTAATAAATATGAATTAACCCCAATCTCAGTTTTTACAGTGGGGTAGACTTACTTAAAAGTGCTCTATTATCCTGGCATGGGGGCGTCAGGTATTTCGGGTTCTAGCAGCGGGATGCCATGCCTCATGGCCAGGTTATGGAGCACACTGCAGGCCACAATGATGTTGCAAACCTTTTCAGGCCGGTACTGCAGTGTGCCCCCCGTGCCAGACAGGCAGAGCCATCGACCCTTCAGGAGGCCAATTGTACGCTCCACGGTGACTCTTGTGTGCGCGTGCGCCCGGTTATAGATGCGCTCCTTTTGGGTGGTGGGGTTGGTCAGAGGAGTCATCAGCCATGGCTTCAGTGGATAGCCACGATCCCCTGCATTCAAGAGATATAATTTAATTACAGATACCCCAGTAATAACATTACAATTTAATTAAATATGATTAGGCCTAAATGTGTAACACCCACCAATAAGCCACCCATCTTCAACAGCCACACCCTGGAGACGAAGGCCCACAGAGCTATTCTGCACCACAAACGAGTCGTGCGTTCCTCCTGGCCACCGGGCAACGACATTTAGTAGTGCCAAACATGCATTGCAGATCACTTGGACATTTACAGTGGAACCCCTTCCTGTTTACATAAATTTAGTCGTTTTGTGATGGTGTTTTGAGATGGCATGTGTGTGCAGTCTATTGCTCCAATTTATGTTGGGAAAACCGGCGATCATGTGAAAACCTCTCTTGACCTCGGCCTGCTGTGCGTGTGCATAATGGGAATTTGATGTAGTCAGGCGTTAGGGACATGATGGCATCCAACACTGTGGGCATGATCCTACTGAGGGAGGGTTGGGAGATGCCAGAGCGATCTGCAATCTCCCGCTGAAACATCCCGGTGGCCAAGAATCCCAGGGTGGAGAGGACTTGGAGGTGGACGGGGATGGCATTTGTACGCCTTGTTTGGCGCTCCAAACCGGGTCCCAAATTGTGGCACAGGTCGAGCAGGATTTCCCCCCGGAAAGCGGAATCTGCTCAGTAGCCACTCTGTGCTCTCGGCAAACAGGTCTGCCCTCTTCCTGAAGACACGCTCCCTGTGGAGCGCACCATGTCCCATTGCCAAGTCGTCTAATAAAGCAATATTCGCGTAATTCGCCATGCTGCATACATTCTGAAATCCCTATTCCAAATGTAATTTATAGGGTTTGCCGACGATTACACTCATGTCGCTATTTTACAATTAACTATAATTAATGGGAGAATGTCTATGTTCCCCGGGTTCTATATTCCCTGCTCGCGATGAAAAGGGTCCTATGTTCCCCGGGTTCTATATTCCCCGCTCCCGCTACCCGCTCCCGAAAAAGCGACCGAGTTGTGTGAGGGCCGACCATGTCAGCTTGCTTCATTTCTCTGTCATTACGGTAGTGTGCTCAAACGTACACATCACGACTTCCGGAATAGCCCGTCTATGGAGTAGTCGCATGTGACAGAGCTGCTCACCCATTTTTTTTTATTTTCATTTTAAAAACATATTTATATATCACCAATGCGTTTAAAACTTGACGCATATATCAACTGAGATTATCAACTAACTATATTGACTGAAAGATTCGTGATGTCACCGAAGCAAGAAAACCCAAAATCAAAACCAAGTTCAGAGGACCTGCCTATGGTCGCAGGATACGTGCGTAAAGTAGCAGAGGATATTGACGAGATGGCCTCCTCCTCAACCGCTATAAACACCTCCGCAGATACAGAACATATCATCCGGGAAATGAAAAGAATGGAGAAAACAATAACCGAAAGAATAATAACTGAAATAGCCGAAAAAGTAGATGCTATCAAAGAATCTATCGAATGCAATATCGAAGCGCTAAGGGTGGCTGCCGACGCACATATTAAGCGCACCGTAGCATTGGAAACTGGTTTGGAAGAACATCAACAGAATTTCGGTCTGATCTACAAAGACATAGCCGAGATCAACGATAAGCTAACGGCTGAGATGAAGGGAAACTACAAAGAACACAAGATGGATCTCAACGATATAACGGCTGAGCTTAAGCGAATCAATGAAGAACAAAAAGCTAAAATATTCTAGATGGAATATCAAACTCGTAAGCTGAATATTCGTATAGTCGGACTGGACGAGTCGGTGAGCTGCACACATCCTAAAGCGTTTGCAACAGAATTACATAAAATCCTGGGACCAACTATCCTTCCTATGGTACCTGAGGTGGATCAGTGTTTCAGATTGGGGACCCGATCCAATGACAATAACGGCAGACCTAGAGTGATTATGGTCGTCCTACGTCAAGTCAGAATAAAAGAAATGATCATTCGGGAGACGCGCAGGATGAAAGGCAATCTGAAATACAAGGATGTGTCAATATACTTCTTTGAAGATTATTGTCGGGAAGTGGTGGCCTTGCGGGCCAATTACAAGACAGTGATGTCTCAACTCTATTTGGGGAAACATACTCCCACATTGATGTACCCTGCAAGACTTCGTATCGTCGATAAACATGGAGAAAGGGTTTTCCTCAACTCGCCTGAAGAGGCTGGCAAATACATGGCGGCACAACGTGCAGGATAGTTTATATACGGCCTTTTAATCTTTGTTAGGCATGGACACCATGTCGTATAAACTTCAATGAACCGCTGATTTGGGACAGAGAGACCTACGAGCTCTGAGTTATTGAATGTTTTCCCTTTTGGACTTTTATTATTGCGGACATATTGGACTTAAAATTGGAACGATACAGAGAAGATTAGCATGACGAAAGGATGACACGCAAATTCATGAAGCGTTCCTTATTTTAATAGTATGGATTTCTAACAACATTCACGAACATACTGGAACATTCTGGCACTGTAAAAACGACATATTGGAATAATCTAGAACATTAAAAACATTCTATGATACATGGAACATTCTGGAATAACAGCAATATGTGGCCAGACATACCAATAGTATCTTGCTGCAGGACGACAGCACCAGCCAGAAGACCCCGGGGGAATAACATTCTTCACAACGGAACATCGCCCACCCCTGGCTAGGGGAAGTGCTGCATATACATATTTAAAAACTTCTTTTTATTAATTGGAAATACTTCCACTACTTCTCCACTTTATACTCTAGGTGTTTAAGCATAGCAAAGCTCTTTCAAGATCTAAGTAAATGTTCTATTTTTTTTTTCTTTTTTTTGAGGTTCTCTATTCAGTTCAATACCTCTCTATTATTCTTGGGTTGCTTTAACTTACACAAGTTCCTATAAAATGTAAGTGATTATGGTATGATATTTGAAGCTTATTTTCAGTTTTTTATTTTATTATAATTTTTTTTTTATAATTTTTTTTAATTTTCTTTCATTTTTATTTAACGGGAGAGTGGCCAAGCCACAGTTGACATTCTACTTATGGTAGAATTTAGAATGTTAGATCCTATGGTATACATAGGAAAGTTAAGGATAAATGGCTCATTCTGGGCTAATCAGTGGTGTAAGGCAGGGGTTCCCAAACTTTTCAGGCCAGGGCCCAGAAAATAAGGCGTCAGAGAGCCGCGGCCCAATGCACATCGTCAGGCTTTTTTTTTTTTTTTTTTTGCCAGGCGACCGATTTTTTAAGCCAAATATCACTTCAATCCTATTAAGTTAGTTATTCATTTATATGTGCTATTTATGAGAGGGAATGAATGAATGAATGAATGAAAACTTTATTTAACAGATTGCAGAATGGGTACAATACAGTACGGCTCAATACATACAATTGTTAAGGGGATGCAGACCTGAGAAAGACGTTTGTCTTGTTTCCATCAGGGTCCCCCATTTTCAATTCATATAGACATTTATGACATACACAACATACATGACATTTATGGCATAGGGACATATAGGTATTTAGTACTGATACATTTGTGACATAGGCGGTATTCAAATATACAGTACTGTTACCCCTAGATCCTGACAGAGTATATACATATGATGGGGAGGGGACTGTACATTAGGAGGGGGTGGGTGGGTGGGAGGGAAATATACATACGGCGGGGAGGGAATATATACATGCAGTGGGGAGGAGACTGTCTATTAGGAGGTGGTGGGGGTTTTGGGCATTTACGGTGGCCAGTTTCGAATTGCAGCCTCCCGTAGGTGCTCTTTAAGGGCGGTTTTGAATGTGGGCAGGGATTCACATTCCTTTACAGCTTTGGGTAGGGCGTTCCACATTGTTGTGGCATAATTGCGAAACGTGTTTAGTCCCTTGTTTGAGCCGAATCTGGGTTTAACATGATTTGTTGAGCTTCCTCTGGTGTAGTGGTTGTGGTATTCACTGACCTTTGGGAAGTATTTTGACATGTACATGGGCACCCCGGTCGTATAGTGTATCTTGTAGACCAGGCCCATTGCAAGTTGCTGTACTCTGTCGTCTACTCTAAGCCATCCTAGGTTGGCAAAGTGGGCAGGGGTGAGGTGGGTTCTGGGGTTCAGGTCAAGTAGTAGTCTGACCAGTTTGTTTTGTGATGTTTGTAATTTTGTTTTAAGCGCCTTTGAGGTGCTTTGGTACCATGAGGTGCACGCATAGTCATAGTACCCTTGAATGAGTGCTCCTGCCAGAGTCTTCAGGGTATTCTTGTTTACCAGAGAGGAGATCCGGTACAAGAATCTAGTTCGTTGGTTGACTTTTTTTATTACATTGGATGCCATTTTGTCACAGGAAAGATTTGCCTCTAGGATGGAACCCAGGTAGGTAATTTCGTCTTTCCTTGTGACAATATTGTCACCCACTGTAACTGAGAAGCCGTCGGTCTTGCTGAGTTTGTTATTTGAACCGAAGAGAATGGACTCTGTTTTGCCCATGTGTAATGATAGTTTGTTATCAGCGAGCCATATGCAGATTTTGCCTAGTTCCGTGCTGAGGGTTTTTTCAACCTGCAATTTGTTCTTGTCAGAGACCAGCAGGGCTGAGTCGTCCGCAAACAGGAACAAGTTGCAGTCACAGGCTGACGACATGTCATTTGCATAAATTAGGAAGAGTAGCGGTCCTAGTATGCTTCCTTGTGGAACACCACAGCTCACTGTGAGGGGGGGGGATAGAGTACCGTTTACCTCTACCATCTGTTCTCTCCCCTCCAGGTAGGATTGCATCCAGCTCAATTGCTTTTAGCTTGTCCATTAGAATGGAGTGATTGACAGTGTCGAAGGCCTTTTGTAGGTCCAGCATGACCATGCCGCAGTATTTGCCAGCGTCCACCTCTTGTTTGATGTGGTCGTTCAAATAGAGGAGGCATGTGTCAGTGGAGTGGGACGTTCTGAAGCCAGATTGGAATTCGTAGATTAGGTTTTTTTCCGCCAGGTACTTTTCGACCTGTTCGTAGACTATTTTCTCCATGACTTTCGAGATGGAGGTAAAAATAGAAACAGGGCGGTAGTTGCCTGGGTCTAATTTGCTGCCCTTTTTGTGTAGAGGGGTCACTCTCGCAATTTTGAAGTCCTTGGGGACGTGCCCCTGTCTTATAGAGAGGTTTATTATGTGTGTGATGACTGGGGTGATGGCGGCTGCTGCGTCTCTGATGAATTTGGAGGGGATGTTGTCATGGCCAGTGGCCTTGTTAGGTTGGAGGGCGCTCAATTTTTTGAGTACCTCATCGGTTGTTACCATTTCAAGTTTGAAGTCGTCTTTGTGGACCCCTAGGTTTTTGTAGTATGCTACTATGTGTTCTACCCCATAATGCCCTGAGTGGGAGGGTAGTTTGTTTACCAGTGTTGTGGCTATGTTTGTGAAGAAGATGTTTAAGTAATTGGCTACATCCAGCTTGTCTGTGATGAGCGTGTTGTCCGTCTTTATGTTTATGTTTGAGAATCTGGTTTTAAGTTTTTTACTGCAGCCTAGTTGATTATTGAGTAATTTCCAAAGTTCGCAGGGTTTGTTTTTGTTTTCCTCAGTTTTGTCGTTGATGAAATTTCTTTTTGCGGTTCTGATCATGGTGTTTACGTCATTTCTTAGTCTGTTTCTTTGGATTTTTAGTTCAACCACGTGGGCTTGGAGTTCACTGTTTGAGCTTTTGGAAAGCTTTGTCTGACTTTTATGAAGTTCAGAGCATTTTTTGTCTCTGGTTTTCATAGCGGCCAGTATTTCAGTGTGCATCCATGCCTCAGCGCGATTTTTAACCCTGGTGGTTCTTATCGGTGCCATGTTGTTGAGTATTGCTGTGAATTTGGTTTTGAATCCAAGCCATGTTTCTTCAACCTGTGTACCACTGAGCTCATCTGACCAGTCCAAGCTCCCCAGTTCTAGGTTAAAGGCCTCTCTAGGGCTAACTTGTTGCAAAATAATAATGATAATAATAATAGCCTCATTAAAATACTATTGTTGCTTCGGTTGTTTTCAGCGTTTTATGTGCATAATCTGTTATTTAGTTTGAAATGTTCGTTGAAATAAGTAGATTTTTCGTTTTTGTTTATTTATTAAGTTAATATAAAACCATATAGTCACATTTTAGAATACAATAGAATAGAATTTTAGAATACAACTAGAAACACTGTCCTGGCCTGCTTCTAAGTTCAGTGGCCTGACAATTTTTTTTTTTTTTTTTTTTTAATTTTTTTTTAAATCATCTCGCGGCCCACCCGTGGCTGCTTGCGGCCCAACTTTGGGTTGCGACCCCGACTTTGGGAACCACTGGTGTAAGGGAGGGAGTTGTACGCGAAGGGGGTGTCTGTGAGGTTCGCCTTTCCCTTGACCCTTAATTCCCTGTCTCCTCACCTCACTAGCCCCCACCCTCGCGTTCGTTTGCTCTCGTTTGCTCTTCAGCAGCCACACCCTTGGACTACCTGTCATTATGTGTTTGATTGGTCTGGTGCCGAACACACACTTCTAGTTCGAGTATCAATTACCATCACGCACCTGATGTGTATTCTAATTAGCGCCCCTGTTGGGCTTTAAGTACCTCGCTCTTCCCCTCAGTCCTGGTCGGGTCGTTCCGTATCATATCTCTATCACCAAACTCCTTCGGGAGGTTCTCTGTCTGTAGGCTCCTACGGGAGTTTCTGTTTATCTCCGGCGTGAGTTGCGCTCAAGCCTTCGCCACCTGTCGCCGTTTGCCTGGAGGGAGACACTGTACTGCGCTTTCTAATCCTCTACGGGAGGTATTCCAGTGTTCCACTCCAGACCTCCGAGCCAGACGCGCTCTTCACTCCAGACGCGCATCCAGACGCGCATCCAGACCTCCGAGCCTGACGTGCTCTTCACTCCAGACGCGCATCCAGACGCGCATCCAGACGCACTCCAGACGCGCATCCAGACCTCCGAGCCAGACGCGCTCTTCACCCCAGACGCGCATCCAGACGCACTCCAGACGCGCATCCAGACCTCCGAGCCTGACGCGCTCTTCACTCCAGATGCGCATCCAGACGCGCATCCAGACGCACTCCAGACGCGCATCCAGACCTCCGAGCCAGACGCGCTCTTCACCCCAGACGCGCATCCAGACGCACTCCAGACGCGCATCCAGACTCCGCGCCAGATGCGCTCTCCGTACCGGCGCGTACTCCAAGCAGACGCGCACCACTCAGACCTCCGCGCCAGATGCGCCCTCCGTACCGGCGCGTACTCCAAGCAGACGCGCACCACTCAGACCTCCGCGCCAGATGCGCTCTCCTCCAGACGTCTAGCCTGCGCCCTCCTACTCCTCCCTGTAAGCAGCTCCAGCCCTCGCCCCCCTGTCCAGTCCTTCTTGTCCTCCTAGTCCTCCCCTGTCCAGTCCTTCTAGTCCTCCTAGTCCTCCCTGTCCCCAGCCCGCCTCCGCGGGCCTCTGTCCCTGTTTCCCCTCTCTAGTCCTCCTAGTCCTCCCTGTCCAGTCCTTCTAGTCCTCCTAGTCCTCCTTGTCCAGTCCTCCTAGTCCTCCCTGTCCAGTCCTTCTAGTCCTCCTAGTCATCCCTGTCCCCAGCCCGCCTCCGCGGGCCTCTGTCCCTGTTTCCCCTCTCTAGTCCTCCTAGTCCTCCCTGTCCAGTCCTCCTAGTCATCCTAGTCCTCCCTGTCCAGTCCTCCTAGTCCTCCTAGTCATCCCTGTCCAGTCCTCCTAGTCCTCCCTGTTCCTGCCTTGTCCCTTGCCCCGGCCCTGTCCGTTAGCCTTCCCTTAGCCTTCCCCTTAGCCAGCTCGCCTCTTAAAGGCACTGTGCCTATTTTTCCCAATTCATGTTTTCCTGTAATTTGTGTTCTCCCTTAAAGGGACAGTGCCGTTTTCTGTTGTTTTCAATAAATGCCCAGTTCTTGGCTTACTCTCATACCTGTCTTGTGTTGTGCGATTGGGGTCGGTTACAAACCATAACAGTACGACCCGACCCGTCGACGACCCCAGCCAGCACAGACGGTGTATGTTGAGTTTGCCTTTTTTTTTTGTTCCCCGTTAGCCCTGTTGTCTCCCCTGTTAGCTTCCCTGTTAGCTTCCCTGTTAGCCCTCGTTAGCTCCCCTGCAGCTTGTTAGGCCTCTACTACCAGCATGGCCCCAGTCTGCTAGCTTAGCCCCGGCTGCTAGCACAGCCTCTATGTTAATGCAGCCTTGCTGCTGGCATAGGCCCTGTAGCTAGCCATGCCCAGGCAGCTAACCCAGTCCCTCTGCATGGCCCCAGTCTGCTAGCTTAGTCCCGGCTGTTAGCACAGCCTCTATGTTAATGCAGCCCTTGCAGCTAGCATAGGCCCTGTAGCTAGCCATGCCCAGGCAGCTAACCCGGTCCCTCTGCATGGCCTCCACTTTTTGTGTAGCCTTCCCACTGCTAGGACTGCTCCTTCAGCTAGCAAGGTCAGTTTTCCCACTGCTAGGACTGCCCTTTCAGCTAGCAAGGTCAGTTTTCCCACTGCTAGGACTGCCCTTTCAGCTAGCAAGGTCAGTTTTCCCACTGCTAGGACTGCCCTTTCAGCTAGCAAGGTCAGTTTTCTCCCACTGCTAGGACTGCTCCTTCAGCTAGCAAGGTCAGTTTCCCCACTGCTAGGACTGCCCCTTCAGCTAGCAAGGTCAGTTTCCCCACTGCTAGGACTGCCCCTTCAGCTAGCAAGGTCAGTTTTCTCTCACTGCTAGGACTGCCCCTTCAGCTAGCAAGGTCGGTTTTCCCCTCTGCTAGGACTGCCCCTTCAGCTAGCAAGGTCAGTTCCCCACAGCTTGGACTGTCCTTCCAGCTAGCTTGTTCTCTCATGCTGGTCCGGCCCTGTCTGCCGGCCTAGCTCCGGCAGCTAGCGCAGCCTCTATGTTAATGTAGCAGTACAGCTGGCATGGGCCCTGTAGCTATCAGTGCCCTGGCAGCTGCCCTTTCCCTCTGCTAGCCCCTTCCCGGTGCTCCTCTAGTTACCCCTCGGCTCCTCTAGTTACCCCTCAGCTCCTCTAGTTACCCCTCAGCTACCCTAGTTACCCTTCTGCTACCCTGGTTACCCCTCAGCTGCCCTGTTCCTTTGCTAGCCCCACTTTTGTTGTGGCTTCCCCTGCTGGCTTGGCCCGGTACCTTTTGTTTGTTGCCTTGTTTTGTCCCCTGCCACTCTGTCTGTATTTTTGGGTCGCCCGGTGGCTCCCATGGAGGGGGGAGTACTGTGAGGTTCGCCTTTCCCTTGACCCTTAATTCCCTGTCTCCTCACCTCACTAGCCCCCACCCTCGCGTTCGTTTGCTCTCGTTTGCTCTTCAGCAGCCACACCCTTGGACTACCTGTCATTATGTGTTTGATTGGTCTGGTGCCGAACACACACTTCTAGTTCGAGTATCAATTACCATCACGCACCTGATGTGTATTCTAATTAGCGCCCCTGTTGGGCTTTAAGTACCTCGCTCTTCCCCTCAGTCCTGGTCGGGTCGTTCCGTATCATATCTCTATCACCAAACTCCTTCGGGAGGTTCTCTGTCTGTAGGCTCCTACGGGAGTTTCTGTTTATCTCCGGCGTGAGTTGCGCTCAAGCCTTCGCCACCTGTCGCCGTTTGCCTGGAGGGAGACACTGTACTGCGCTTTCTAATCCTCTACGGGAGGTATTCCAGTGTTCCACTCCAGACCTCCGAGCCAGACGCGCTCTTCACTCCAGACGCGCATCCAGACGCGCATCCAGACCTCCGAGCCTGACGCGCTCTTCACTCCAGACGCGCATCCAGACGCGCATCCAGACGCGCATCCAGACCTCCGAGCCAGACGCGCTCTTCACCCCAGATGCGCATCCAGACGCACTCCAGACACGCATCCAGACCTCCGAGCCTGACGCGCTCTTCACTCCAGACGCGCATCCAGACGCGCATCCAGACGCACTCCAGACGCGCATCCAGACCTCCGAGCCAGACGCGCTCTTCACCCCAGACGCGCATCCAGACGCACTCCAGACGCGCATCCAGACTCCGCGCCAGATGCGCTCTCCGTACCGGCGCGTACTCCAAGCAGACGCGCACCACTCAGACCTCCGCGCCAGATGCGCCCTCCGTACCGGCGCGTACTCCAAGCAGACGCGCACCACTCAGACCTCCGCGCCAGATGCGCTCTCCTCCAGACGTCTAGCCTGCGCCCTCCTACTCCTCCCTGTAAGCAGCTCCAGCCCTCGCCCCCCTGTCCAGTCCTTCTTGTCCTCCTAGTCCTCCCCTGTCCAGTCCTTCTAGTCCTCCTAGTCCTCCCTGTCCCCAGCCCGCCTCCGCGGGCCTCTGTCCCTGTTTCCCCTCTCTAGTCCTCCTAGTCCTCCCTGTCCAGTCCTTCTAGTCCTCCTAGTCCTCCTTGTCCAGTCCTCCTAGTCCTCCCTGTCCAGTCCTTCTAGTCCTCCTAGTCCTCCCTGTCCCCAGCCCGCCTCCGCGGGCCTCTGTCCCTGTTTCCCCTCTCTAGTCCTCCTAGTCCTCCCTGTCCAGTCCTCCTAGTCATCCTAGTCCTCCCTGTCCAGTCCTCCTAGTCCTCCTAGTCATCCCTGTCCAGTCCTCCTAGTCCTCCTGGTTCCTGCCTTGTCCCTTGTCCCGGCCCTGTCCGTTAGCCTTCCCTTAGCCTTCCCCTTAGCCAGCTCGCCTCTTAAAGGCACTGTGCCTATTTTTCCCAATTCATGTTTTCCTGTAATTTGTGTTCTCCCTTAAAGGGACAGTGCCGTTTCCAGTTCTTGGCTTACTCTCATACCTGTCTTGTGTTGTGCGATTGGGGTCGGTTACAAACCATAACAGTGTCAAAGGAACACAACCTTGTACGGCTATTTGAGGGAGGGGGGTTTAGGGGATTATTTGTATATATGTATGTTTTTAAGCTCGGCTCTCAACGGAACCTCAATAATTGGATATATATCCATTGTGAATTCGTACTCCAGACGCATTACTAACAAATACACAACAACATGTATAGATTATGGCTAGTTTGAATATAATGATCTGGAATACTGGGGGAATAAATAAACAACATAAACGCAAAAGCGTGCTCACACTGATGAAAAACAAACAGGTTGATGTGGCTCTTCTAAGCGAAACGCACCTTTTAGTGGAAGACAAAGTAACGCTAGCGAACAACATATATCATAACATTAGCCACTCTTCCTTTGGAACGAGATCCCGTGGAGTTGCTATAGTCGCGAAACGGAAGCTGAATATTGAATTGCAGGAAGTATGGTATGATACAGATGGTCGGATAACCATAGCTAAAATTGTATACAGGAACAGGAAAATAGTGTTGGTAGCGGCATATGCCCCAAATCTGTACGAGGCTAACTTCTATGCTACACTTACCAGAATAATGTTAAACTTTCCTGAATACTCGCACGGATTTTAAAGCCATTTGGGATCCTGGGATGGATAAATCTTATCCCACCTTTTCCAATGATCAGAAAAATTCATCTAATGCATTAAAGGATTGGTCTAAGAATACAGGGGTAAATTACCTATGGTGATCACTCAACCCTACGACCCGAAAGTACTCTTGTCGATCTGCAAGACATAACACATTTTCCATAATAGATTATGTTTTTGCATCCCCTAGACTATTTGATAACTATGACGTGGAAATGGTACCTAAATCAGATCACTGTTATTTACTCCTAAAAGGATCATTTGGTATACTGTCATCCCGAGCCCCAAGATGGCGATTTAACTCGATATTGCTGAAAAACAAGGAATTCATTACACAATTCAAAGAAGCTCTTGTTTTATTCCTGCTGGAGAATGCGCAATCGGTACAGGACCCCAGAATATTATGGATGTCGGTAAAGGGATTTATCAAGGATTTTACCGGGAACTTTTCCTCCAAAATATGCAAGAATCGTTGTTCAAAACTGGCAGAGCTGGAAACGCTTTACTCTACGTTATTTTCCTCTTTACAAAACAACTACTCGGTTCGATTGGAATCTCAAATTAAGGTGTTAAAAAAAGAGATTAATGCCATTTTAAAACAACAATCTGAAGTTCAAATACGTAGCACAAGACAACAGTATTTCTTTCATGGTTCTAAACCAAGTCACCTACTAGCTATGCAGATACGAGCCAACGCAAAATTTGCAGATATACCTACTATTAGGGCACAGCAAGGACTTGTTACAGACCCTAAAGAAATCAACGAGACATTCAAAGAGTTTTACTCCAACTTGTACAAAACAGAAATGGCCTTCGATCAAAACAAAATGGAAATATATCTTAATCAAATGAACCTTCCTAAACTATCAGAGGATGACGCTAAACAGTTAGAAACACCCATCACACTAGATGAACTTAGGGAGGCCATATCTGAAATGCAAAGTGGTAAGGCTCCTGGAAGGGACGGTATCCCACCATAAATGTACCTCTCATGCTGGGATGTAATTGGACCCCTATTACTTAATATGATTTTATACTCAATCAAGGAGGGAACTTCCATAAGATCGACAATATTGCACTCTTAACAGTCCTCCTTAAAAAAGACAAAGACCCCACCGATTGCGGTAGTTATAGACCCTTGAGCCTCCTCGGAACCGATATCAAGCTGTATTCCAAGGTATTAGCCATCAGACTTCAAAAGCATATGACGTCTTTAGTTCATCCTGATCAGACTGGCTTCATAAGAGGCCGCTTGATCACGGATAATATAAGACGGTTATTACATGTGCCAGATGCCAGCAAGGATGACACCCCACCTATAGTGATGCTGTCCCTGGATGCGATGAAAGCTTTTGATAGGTTGGAATGGTCTTATTTATGGGCAGTACTAGAAAGGATGGGGTTAGGAAAAGGATTCATTGATATGATTAAAGTATTATACAAAGACCCATCGGCCATGATTACAACAGGTATAATCACCTCCGAAATCTTTCCAGTATCGCGCTCTGCCAGACAGGGTTGCCCTCTTAGTCCCGGACTATTCGCTTTATCATTAGAGCCTTTAGCACAATATATAAGACAATCCCAATCCATAGAACCAATCACAATTAAGGGCACACAACATCATATTAGTTTATATGCGGACGACGTAATATTGTTCATACAAAACCCTAACACCTCAATGCCTCATCTTCTCAAGTTGATTGATGACTTTGGCAATCTATCGGGATTTAGGATAAATTGGCCAAAGTCGGCCTTCTTTCCACTTAATGCCCCTGCAAAGAATATACTCCTTCCAGAAAAAATACCAATGGTTAAACACTTCAGATGTTTAGGAATTGAGGTATTCCCTACTATAAGCCAAACGGTGAAGTACAATTACACAAAATTCCAAGATAAGATCAAATATGACTTTGACAGGTGGTCCAAACTTAAAAACTCAGTACAGGCACGAGTATCAATAGTTAAGATGGATGTTTTACCTAGAATCAACTTCATTAGCTCAATGTTACCGTTACCCCCTCCTGATGGTTACTGGAAAAAATTACACTCCACCGCATATACATTTATTTGGAATAACAAACCTCCACGAATAAAAAGATCCACCGCACAGAGAAACAAAGCCGACGGAGGTTTGGCATTTCCAGACTTTTACCACTATTTTAAAGCGTACTCTTTAAGATCACTGACAACCTGGTTTGACTCCCAAGCATCTGTATCCTGGAGAAACTTAGAAGAAAATATAGTAGCACCACATAGACTGCAGGACATAGTATACACCATATTATCAATTAAGCAATGCGAATTGAAATTTGGCCCCCTTATTACACATGTGATCCGGATATGGTGTGAAACACAAAAAAAATATTCTAACCAACATAAATGGCATAGCCATACTCCCCTATTCAATAACAATGCACTCCTTATTGGAAAACGACCTATAAGATACCCCAAATGGGAAAAGCAGGGCATACACACATTGGGAGATGTTTTCAACAAACAGGGTTTTTGTAGCTATCAAGATATACATAAAAAATGTAACCTTACCAGTTCCACATATTATTACGCACAGTTATTGGATTGTTTGAAGGCTCATGGAGTCCCATTAAGGATACCAATTGAGCACCACAGATATCACAAATTATTCTATGAAAGAGAGACATCGAGAGGCTTCGTATCTGATTTTTATCATCACTTACTAACGTCTTCGTATGGAATCCTCCCCCTAGACTCAGTCTGGAGGAGGGATATACCAGACTTGGAAATAGATTTTGATTGGCAAGAAGTCTGGGCAAACGTTCGAATTGCGTCACGTAACCCGGACCATCAACAAATTAATATTAATTATATTCATAGGACATACCTGACTCCTATAAGATTAAACAGAATGGGACTTAAACAAGACTCCCTATGTTCCTTATCAGGGCCGACTCAGGGGGTGTGCGAGCAGTGCGGTCGCACAGGGCCTCGCGGGAAGGGGGGCCTCGCACAAAAAAAATAAAAATAAATAAACAATTTTTTTTTTTTTTTTTTTTTTTTTTGTGAGGCCCCCCTTCCCGCGAGGCCCTTTTTCATCACAGACCTAAAATCTAGTTTTGCTTATATATTTCACATTGGACACGTTTGTAGAATGTGTCTGACTTGTTCCTGGCTCTGAGGCTCTGCAGGCAGCTCTGAGGCTCTGCAGGCAGCAGAATTGGTTTCAATGAGGGGAGGGGTTACAGGTAAGGTAGCGTCTGTTGAGTTCATTGTGTGTGTCTGTGTGCGTGCCGGGGGGGGGGGGGGGGGGGGGGCGTGAACCGACTCATTGCCAGACGTGAGCGATTAGACTCACGCTCACGGCAATGAATCGGCTCTTATGAACGAGTCGCCCATGACCGACCCGTCACTAGCGTCTCACTATTTCGCGCATGCAGCATTGGAGGTTATGCCAGCCAAGATGAAGAGGACATCGTTCGGCAGATGGACTGAAGATGAAAGTTGTTGCATGTTAGACAGTTCAGTCAGGCTAGCCATCCCGGCTAAAGACAGGGACAGCTAGTTAGCTTTAGCTACGTTATAATATTGAGTGCTAATGTGTGGTTCAGTCGGGATATAGCCATGATGATGTCGGCTAGTAGCTAGCTTAGCTAAAGGCTAACTAGCGTTAGCTAACCTAGAGACAGCGCGTGCAGCATTGTTATGCCAAGATGAAGAGGATGGTCGTTCGGCAGATGAACTTCGTCAACTCCACGCGGTTGTCTCCATCCTCTTGGACGTTTGGTGAGTTTTTAATGCACTCTATTCTATTCCCGCCGTGGATATCTCTCTCTCTCTCTCTCTCTCTCTCTCTCTCTCTCTCTCTCTCTCTCTCTCTCTCTCTCTCTTTCTCTCTCGGGAGCTTGGTGTTTCATTATGAGAATATCTCCATGCTCAAGTCGGCTATAGTCCCTGAGGGACTTGTTGCCGGCACCGCTATGGTAAACACCACTCTGTAGTGGGACGTGTATTGCCTTCTTTTTCCCTTCTCTCTTCGTATGAGAAGAGGAAAACACAGCGGCTGTCTGAAGTGTTGGCCTGTATTGCTTTGCTCACGTTGTACAGTTTTTCAGTGGTAGCCGCATAGCTTGCTTCTGCGTTAGCTAATGGTTAGCGATAGCCGGGTTGAGCTAACTGTTAGCCAGTTAGCTGTTTAGCTATGACGTTAGCTGCCGGCTGCGCTCGGCTGGGAACGTTAGTTTGATGCTATCAGTTAGCCTAGAGTTAGCTTGTGCTACGACCATTGACATTAGCCGTGAGAATAGCAGGGGGCCCTGGCACTCTGACTACGACATCATCTTTGACAGAAGATGTTGTCGGGCCTGCACCATGACAAGGCTCCGGCCATAGCTTCTTTTTGTCCCGCCAGCGAGAGGCCTTTCGTCAACGTGGAGACCTGTGTTGTGGCCTTTCGCCCTGCGTTCCTTGGTGCAGGTAAGATGTCCATTGGACATTACCCCACTCTTCCTTCCTTCCCCTCCCGAATGTTTTGTTAATAACGATGTTTTTTTCCAAGCAAAACATATGTTACTTCACAACATTTGGAGATACGACATGTGCTGTGTGTGAATTGTCTTGGTCGTTTGTGTAGCTTGGGTAGCGTTGGCCAAAGCTGTGTGTGGCCTGGTGTCAGTACCTGGCTACTCTATTTTCAGTTAGCCTATTTAGCTGATGTCGGCCATTGGCTCCTTGCTACTTTGTTTTCTCTGGTATAGACCCTCTTCTCTTTGGATTTAAGTGTTGATCTTTGTCCTTTTGGATCTATGTATATTCATGTTGCCTTTGTGAAGTTATCTTTTCCTTCTGTTTTGTTCTTCCATTAAAAGTTGAATATCCTTTAGGGGCTCATCTTTGCTTATCTCTCTCATACATGCTCTCTCTCTAACACACACACACACGACACACAGACATGCTCTCTCTCTCTAACACACAAACACACATGCTCTCTCTCTCTCTCTCTTTCTAACACACACAGTCTGCCTATGGCGGCCTTTCTCGATGGCTAGGCTGTGCTCGCTGAGTCTGTACCTAGTCAAGGATCTTCAGTCACAGTGCTCAGGTATTCTGCCACTGTGTACTCTCTGTTTAGGGCCAAATAGCATTTCAATTTCTTTCCAATGTGTCTCTCTCTCTCTCTCTCTCTCTCTCTCTCTCTCTCTCTCTCTCTCTCTCTCTCTCTCTCTCTCTGTACACTGTATATTGACTGTAGAACGGGAGCTCTCTCTCGCTCTCTCTCTTGCTATATGTTGACTGTATCATGCCCAGCCTCGGGCAGCGCTATTATTTAAGAATATGTTGACTGTATGAAGAAAAAAAAAAAAACTACCTTTTGGGGGGGGGGGGGGGGGGGGGACGGGGACTTGCGTTTAAATCTTGCACAGGGCCTCGCATTTCTCCCAGGCGGCCCTGTTCCTTATGTACAAATGGGGATGAGGGTACATTTATGCACATGTATTGGGATTGCCCATCGGTTAAGATATTCTGGAATGAAGTGTCCCAGCAATTATCAGTATTCTTATTTCTGAACATACCTGTACATCCCTCTGTATTGCTGTTGAATGATGTATTTCAGTTTCCAGCCCCTATACAGCTAAAGAGACTAGTTTTATCCGGTCTCACAGCTGCTAAAAAGCTGATAGCATCACGATGGATTCAACTGGAAAAAATTTGCCGGAAGGTATGGGTTCTTACCTATCTCGATGTGATTTATCTAGAAATATCTACAGCAAGAATTTTAGGTGTCAGTGAAACCAACATTGCAATCTGGTTAGAAGTGGTGGAGAGAATAAACGCTAGCATATGAAGTATAGTGCCTGGTTAGAAACAAAAGAAAATGGATGGATTATCCAAGTGGGGGTCCGGGGGGCGTGAGCGAGCAGGAGCATATGTATGTATGGTATTAGATAGCAAGTATTAGGTATATATCTCGTAAACTACATTTATAATGATTCACATGTTGATTTCATTGGATGTTTACTGTTAATGCTTGTGTGTCTAATTTGTTGTTATGTTTATGTATAAAAAATTATTAAAAAATAAAATATAAAAAAAACGCATCACGACTAAAAAAAGGTCCTATGTTCCCCGCTACTCCTGAGGGTGTAGATAGATGGTGCAACATGTGTACTTGTGTAATTGTGTATGTGTGTGTGTGTGTTCTGGATGTAACAGTACTGTATATCTACTCCAGTGCCATCTGACAGATTCGGCCATCAGACGCTGCTTGCATCTAACAGAGATGTATATCTGTTATTTAGTTAGGCCTACTGGACATTTTCGTTGACATAAGTAGATTTATAATTTTTGTTTATTTATTAAGTTAATATAAAGCGTGTTTCGAACGTTTTTGAGGTTGTTAAATATACGCTTTTGATTTATTTGTGGCGAGTGGCGTCTTTTTCCTTGTCTGCTTATTTCTCGCCAGAGAGATACAATGTTGATCATAATATCCCGATTCCGAAACAAAATAAGGCGAGTCCTTATCACAAACTGTCCCAAAGATATTTAATGTTTTGCTAAACATGTCTAGTGTTGCGCCCGACTTCAGTTAAAAGCCAAATTGCATTATACATTTAGTTAATAAGACGCCAGACAGAAGAGGTCTGCACCTGATGCAGATTGTTTGGAGAATATTACTTTACAATTTCTCTAATATATGTGGCCAGGGCCGC
The DNA here is from genome assembly GCF_963971535.1 of Notolepis coatsorum. Lineage (NCBI taxonomy): Eukaryota > Metazoa > Chordata > Actinopteri > Aulopiformes > Paralepididae > Notolepis > Notolepis coatsorum. The sequence continues at coordinate 70,892,787 of NC_140173.1, forward strand.
CTGGGAGAAATGCGAGGCCCTGTGCGAGCTTTAAACGCAGTCAACATATTCTTAAATAATAGCGCTGCCCGAGGCTGGGCATGACACAGTCAACATATAGCAAGAGAGCGAGAGAGAGCTCCCATTCTACAGTCAATATACAGTGTTATCACTGCACAGACCCGGCAATGCCCTTGACCCTCCACCAGAGCAAGGCCAGAGAGAGAGAGAGAGAGAGACACACATTGGAAAGAAACAACCCAAAACCAGAGCAAATTGAAATGCTATTTGGCCCTAAACAGAGAGTACACAGTGGCAGAATACCTGAGCACTGTGACTGACCCAATACTAAGAAGATCCTTGACTAGGTACAGACTCAGCGAGCACAGCCTAGCCATCGAGAAAGGCCGCCATAGGCAGACCTGGCTCCCAAGCGAACACAGACCAACTGCACACAAGATGAGGTGGAAACCGAGCTCCACTTCTTAACAACCTGCCCACTATACCAAGACATACTTCCCACAAATTGCAAACACCCAAAAAGACTTTGAAAACATCGACAATAACTCAAAACTCCCATACCTACTGGGAGAAATACAAGAATGTGAAATAAAGCCCATTTGAATTGAAGAGAGAGAGATAGATAGAGCATGTCTGTGTGTGTGTTAGAAAGAGAGAGATAGAGAGAGAGAGCATGTCTGTTTGTGTGTGTGTGTTAGAGAGAGAGCATGTATATGTGTGTTAGAAAGAGAGAGAAATATAGAGAGAGAGCATGTCATTTTGTGTGTTAGAGAGAGATATAGAGCATGTCTGTGTGTGTTAGAAAGTGAGAGAGAGAGAGAGAGAGCATGTGTGTTTGTGTGTTAGAGAGAGAGAGCATGTCTGTGTGTGTGTGTGTTAGAGAGAGAGCATGTATGAGAGAGATAAGCAAAGATGAGCCCCTAAAGGATATTCAACTTTTAATGGAAGAACAAAACATAAGGAAAAGATAACTTCACAAAGGCAACATGAATATACATAGATCCAAAAGGACAAAGATCAACACTTAAATCCAAAGAGAAGAGGGTCTATACCAGAGAAAACAAAGTAGCAAGGAGCCAATGGCCGACATCAGCTAAATAGGCTAACTGCAAATAGAGTAGCCAGGTACTGACACCAGGCCACACACCGTTAGCTACTACAACAGCTAGCCGGCCCGTTTGGCTCAATATAACGTTAGCTACGTTAGCTAGCCGGCCCGCTTTGGCTCAATATAACATTAGCTACAACAGCTAGCCGGCCCGTTTGGCTCCCGAGAGAGAGAGAGAGATATATCCACGGCGGGAATAGAATAGAGTGCATTAAAAACTCACCAAACGTCCAAGAGGATGGAGACAACCACGTGGAGTTGACGAAGTTCATCTGCCGAATGACCGTCCTCCTCATCTTGGCATAACAATGCTGCACGCGCTTTCTCTAGGTTAGCTAACGCTAGTTAGCCTTTAGCTAAGCTAGCTACTAGCCGACATCATCATGGCTATCCCGACTGAACTATAGTGTAAAGCGTTTATCATTATTGCATTGTCATTTCGCTAGGTTTAGGTGCACTGTCGAGTTGTTTATACCGTGTTGGGTCTTCCCTAGGGAACGACAGACTGTGAACAGCGACAAGGCAGGGAGTGGTGCTTGCGCCTGGCTTCTTTTGTTTATGGTTACACACACACGCACAGACTGTTGGGTATAAATAGTAATACAGACGAACTGTCCTGATTTCCCTCAGGTTGGGGGAATAGTCGTACCGTTGCGGTCCGGGTGTGTGCTGTGTGCGGCGTTTACTACGCCGGGTGTTTCATTCAGTCATTCAAAGTGTAAGTCTAAGCTCTCTCGTTTGTGTCTTTTGCCATGTATTCCATTGTATCATCATGTGACTATGTGTGAGTGTTTTATGATAAATGTGGTGAAGCTACATGGTAATTATAAGTGTTCGCCTTATAGTGTGCAACAAGCAGCATTTTGAGTATGTTATATTATGAATATTATGCTTGGATATTCATTGTTCCATTTCCGTGTCATAACAGGTGGTGGTCTAGCTTAGCTTAGGTTAGGGTGAGCATTCGTGTGGGATTCAGCCTGTCTCTCTTTTTATTAGATATATTGTGACAACTATATTCCTATTAAAGGCAACTTATTTATACCATTGTGATAATTATATTTGTATTAAAGTCAACTTATTCTTATATTACAATATTCAATAAAGATAATTATATTAAATATAATTGCTTTGTCTGTCTGTTATATACCCTAAGCCTCATGGTTACATATATCAGACCGACTATAGCTAGGCTATATATTTCAGCTATAATGTCCTAACAGAGAATCTACCACCACCTAAAACATCCTTATTATACCTTGTTTTATCCATATAGGCAGTAGCGCTTTGAAGGTATAATAACTTCGGTGGACAGCGCCTTGGTGCTGAAGTGTCATTCAAACTATCCTTACTATGACTGTGACGGGCGACGACAGCACCCCACATGTGAACAGTAACGATGCAATTAATTAATGTCTTGTTGTAATTAGTATATACCCAATGTCATGCGTCTTCTTGAAGCGGATTCAGCTTGTTTTGCTCCGATTTGACGTTACTGTACGATATAAGTGTATTAAAAGACAGAGCTGTTAATGCATATTGAAGGTTTGTGTCCCCGGGCAAGCTATATTCACGTATTCACGTAACTCGCATATATCCTCAACTATCCACAACATCAGAGCGCATCAGGTGCATGATGAAATAGAAGATATAATTAAGAACAAGAACATGTCAATAACACTTTAAAATACTCGAGTGGCGGACATTTCCTGATGAACTCGAATCTGTTGCACCGCCGGCAGCAGAGCCTTTATTTCAGCGGGGAACATAGGACCTTTATTTCAGCGGGGAACATAGGAGCCTTATTTCAGCGGGGAACATAGGACCCTTTTTTTGTTCGGGACCGTTCTGGAGCGGGCGGGACCAGGGAGAATAGAACCTTTATTTCGGGAGCGGGGAACATAGGACCCTTTTTTTTTTGTGCAGCGAACATAGAACCCGGGGAACATAGGACCCGGGGAACATAGGGATGACCCCAAATTAATTACGGGTCATACAGAACACGTGGGTATAGTGAAACTCTGGGTATCTTGCGCTCCTGATGGGTCGTTGTTGGTCAGAGACATTCTAGCCATGGCTTCAGTGGATAACCCTGATCACCTGTATTTAAGTGATATTTTAATTACAGATACCCCAGTAATAACATTACAATTTATTTAAATAAAATTAGGCCTGAGTCATGCGTTCCTTATCAGCCAACGACTTATCAGCCAAATGCAACGTTAAACGATGCTGCATTCATTCGGAAATTAATGCTATTTAGGGTTTGACAATAATTACACCACTGTTGCTATTTTACAATGAACTATAATTAATTATGGGTCATGCCGAAGATGTCAGTGTTGAAACTAATGCACGGAAGCTTATTTCCGAGTTGCAGTTTTCTTATTCTAGCGCTTGGCGCCATGTACGCACGGTCTGAGCTGTGCATAGATATACGCACAATCTCAAGCACACGTTCATATTGATAAGTCCGACACTTTGCTTAGAAATGATCGTACACATATCTGTGCGTACGCACCATTGATAAATGAGGGCCCAGGGGATTTTTCTCCCAGGTGAGAGCAAAACCCCAAATGTTACACTGCAGTGCAATAAAATAGTTCTTACTTACTTACTTACGCCTTTTACCCCGTTTGGGGCATAGGCCGTCAACAAGGGTTCTCCAAGCATCCCGATCCTGAGCCAACCTCTCAAGCTGGCCCCAAGTGTGTCCCATCTTCTTGGCATCATCTTCCAAGTCTCGGCGCCAGGTGTTTCGTGGTCGGCCTCTCTTTCTTTTCCCTTGGGGGTTCCACCTGAGAGATTGTCTTGTGATGCTCAGGGATGGTTTACGGAGTGTATGGCCATTGGCCAAGGTGTTTAGGAAAACTTGTAGTTTATTGGTTGTGGTGACAGTGGTCCTCCAGGTCTCAGCGCCATAGAGTAGGACTGACTTCACGTTGGTGTTAAAGATCCTGATCTTGGTTGTGATGGAAATGTCTCTTGAGCTCCAGATGTTTTTTTGTTGGAGAAAGGCTCCTCTGGCCTTGACAATCCTGGCTCTCACATCAGCATCTGTTCCACCTTGCTTGTTAACCATGCTGCCCAGGTAGGTGAAGTTGTCTACCTCTTCCAACACTTCTCCTTCCAGAATAATGGGTGATGTGTTGTCAGCATTGATTCTCATGACCTTGCTCTTCCCTCTGTGGATGTTAAGCCCAAGCCGAGTAGAGTTGTCAGCGATGGTACTTGTCTTTTCCTGCATCTGCTGCTGGGTGTGAGAGAGAAGGGCCAGGTCATCTGAAAAGTCGAGGTCTTCTAACTGCGTCCATAATGTCCATTGTATGCCATTTGGTTTCTCTGCCGTGGATTGCTTCATGACCTTCATGTCTATTGCCAGCAGGAAGATAAATGGTGACAACAAACAGCCCTGTCTCACTCCAGTTTTTTACCTGGAAGGCGTCGGTGGGTTGTTCAATCAAATACAATTGCCTTCATTTACAATACAATAATCCGTGTTGATGTAATAAAGTCTAGTCGGCCTAACAGAGCAGCGTGTCACTCTTAACACTTTATAAACAACAGAGCAGTACATAGCTCTTAACACTTTGAGTTTCTTTACAAAGTTCAGTTCTAAATGACTTTATAGAAGAGAGCAAATGTGGAAGTAATGCCGGGGACTGAGTACTGGTGTACTGTATCACACCACACACATTTGTAAATGGACTGCATGGACCATGCAAGGTGCCAACCTGCTCATCGGGAGTAGTTAGGGGTTAAGTGTCTTGCTCAAGGACACTTCGACACGCTGGCGGGAGGAGCAGAAATTAAACCGGGAATCTTCTGATTACCAGACGACTGCTCTACCTCCTGAGCCACTGTCGCCTCTTGTGTGCTCTACTGAGCACCCATTCTAGTGTATCTTACTTTATTCTACTTTTATATGACTAGTGCTCTAATGCATCTAGTGCTCCTACTGCTCAGCTGACCTCGTCCAACACGTTTAATTTTAAAGTTGACCTTGTGTTGACATACATATTGAGAGATAGCACTTGTTTTTCATATGTGTATATAATGTAAATAACCTATAGATATTAGATATTATAACTATAAACGCTGAGGAGGACAGCTGCCATGTATGTATGTGTGTGTCTCCAGTCAGACGGCGCAGACAGGGGCTTTTCTCAGCTGAGCCAGCCCTCAAAGATAAGACATTGTCCAGGGTCATCCACAGAGGCGCTTTATATCAACATTCTGAAACCACACAGTCTCTCCAGAGAGGGGGGTAGGGCAGAACACTGGCTGGCATCATGTCACTTAGTAACGAGAGAAAGGGCGTGGCTACGGGGCTGACGAGGCAGACGCATAGACGCACGTTGACAAAGAGACAGCAGTAAGCTGGAGGGTGAGGGATGGTAGGCCCTCCGCCCTCCGGAGCCATGAGATAGCTAGCTTCAACTAACAGGGAAGGCTTTTGGCTAACCACTGGGCCCCAACAATCATCGAGCTGATAGCAGGAGAGATCGGCAGAATGAATGAATTTAATAGACTTTTCAAACACTTTCAGAACTGTTTCCATCTTGAGGATATGTTTATAGAATAAACATAACGTTTCAAGGAAAGGTACCACGTTTCCAGTGTCGATTCTTCTGCTTACGGATGTACCAATGGGGGTGAGCTAGCATGTGACAGCCAGTGAGATAACCATCAACCGATGACACAAACACAACGCATAGGGAAGTCACGGAACAGCAGGTGACGAGTTGATTAGAGGCTGAAGAACACTGAAATCTATCAATATGACAAATAAAACAAACTTGAACTTGGGGGAGAGGTGTATTGTGGGACCCTGAGTGTGACCTCCTCGACCTTCACAGACAAATGGATTAGTAAAGGTTGAGCACTGGAGGCTTAGCGCGGTTCACAGAGAGAGAGAGAGAGAGAGAGAGAGAGAGAGAGAGAGAGAGAGAGAGAGAGAGAGAGACAGAGACAGAGAGAGAGAGAGATAGAGAGAGAGAGAGAGAGAGAGAGAGAGAGAGAGAGAGAGAGAGAGAGAGAGGAAGAGAGAGGGAGAGAGAGAGAGATAGAGAGTTGCCTTGTTTTATTGCAACACTACTATCAACGACATCTAAGAAGGGAGATCCCCCTTGAATGGCCGTTCTAAGGTTTCTCTCCTCCACATTGCCTGTGGTGCAAATTTTCCTATTGCTACGTTTTAGTGAGTTTTTCCTTACCTTCGCGTGGGGTATGTCTTGGAGTGTTGCATTTATTTTATTTATTTGAAATGTTTTGGACTTTTTTGGTGTTTTTGTTTTGTTCTTGATTTATTGTGATGTTTCTTCTTGACTTGTTTAAAGAAGACGTGTTTGTGTGTTGTCGGCATTACAAATACATTTGATTTGATTTGATTTAGAGGATGAGGGATGGAGTCTTGTCATGCACACACTCAGAGCATCATTCACAGACACACTACTGTACTCCTCTTGTCTTCTCTCTACTCATCTGTCCTCTCTACTCATCTTGTCTTCTCTTTACTCCTCTGTCCTCTTCTCTACTCATCTTGTCTTCTCTTTACTCCTATGTCCTCTTCTCTACTCCTATTGACTTATCTCTACTCATCTGTCCTCTTTACTCCTCTGCCTTCCACCCTACTCATCTGTCCTCCTCTCTACTCATCTGTCCTCCTCTCTACTCATCTGTCCTCCTCTCTACTCCTCTTGTCTTCTCTCTACTCCTCTGTCCTCCTCTCTACTCCTCTGTCCTTCTCTCTACTCCTCTGTCCCTCTCTCTACTCCTCTGTCCTCCTCTTTACTCCTCTGTCCTCCTCTTTACTCCTCTGTCCTCCTCTCTACTCATCTGTCCTTCTCTCTACTCCTCTGTCCTCCTCTCTACTCATCTGTCCTCCTCTCTACTCCTCTGTCCTTATCTCTACTCCTCTGTCCTTCTCTCTACTCCTCTGTCCTTCTCTCTACTCCTCTGCCTTCCACCCTACTCATCTGTCCTCCTCTCTACTCCTCTGTCCTCCTCTCTACTCCTCTGTCCTCTCTACTCCTCTGTCCTCCTCTCTACTCCTCTGTCCTTCTCTCTACTCCTCTGTCCTCTCTACTCCTCTGTCCTTCTCTCTACTCCTCTGTCCTTCTCTCTACTCCTCTGTCCTTCTCTCTACTCATCTGTCCTTCTCTCTACTCCTCTGTCCTCCTCTCTACTCCTCTGTCCTCCTCTCTACTCCTCTGTCCTTCTCTCTACTCCTCTGTCCTTCTCTCTACTCCTCTGTCCTCCTCTCTACTCCTCTGTCCTTCTCTCTACTCCTCTGTCCTCCTCTCTACTCCTCTGTCCTCCTCTCTACTCCTCTATCCTCCTCTTTACTCCTCTGTCCTCCTCTCTACTCATCTGTCCTCCTCTCTACTCCTCTGTCCTCCTCTCTACTCCTCTGTCCTCTCTACTCCTCTGTCCTCCTCTCTACTCCTCTGTCCTTCTCTCTACTCCTCTGTCCTTCTCTCTACTCTTCTGTCCTTCTCTCTACTCCTCTGTCCTCCTCTCTACTCCTCTGTCCTTCTCTCTACTCCTCTGTCCTCCTCTCTACTCATCTGTCCTCCTCTCTACTCCTCTGTCCTTCTCTCTACTCCTCTGTCCTTCTCTCTACTCCTCTGTCCTTCTCTCTACTCCTCTGTCCTCCTCTCTACTCCTCTGTCCTTCTCTCTACTCCTCTGTCCTCCTCTCTACTCATCTGTCCTTCTCTCTACTCCTCTGTCCTTCTCTCTACTCCTCTGTCCTTCTCTCTACTCCTCTGTCCTTCTCTCTACTCCTCTGTCCTTCTCTCTACTCCTCTGTCCTCTCTACTCCTCTGTCCTCTCTACTCCTCTGTCCTTCTCTCTACTCCTCTGTCCTTCTCTCTACTCCTCTGTCCTTCTCTCTACTCCTCTGTCCTTCTCTCTACTCCTCTGTCCCTCTCTCTACTCATCTGTCCTCCTCTCTACTCCTCTGTCCTTCTCTCTACTCCTCTGTCCTTCTCTCTACTCCTCTGTCCTTCTCTCTACTCCTCTGTCCTCCTCTCTACTCCTCTGTCGTTCTCTCTACTCCTCTGTCGTTCTCTCTACTCCTCTGTCCTCCTCTCTACTCCTCTGTCCTCCTCTCTACTCCTCTGTCCTCTCTACTCCTCTGTCCTCCTCTCTACTCCTCTGTCCTCTCTACTCAACTGTCCTTCTCTCTACTCCTCTGTCCTCCTCTCTACTCCTCTGTCCTCTCTACTCCTCTGTCCTCTCTACTCCTCTGTCCTCCTCTCTACTCCTCTGTCCTCCTCTCTACTCCTCTGTCCTCCTCTCTACTCCTCTGTCCTTCTCTCTACTCCTCTGTCCTCCTCTCTACTCATCTGTCCTCCTCTCTACTCATCTGTCCTCCTCTCTACTCCTCTTGTCTTCTCTCTACTCCTCTGTCCTCCTCTCTACTCCTCTGTCCTCCTCTCTACTCCTCTGTCCTCCTCTCTACTCCTCTGTCCTTCTCTCTACTCATCTGTCCTCCTCTCTACTCCTCTGTCCTCCTCTTTACTCCTCTGTCCTTCTCTCTACTCATCTGTCCTCCTCTCTACTCCTCTGTCCTTCTCTCTACTCCTCTTGTCTTCTCTCTACTCCTCTGTCCTCCTCTCTACTCCTCTGTCCTTCTCTCTACTCCTCTGTCCTTCTCTCTACTCCTCTGTCCTCCTCTCTACTCCTCTGTCCTTCTCTCTACTCATCTGTCCTTCTCTCTACTCCTCTGTCCTCCTCTCTACTCCTCTGTCCTTCTCTCTACTCCTCTGTCCTCCTCTCTACTCCTCTGTCCTTCTCTCTACTCCTCTGTCCTTCTCTCTACTCCTCTGTCCTTCTCTCTACTCCTCTGTCCTCCACCCTACTCCTCTGTCCTCCTCTCTACTCCTCTGTCCTTCTCTCTACTCCTCTGTCCTTCTCTCTACTCCTCTGTCCTTCTCTCTACTCCTCTGTCCTTCTCTCTACTCCTCTGTCCTCCTCTCTACTCCTCTGTCCTCCTCTCTACTCCTCTGTCCTTCTCTCTACTCCTCTGTCCTCCTCTCTACTCCTCTGTCCTCCTCTCTACTCCTCTGTCCTCCTCTCTACTCCTCTGTCCTCCACCAGAGAGAGAGAGAGAGAGAGAGAGAGAGAGAGAGAGAGAGAGAGAGAGAGAGAGAGATTTATTTTATTTATTTGAAATGTTTTGGACTTTTTTGGTGTTTTTGTTTTGTTCTTGATTTATTGTGATGTTTCTTCTTGACTTGTTTAAAGAAGACGTGTTTGTGTGTTGTCGGCATTGCAAATACATTTGATTTGATTTGATTTAGAGGATGAGGGATGGAGTCTTGTCATGCACACACTCAGAACATCATTCACACACACACTACTGTACTCCTCTTGTCTTCTCTCTACTCCTCTTGTCTTCTCTCTATTCCTCCTCTGTCCTTCTCTCTACTCCTCTGTCCTTCTCTCTACTCCTCTGTCCTCCTCTCTACTCCTCTGTCCTCTCTACTCCTCTGTCCTCCTCTCTACTCCTCTGTCCTCTCTACTCCTCTGTCCTTCTCTCTACTCCTCTGTCCTTCGCTCTACTCCTCTGTCCTTCTCTCTACTCCTCTGTCCTCTCTACTCCTCTGTCCTTCTCTCTACTCCTCTGTCCTCTCTACTCCTCTGTCCTCCTCTCTACTCCTCTGTCCTTCGCTCTACTCCTCTGTCCTTCTCTCTACTCCTCTGTCCTCCTCTCTACTCCTCTGTCCTTCTCTCTACTCCTCTGTCCTCTCTACTCCTCTGTCCTTCTCTCTACTCCTCTGTCCTCCTCTCTACTCCTCTGTCCTTCTCTCTACTCCTCTGTCCTTCTCTCTACTCCTCTGTCCTTCTCTCTACTCCTCTGTCCTCCTCTCTACTCCTATGTCCTTCTCTCTACTCCTCTGTCCTTCTCTCTACTCCTCTGTCCTCCTCTCTACTCCTCTGTCCTTCTCTCTACTCCTCTGTCCTCTCTACTCCTCTGTCCTTCTCTCTACTCCTCTGTCCTCCTCTACTCCTCTGTCCTTCTCTCTACTCCTCTGTCCTCCTCTCTACTCATCTGTCCTCCTCTCTACTCCTCTGTCCTCTCTACTCCTCTATCCTCCTCTCTACTCCTCTGTCCTCTCTACTCCTCTGTCCTCCTCTCTACTTCTCTGTCCTCTCTACTCCTCTATCCTCCTCTCTACTCCTCTGTCCTTCTCTCTACTCCTCTGCCGTCCACCCTACTCCTCTGTCCTCCTATGTCCTCCACCAGAGAGAGAGAGAGAGAGAGAGAGAGAGAGAGAGAGAGAGAGAGAGAGAGAGAGAGAGAGAGAGAGAGAGAGAGAGAGATTTATTTTATTTATTTGCCATCGGTATCTGCCATCGGTGCGTGAATGTGTGAGTGAATGGGTAAAAATGTGAGGAACAAATTGTGAAGCGCTTTGGATAAAAGTGCTATATAAATGCAGCCATTTACCATTTACCATTTATATTTCAGAGGAAGAAAACCACTGATTGCAGTTGTGTTCCTCGCAGTGGGCACCATGCAACGTGACTCTGGGCCAATCTGTTTACAGTTGTTCACTTATCTGCTCCTTGTCACTTAATTTGAGAGCAATTAATACAAAGCACATGTGGGTTAAATGAGCTTTGGCTGAGAGGAGCGTTCTCCTCTGGCCAACTAGGAGACACCGAAGAGGCCTTCAGATGGCCGGTCTTCCGAAGAGAAGAGCCAAACGATTAGCAAGATATTGCTCTAGTGTCAGCAATTATTGGCAGCCGCGCAATTTGGAGAAGACGCTGCTATCTGTGTGTGTGTGTAACTTTGGTTGCCATTGTCAATTTGGGCACGAATGTGTCAGAATAACCCACAATGTACAAGTGCACTGATTGTGTCCTTTAAACATTGTCTTTATGTGGACATAAATAAAGATTCTAAATGTGAGTGTGTGTGTGTGTGTGTGTGTGTGTGTGTGTGTGTGTGTGTGTGTTGTGTGTGTGTGTGTGTGTGTGTGTGTGGTGTGTGTGTGTGTGTGTGTGTGTGTGTGTGTGTGTGTGTGTGTGTGTGTGTGTGTGTGTGTGTGTGTGTGTGTGTGTGTGTGTGTGTGTGTGTGTGTGTGTGTGATGATAGGTGATGTTAGCAGGTTACAGTGAGGGTCCCAGGGGGCTTGTTTTGGGGAGAAGGAGGTGTCGGGTGCTATGGACAACCGGGGGTGGGGCGGGGGGGGTGCTGTTATTTTTGTGATGTAACACACCTACTAAATATAGACACTCATGCCCTGTCCACACAAGAGTTTGGATTTAATATGACCGAAGTTTGAAAAAATAAAACTCCGTCCACACGGTGAACACAGGTGGACAACCGTGTATAACTGCGTACTCACGGCAGAGCTGGAACCCAGCAACCGAT
>NC_140173.1:70909286-70934453 GCF_963971535.1 Notolepis coatsorum
AGAATACCAAGCAATAGTGGCTCCACCGGATGACTGCATCACAGGCCTGCCATGGGTACTAGTGCTTCTCCACCTATATAGAAATGGTGAATGGACTGCATTTATATAACAGCTTTTATCCAAAGATTCTGTGTCTTATTGATGGATCTTGTCAACAAGTTATTGTGATTTTTCTGCATTTTAACTACTCTACCACTGCACAGAAAGTGGACATTTTCTTTCAAAAGTGGTTACCAATGATGACAGGCAGCCATGTTCTTAAGAAAAATAACTATATAATAATTCCGTGCAAGGCCTCTATTGTTATTTTTGTAGTTTTTTTGTGATTGTTTTAAATATTACATTTGCTTTTTTATAAAAAATATCACATCTTAATATTATTTAAAACGTACTGTATTATTAAACTTAAAGGTAAACGTATATTTGCAAGTGAATGGACTGCATTTATATAACTGCTTTTATCCAATGCGCTTCACAACGTATGCCTCACATTCACCCATTCACTCACATTCACACACCGATGGCAGAGGCGACCATGCGAGGTGCCAACCTGCTCATCAGGAGCAATTAGGGGTTAAGTATCTTGCTCAGGGACACTTCGACACACTGCCGGAAGGAGCCGGAATCGAACCGAGAACCTTCTGATTACCAGACGACCGCTCCTGAGACACTGTCGCCCTTGATGATGCGTTTCTTAATAAAACGTAAGTCGTAATTTGCTCGTAAATTGCTTATTGTGGACTGTTAATGTCACAAGTATAATATTTTGAGCTTCAGATGAGTCATTTGATGTGTTAGTGTCTTAGGTCGAACCAGGAATCGAACCAGCCTGAATCAAACTGGGAACCTTCTGATTACCAGACGACCGCTCTACCTCCTGAGTCTGAGTTTATGTGGAAATATACCAACATTTCACAACAGCCCTTGTTCAGGGCATTCAGCAAAAAATAAATAAAAAATTAAACATATATTAAAGATGCATCATATAAAAGAATATAATAAAATAAAAAACGAATTAAATAGATAGAATAACCTTGTCGGATGTGACCATTGTGAGATTGAAATCAAAGGTATTTCAATCGATGTCAGTGTAAGACAAACATGAAGGACAGGACAGGCGTAACTGATGTGTATCCCTGTGTGTGTGCATGTGCATGTGCGCGTGCGTGTGCATGTGAGCATGTGTGTGCATGCGTGTGTGCGCGACGCACGCACCCGGTTTCTTTGTGTCCGTGCATGCGTGTGTGGGAACAGATGGTGCTGGAATTGAATTTAATTGGGATCATATTAACTGCAACTTCTTGAGAGCGTCCTTGGCAAACTACGATGCAGCTAAAGACTTGAGGCGAGCCCTCTGAGCAATCTAGACCCAGACTAGCGATGAGGAAGGAGACAATATCCGGGCCCAGATCTATTAGGCCTCTTAGGCGGAGGGGCAGTGCTCTGGGCCGAGGGGGGGGGGGGGGGGGGGGGGGCGCGGGAAAGCCATGCCAAGTTCAGCGCTTTTATGAGGGAAGGCCGCTGAGTAATGGGGAGGGGGGTCCAGGAGTTCAGGGTTTCTCGACGATAATAATCTGACGACACGCGAATGGAAGCACTCTCGCCGTGCGTAGAGCCTGCCTCGAACGGGACGCACGTGTAGGATCCACTCTTTAGTTATTTAATATTTGTGTTTGTATCATGAAATAATTTGAACTATGAATTAGGGAAATGCAGAGTTCATGAATTATGAAATGTGAAAACGTATGATTTGATTGACAAGTCATGATATGATTTACACTGATTATAGTTATTGTAACTATTCCTATGATTTGAAAGAATATGTGTACTTCCCCTTTAACTCTTTGACTGCCACGCTGTTTTTCCATCTTTACTCCCTGGAGCCAGATCTTTTGACCATTTTCATGTTTGCAGACCCATCGTATATTCTATATTATTGCTATGGAGACAATAGTATGGCTCATTTGACAGGCACTATTTATACTCCAACATGGAAAAAAACGTTTATTTCTACATGCCTTTGTTCGTGCTCTATCCCATGCTAAAAATCGTCCTGTCGTGTTTTGTGCAGCATGCGCATAATTTGTGCGGGTTGCTCGCCTGAAACCTATATTATTTCCAGGTCAAAGGTAAACACGACCATATAGAGCATAGGTGTCAAACTCACGGCCCTCGGGCCAAATCCGGCCCGCCACGTCATTTGATGTGGCCCCCCAAGAGCTCAGGTAAAAAAAAAAAAAAAAAGAAAAAAAAAATATTACATTAATATTGGGTTAAAAAATAGCAGTGTTAAAATAATTGTGGGTTAATGCGTTAATAAAGCTTTAACTTTGACAGCCTTAGTTATTACACATTCTTACACATACATGTATGTTGAACATCTGAGGTAACAAAGGAAAAAAGCCAAAAGCACTTACTCCTCAGACATTCTTTGACAATTTTACAGCCCAAAATACAAAAAAGATCCAGGCGGAATAGGTAACAAAGGGTTGAAGAAATATTGTCTGAACTGTCAGATGCAAACTGGCTGTGTGACATAACCGAGCATCTCGCTCAATTGAATAAGAAGCTGTAGGGACGCAAACAAGTCCCACCCAAAACTTGACCAATATAGTTGTGAACTGAGACAACCCTTATTTTGTTATTTTTGAGTACAGTTACAGTTGTGTGTTCATGCAGACACATAATAGCAATTTCATTACGAATTGAAAATGGGGGACCCTGATGTAAACAAGTCGAAAGTCTTTCTCTGGTCTGCATCCCCTTAACAATTGTGTGTATTGAGCTGTACTGTACTGTACCCATTCTGCAATCTGTTAATTAAAGTTAATTAAACTATCTTCCATTAGTTGGATGTATGGCCTCTGCAAGGTTGTGCGCAGCCATTTGTTTTTGTAACATCTGCTACATCTGTCCCACGTGTTCTTTGCAGCTCACAGTTGTTAGTTCTGCCCCTCTTGACTGTGACAAAAAGGTTTTGAACAAACTTAATGTCATAGCTTGTATTTGATGATATTCTTCTTTGTTATTTACTTGAATGGTTTGATCATTGATTGGTGGAGTAATATGGGGTTCTGATAAACTAAAATTATTTGTTAAAATAACATAAGCTAACATATATTTTTACATTTATGCAAATGAATATGCAATATGTATAACTTGAATAAGTAATAAATACAGAAACACCATGTTTAACAATATGTAAATGTGTAGCTACATTTATTTTACATTACATTAACATTTATACAGTCTTTGGCCCTTTGAGGGCAACCATAATGCTGATGTGGCCCTCTGTGAAAATGAGTTTGACACCCCTGATATAGAGCATGTTTTATGATGGGGTTCGGTAAAATAGACGTAAAATAGACGTTACCTTTTGTTAGGGATAGTGTTGTCGGAGGACCCAATTGCAGAACAGAACGAGGAGATAATAGGCAGATAGGCAGATGAGACGTGGAGCCAAGGGTGAATTGTAACAAAAAGGTCTTTACTTCAAAATAGGCAGTAGCAACAAACAAAGGATTATCCAAGGGCAAGAACAAAAACTCAGCAAGGCTGGCAGGAAAAGGATGGCAAAAACTAACTACAAAATAAACACTAACCAAAAACCATACTGTGACGTGAAAACAAAGATGAGCAGCAACAAAACATGGAACACTAGAATACACTTACTATTAAACAGGAGCACGACAGAATCAGGAACAGTGGCCATGAAACACAACAGTAACAAACGCAAGGATCAACAAAGGAACCGAAACAATGAACCCACAACAAGGGTAGGGAACACGAACCAGATATAGGGGAAACAATTAACACTAGAGAGACAGCAGGGCAATTAGCAAAACAAGACGCACATGGGGTTAGACAACCAGGAAGGAAACACACAAGAAATAACTGAACACTAGGCAGAGTAACATAACAACCATAAAACTACACAAGGAACTAATACACAAGGAACATAACAATTAACAGGGGAACAAATCAAATCAAATCAAATGTATTTGTAAGGCCCGACAACACACGTTAATGTCCCCATGGGCCGGACACGTCTTCTTTAAACAAGTCAAGAAGAAACATAACAATAAGTCAAGAACAAAACAAGAACACCATAATGTCCAACAAATTTTAAATAAATGCAAAATGAATGAATGCAAACACTCCCAGACATACCTCACGCGAAGGTAAGGAAAAACTCACTGAAACCTAACAATAGGGGGAAAAATGCACAACAGGCAGTGTGGAGGAGAGAAACCTTAGAAGGGCCATTCAAGGGGGGATCTCCCTTCTTAGATGTCGGTGATAGTGTTGCAGACTGACAGTTGGTAAGCATGCACTCATGTGTGTAGTGAAACACAGATGAGTGCATGCAATAGCAACTGAACATTTTGAAAAATTTAAGATAGAGCTGATAGCGATGGCAACTGAACATTTTGAAAGATTAAAGATATAGCTGATAGCGAATTTATTTGAGGCACAGGTGCGGCGCAAAGAGGGTCGCATCCTCCCCGTCTTAATCACGGGACGTTCAACACTCCGGTTATCGCTCCGAGACAGCAGGAGACAGGGAGATAGGGGGCGGCGCAGAGAGGGTCGCAACCTCCCCGACATCATCACGGGACATCCAGCACTCCGGTCATCACGACGAGACAGCCGGAGACAGGGAGACAGGAGGGCACAAGTACAAGAGACAAAGAACAAGAGACAAAGTAGCAGGGGAAGTGTAACTGAGGGGTACAATTCCCTGACTGTATTGTTAGATATGATATTTAATACCACTACCTCATGTACTTTAACTTCTGGCCACCCAGTACAAGATATAAGTATGATGAACACTTTCCCACCTGATGAAACGAACCAACACAAATGTACCAAATCGAAGGTTTAATACAGCAAAGGGTGTATACAACGATCACCTAATTACATTTATGATTTGAAATATGGAATATGCACTTTTATGGCAAATGAGTATTCGTAGGTAAATCAACATTGAATGTCCAATCTCTGGTTGCGCAGGGAGTAAGTATACAACCTGGAATATTTAGGAAAACGATAGCGATGGTACTTAAATGATTATAGCTGGATACACTAAGGGGGGGGGGGGTCCCGCTGGTTGTAAGACAGTAGGAGGGGGGGGTTAGAGAAGCCGCTGGCGGTATCCCATCTGGCCGACGGTGTCTTGGGAGAATCCAAAGTCTTGGACACGGTGCCCACAGAACCTCGGACCGCAGACGAATACAGCTGGACCCTCTGTGGAACGGTATCTGCCGGTCCACAACGGAGAGACGTGAGGCGACCTCACGTGTAGAGCGCCGTCTCACCTGGAGTCCTCTCCGGGGGGTAATTCCAACACTCAGCAGTGTTGGCCTTTATCCATGGAATAATCAAAGCACACAAAGCATAATCCAAGCCGTGTGGAAGGCTCGCCGTCGTCCGGGTAGAGTAATCCAATATACAGGTCCAGTCGCTCTTGGCCCGGAGCTCCTCGGATGCAATCACCACTAGGGGTCTGACCAGCCGGGTTAAGCGTCCAGATAACGTCAGGAACGATGGGGGTACTGATAACTGTAGAACTCTAAACGAACGATGCACCATACATAAATAGACTATTATTAGCTTAATAGAATACGTCCAACTCGACGGTATGGTGCCAAACTATGACCATTCAACTATTAATCTACACGATATCTCAATGCCTATTCTGGGCCAAGTAGGCCTTACTACACCGCACGTGCGTCGTGGGGAGGCTTTTGCGTCTGTCACTCTGTTGGAGGGTAAAGAACTGGACTAAAAGAAAGTTCTACTTTACTGGCGCCATATATATATGCGCTATGAACAAATAGTACCATTCGTATTTCGCCCGACATATTACTGCGCGGAACCGGGGGTTGCCTCGACATGTTAGGCGGCACGATTGAACTTGGACCTAGGGGTATGGCAACCTGGCGCCAGGTTCTCGTCCAATGGTAGAATGAAACTATTATGGGCTGTTTAGTAGAAACGGGGATATTCAATGCATATTGTACAAGGAATATACAGGGGATATCAAACAATATACAAATACAATTAAATATATATATATAAATAAATATACATATTCGGTTTAATCTGATCCTTCACACCTAATTAGCTAAGCAGAGACAGATTAACCGCACTGTCTACCACTCAAGGTCCGCTGTAAGGGTCAGTCAACTCACAAAGTCATAGGGTCATGGTCATCATCGATAGTATCTGGGAGTCGGGGCAGTTCTATGAGCCCCGCCATGGGACGTGTGTAAGTGCGCCCTTGGACGAGTACTTCAGCTGCTCGGACCTTGCCATCGGCACCGGTGATCACTTTGCTTACGCGGCCAGCCGGCCACATAGCTCTGGGCAGTGACTGATCAACAATCATGACGACTGTTCCTTCTGTCAAATTGTCTCTCTCTTTTACCCACTTCTGGCGGGTCTGTAGAGACGGTAGGTAGTGAAGTAGGAAGCTGCTCCAAAACTTGTCAGCTAGTACTTGGCTGTACCTCCACATTCTTCGGCCGTTCGCTTCTTCAGGCCTGTACATTGTCTGGGGTAGCGTGGGGTCCAGCCGCACCATTAGGAGTGTGTTGGGGGTGACTGGGTCGACATCTGCTACATCACTGGAGACGTAACCGATGGGCTTTGAGTTCAATACTCCCTCGATCTCCGTGAGGACTGTCATTAGGACTTCCTCTGCCACAGTCTGGGCTCCGAGTACGGCGTACAGGGCTGTCTTTATAGAACGTACTTCTCGTTCCCAGGTTCCACCGAAGTGGGGTGCGTTCGGGGGATTAAACTGGAAGTCAATCTGGGCTGGAGCGAGGTGGGTCTTAAGTTCTGGGCTCATAGCTTGGAAGCTCTCTCTCAGCTCTCTTTCTCCGCCTTTGAAGTTGGTCCCGTGATCAGACAACAATGTAGACGGTTTCCCTTTCCGTGATGTGAATCTCCGGAAGGCCATAAGGAATGAGTCTGTGCTCATGGTCGGAAGGAGCTCGATATGTATCGCTCTGGTGGTCATGCATTTGAATACAATACCCCACCGCTTCTCGGTGCCTCTTCCTCTCTTTATATACAACGGGCCAAAGCAGTCCATGCCTGTGGAGTGGAATGGCTTGTCGTCGATTCGGAGGCGACAGGGGGGTAAGTCAGCCATCCGTGGTATGCTGGGCTGCGCGCGCCACTTGCGGCAGTCTAGACAGGTTCGCTGGAAGCGCCGTACTGCTTCTCTCCCTTGCAATATCCAATAACGACGTCTGATCTCCGCGAAGACTCTCTCTGCTCCTGCATGGTGTACATCCTCGTCGTATTTCTTTATGATCAGCTCTGTGACCTTGTGTCGGCTGTTCAAGACGATCGGGTGCTTAATGTCATCTGGTAGATCGGGGGCTCTCCGCAGGCGACCACCCACTCTGATGAGATTATGTGCGTCACTCTCTGGTGCCAGGTGAATCAGTCTGCTGTCTGATGGGACGGGGTTTCCTCCCTGTAGACAGTCTAGCTCATCGGGGAACGAGTCTCTCTGGGCTCGTTGTAGTAGAAGAAGTTCTGCTTCTTCGTAGTCAGCTGCTGACATGTCAGTGGTGGACTGAATCTCTGGGTGGTGCCGCAGGAATGTTCTTTGTTGCGCACTCTCTAGGGTAATGCAGTCATCTATGTTGGGGTCTGTGGAGGCGACAGTGCTCAGTCCACAGAACATAGGCTTCTTGTTCTCAGCCTCCTCGTTACTTGCTTCCCTCGGGGTGGGCGTAGGCCAATCTCCTTCCGGGAGCTTGAGGAATGCTGGTCCGTCACTGTAGATGTTGCGACGGGTTAGGTCATCCAGGGACATTCCCCGGGTGATGACGTCAGCTGGGTTGTGTTTGGTGTCCACATACCGCCAGCTTGCTTCTTCTGTTAATTCTTGAATCTCTGAGACTCTGACTCCCACGAAGACTTTGTATCTGCATGAATCAGACTTAATCCATGTGAGTACTGTCGTGGAATCTGACCACAAGATTGTTCTATGCACCGGAATGGTGAGTTCACGTTGGATTAACGTGGCTAGATGCGCTCCTGCGAGGGCTGCGCAGAGCTCTAGACGTGGGATAGATTGTTGCTTACGTGGGGCTATCCTTGAGCGGGCCAGGATGAAAGCAGTGTGTATCTTTCCCCCCATCTCTTGGGCACGCAAATAGGCAACCGATCCGTAGGCTACTTCGGAGGCGTCGCTGAAGACGTGTAGCTCAATCTCGCATGTCTCTGGCCTCACTGTGGATGGGAAGTAGCTGCGGCGTATATTGACACCTGGGAGTGAGCGGAGTTCCGTCTCCCACTCTCTCCATGTTGAGGCAAGGTGTGCGTGTATTGGGTCGTCCCAGCCCTGGTCCTTGTCCCATAGTGCTCGTACAATCATCTTTGCCCTGGTGGTGTAAGGTAGAATACATCCCAACGGGTCATATTGTCTGGCGAGTGTTCTGTACACACTCCGTCTGGTGGTCGGTATCGCCGCCGACCTTCCCTGCTCTGGAGCCAAGGGTTTGTGTCTATAGTGGAGCGAGTCTGTTTTGAAGCGCCAGACTAATCCTAGTGTCATTTCTTGGGCTTCTCCTGGGATTGTCGCCATCCAGGTCTCGCTGCTGGCAGCCTTGTCCGCGGAGGAGAGGCTGCGCAATACGTGCGGGTCACTGCTGGCCCACTGCCTGAGATCAAAGCCCCCTTTGATTAGGGAGGCGCGTAACTTGATCAGGAGAGCCTCGGCTTCTTCTTGAGTCGAGACGCTTTGTAAACAGTTGTCCACGTAGAAACTGTTCTTCACACTGTGTTGGACCTCTTCATCTGCTGCTGGGTCCTCTGTGACGTGTTTCTGTAGTGCAAATGTAGCACAGCACGGGCTGCATGTGGTTCCGAAGGGGAGTACTTCCCACTGGTAGATGGATGGGTTCTCATCTCCGATCTTCTCTCTCCATAGGAACCGTAGCAGAGGCTTGTCCTCCTCTACTAGTCTCACCTGCAAGAACATCCCTTTGATATCCCCGCTTATAGCCACCTTGTCCTGGCGGAAGCGCAGTAGCACGCCTAGTAGGGAGGGGCCGAGTGTGGGGCCGGGCAAGAGCTCTTTATTCAGATTTTGGGATCCGATCTGGTAGCTGCAGTTAAACACAATGCGATCCTTGCCGTTGTGATGTACCTTGTGATGCGGCACGTACCATGATTCGGTCGTCTGATCGGCCTCTTTAATGTCAATCTTTGTTACGTGTCCCGCTGTGATTAGCTTCTCAATCCCAGCTCGGTACACACTCTCTTGAGCGGGGTCTTTGGCTAGGCGCCGCTCTGTGTTCAGTAGATAGCGCTCCGTGGCGTCTTTCTTTGCGTGAAAGGTGGGCATTCCCTCTCGCCTCAGGAACGGAGTTGCGTATCTCATCACTCCGCCGACTGTGACTCTCTTTGTCCCCTGCTCGAGTAGGTTGATGGCGTAAATGTCTTCTTTAGAGCGAATGTCTTTCTTTTCGTTCTTAAAGGGCATTGTCTCTAGGGTCCATAGCCTCTCGACATGCTGCAGGAGAGTGGTGTCTTCTTCTGTCGTTCTGGAGTGGAAGCAGCTAGTGGCTGCTGTTCGGTTGAGAGATTTAGCGAGGGGGCCTTGTAATGTCCATCCTAGGCGGGTCTCGACTGCTGCAGGACAGCCTCGGGGGCCTGTATGGACCCGGTCAATCGGGACTATGAGTTCTGCATGGTCGGAGCCTATCAACAGGGTCGGGGTAGCGCCGTCTATGAGCGGGATAGGTAATTGGCGCAGGTGCACATATTTATCCATCAACTTGGTGACAGGGTAGGTGTACTGCGAGAGTCCTATTTCTTGGCTGGTGAAAGCATTTGTGATCTTGTACCGTCGCTCTGGCTGCCCGTTGGCTGCGATGGTGAAGGAGACATTCTCGCCCTTTATCGTCTTTAAATCTCTTCTTATTGTCCGAATCGTCATTTCGTTCTTGCTCCCCCGCAGTCCCAGCTGGGTCGCAGCGGAGGCGAGCAGAAGGGTCTTCTCTGACCCGTCATCAAGGACGGCGTAAGTGTCCATGACTTTATCTTGGTAGCTCAATGTCACACGGACTACCTTTAAGAGCACTTGAGCTCCGTTGCTGCTGGCTGGGTCAATGTACATGACACTTGCCTTGGTGCCGCTCCGTGGTGCAGGTATAGGCCGTCTTCCGTTACTATCGTGTAGTATATCTAGATGGGCTCCATCTCACCGGCTGCACCTTTTCTTTAGGCGGCATTCGGCTGCCATGTGGGGCCGCGCACATCGATAACAGCGCCGGTCGGACTTTATCCATTGACTCACTTCTTCTGCATTCATCTTTGTGAATGAGTCACATTGTGACAGCCAGTGTTCTTTCTCACAGTAGGGACACGCTATCTTCCACTTCTCTTTTCTCGAGGGGGTGCTGTGACTCTGCTCGGTACTGACTCTGATTGGTGCATGACAGTCACCGATCTTCTTCCATCATTTATTCTCCTGGGTCCCTCTCTGGAGCTTGGCGTGCTCCGCCCGAAGGTGTCCAGTCGTAAGCTGCTGACTTCTCTCGCCAGGAAGTCGGCCAGATCAAGGAGGGATGGCTCGGGGCCGTCGGGGTCGCGGTAGTCCCTCTGCCGCCGAAAGCGCTCCTGTCTTGCGGGTGGCAGCTTCTCCAAAATCCTCTCAACGTTAGAGTTGGCGTATAGCTCATGCATGCCCTTCTCCCGTTGAGCTCCCAGCATCCCCACCAGGGACTGCACTTTGATTGACAGGTCGTCTAGTGAGCGATTGTCTGTGGCTGGGGGTAGGCGGTCAATATGCCTTATCTCCTGGATTACGTAATCCCATATACGTCCATATCTCTGATCCAGCGCTGCAAGGGCCGCTGTGTATGGGGTCGAGGAGGTAGCATAGGCTAGCGCTATATTGTGCGCTCGCGGTACTTTCAGGTGCTTCAGTAATATTGCATACTTGTGGCGTTCATCAGCGACATCCACCATCATTGTCTCTAAGCACATCCGGAGCTCCGTGTACTGTGCTCGACTCTCATAGGCGAAGTCTGGGAATGACGGTGTGGCGTTGTATGACGCCGTGGATGGCTGATACATCAGCGAGCGTTGGGGGAGAGACCTCCTGGGCGAGTCCCCTCTTGCGCCTCGCTGTGGGCTGGTACTGGCAGGGTACCATGGCCCGCTGGTCCAGGTACTGTTCCTCGGGGCTGGTCGTGCGTCGTGCTCACCCGTGAATAGAGTCGGGGGTCTGTAGCGCAGCGCCGTGGGGGTATAGCCTGGACTGTATGGGACCTCCTGGTCCGGTGGAGTACTGTGCTGTCGTCGGGCTTGGTTCTCCTCTTCTCCCTCTTCCTCCTCTATCAAATCTTCCAGATCCTGTAATCGTTTATTTAGCTTCTCCGCAGTGTATGCCGCTCCTTCCTTGTAGCTGGGTCTCGCTTGGACCGGTATGGGAAGGGGGTCTGCGGGGGGTCTAGACTCGGTCTGTTGGTCAAGTTCAGGGTCGCTTGCTCGTTGCGGTGACGCTGCTCTTGACTGTTGTCTCGACGAGTTCCTTGAGCCCCTGGCGGAGGGAGAGGGAGTTGTCCTTTTGATCAGCTGCTCTATTAGTTGCGCTTGTAGTCTGTCGCGCTCTGCGTCTCTTTGGGCACCGGCAGCGGTGCGCTGGGCTTCGGCGGCGGCGCGCTCTGCTTCTCTTTGGGCACCGGCAGCGGCGCGCTGGGCGTCGGCCCGGTCTCTTGCCATATTCTCTTCCATCTGGAAGCGTCTCATCTCCAGATGAGTGCGCTGTTCTTCGCTCCGTTGCTGCGCTTGGAGGTGTTCGCGCTCGCCAAGCATCTGTGCTTGGAGACGATCGCGCTCGGCAGAGGCTGTCAGGCTGACGAGGAACGCCTGTTGTAGTATCCTCTCCGCTTCGTTGGGGGAAGGCGGTAGTGGAGGTGAGCCGCTCCTGCGTGAGCCGCTCCTGGGGGTACTCGTTGGGGAGTCCTGGAGCTCTAGTTCCTCGGCGCTCTCCTCCTCTTCTTCCGTGCAGAGTTCTCTCTCTGTAGGGTTGTCTTCCTCCCGGGGCTTGTCGGGGACTACTTCTTGAGTAGTGGCGGGGGGTAAAGGCATGTCAATTCCCTTCTGGTCCCCACCGTGAGCTTGGTCAGTTACATTAGGACCTACTAGGGGCTCTGTGGTCGGGGAAACCTGCTCGTTAAGGTCAGACATAATTTTACTTTCTACTTTTACCGCGTTTACCGTTTGTCAAAGGCTAGGTAGTTGACTGACAGTGTAAGCCTCTAAGTACTGAGGTGTCTGTCGTCTGCGCCGCGGGCGTTCTAGGTTAGGAGGATCGTTTCGTGGAGTGTTCATCATAGGCCATTTCGATATTAATAACACTATATTAATATTACACTAGTTACCATCCGGCTCGAAGGACCAATTGTAACTGAGGGGTACAATTCCCTGACTGTATTGTTAGATATGATATTTAATACCACTACCTCATGTACTTTAACTTCTGGCCACCCAGTACAAGATATAAGTATGATGAACACTTTCCCACCTGATGAAACGAACCAACACAAATGTACCAAATCGAAGGTTTAATACAGCAAAGGGTGTATACAACGATCACTTAATTACATTTATGATTTGAAATATGGAATATGCACTTTTATGGCAAATGAGTATTCGTAGGTAAATCAACATTGAATGTCCAATCTCTGGTTGCGCAGGGAGTAAGTATACAACCTGGAATATTTAGGAAAACGATAGCGATGGTACTCCGCTATGGTACTATATTATAGCTGGATACACTAAGGGGGGGGGGGGTCCCGCTGGTTGTAAGACAGTAGGAGGGGGGGGTTAGAGAAGCCGCTGGCGGTATCCCATCTGGCCGACGGTGTCTTGGGAGAATCCAAAGTCTTGGACACGGTGCCCACAGAACCTCGGACCGCAGACGAATACAGCTGGACCCTCTGTGGAACGGTATCTGCCGGTCCACAACGGAGAGACGTGAGGCGACCTCACGTGTAGAGCGCCGTCTCACCTGGAGTCCTCTCCGGGGGGTAATTCCAACACTCAGCAGTGTTGGCCTTTATCCATGGAATAATCAAAGCACACAAAGCATAATCCAAGCTGTGTGGAAGGCTCGCCGTCGTCCGGGTAGAGTAATCCAATATACAGGTCCAGTCGCTCTTGGCCCGGAGCTCCTCGGATGCAATCACCACTAGGGGTCTGACCAGCCTGGTTAAGCGTCCAGATAACGTCAGGAACGATGGGGGTACTGATAACTGTAGAACTCTAAACGAACGATGCACCATACATAAATAGACTATTATTAGCTTAATAGAATACGTCCAACTCGACGGTATGGTGCCAAACTATGACCATTCAACTATTAATCTACACGATATCTCAATGCCTATTCTGGGCCAAGTAGGCCTTACTACACCGCACGTGCGTCGTGGGGAGGCTTTTCCGTCTGTCACTCTGTTGGAGGGTAAAGAACTGGACTAAAAGAAAGTTCTACTTTACTGGCGCCATATATATATGCGCTATGAACAAATAGTACCATTCGTATTTCGCCCGACATATTACTGGGCGGAACCGGGGGTTGCCTCGACATGTTAGGCGGCACGATTGAACTTGGACCTAGGGGTATGGCAACCTGGCGCCAGGTTCTTGTCCAATGGTAGAATGAAACTATTATGGGCTGTTTAGTAGAAACGGGGATATTCAATGCATATTGTACAAGGAATATACAGGGGATATCAAACAATATACAAATACAATTAAATATATATATATAAATAAATATACATATTCGGTTTAATCTGATCCTTCACACCTAATTAGCTAAGCAGAGACAGATTAACCGCACTGTCTACCACTCAAGGTCCGCTGTAAGGGTCAGTCAACTCACAAAGTCATAGGGTCATGGTCGGTTTAATCTGATCCTTCACAACAGGAAGCGTGCCGAATCTGGGTTTAACATGATTTGTGGAGCTCCCTCTGGTGTTGCTGTGGTATTCACTGACCTTCTGGAAGTATTTTGACATGTACATGGGTACCTCAGTGGTGTAGTGTATCTTGTAGACCAGGCCCATTGCAAGTTGCTGTACTCTGTCGTCTACTCTAAGCCATCCTAGGTTGTCAAAGTGGGCAGGGGTGAGGTGGGTTCTAGTAGTAAGGTCAAGCAGTAGTCTGACCAGTTTGTTTTGTGATGTTTATAATTTTGTTTTACCCAGGTGTAATGCTAGTTTGTTATCAGTGAGCCAGGTGCAGATTCTGCCGAGTTCTGAGCTGAGGGTTTTTTCAACCTGCAACTTGTTCCTGTCAGAGACCAGCAGGGCTGAGTCGTCCGCGAACAGGAACAAGTTGTAGTCACAAGCTGACGACATGTCATTTGCATAAATTAGGAACAGTAACAGTCCTAGTATGCTTCCTTGTGGAACACCACAGCTCACTGTGAGGGGGGGGGGGGGGGGTAGAGTACTATTTACCTTTACCATCTGTTCTCTCCCCTCCAGGTAGGATTGCATACAGCTCACTGATAGACCAATCAAAACCAATTGCTTCTAGCTTGTCAATCAGAATGGAGTGATTGACAGTGTCGAAGGCCTTTTTTAGGTCCAGCATGACCAATGCTGGATGTGGTTGTTCAAATAGAGAAGGCATGTAATTACCAATTACCATTGTAGTAATTATTGTTACTTGGAAACATAAAAATCCTTATGCTGACTTAGATAGAGAAATAATAAAACATGACTGGCCATGGATCAAATTGTACAGGGAAACACTTTGACCATAGGCTGATTCTATTTTAATCTAATTTACATTATATTTAAATTTGACTTTGATTCAATTTAATTTACATTTGAGTACAATCCTAAGGCCCACTGACCTACTGATCCCAAACTCAGTTTCTGAATAATTCTGTACTATTATAGTTTCAGAATGGCACTTAACCCTTTAACTACCACACTACCAAAGGGTTAACTCTTTCACTGCAACAATACAGATTGTTATCCCTTACACTGCCACATGACAAAGGGTTAACCTTTTCACTACCACACTACAGAAGGTTAACCCTTTCACTACCACACTTAAGACTGCCTACCCGTCCAACCTTTAGGTCTAATGAGAGGTATTACTGTTCGGATCTTTCAAAAATGTTCTATTTGAATCCCTCCGAAAGGGCTGACAGGCACCACACAATGGATGACTCAATGGTTAGTCATTAGAGTTTGTTTATTTAAACAAACTAGTTGAGATGTTTTCTCCACAATACAACCTTTATAATTCCCACAGTTGACCATAGGCTTACCATAGGTCAAAAACCTGTGAAACAGAACAAATGCAGTGCATACACATTAATCATAATATTAATATACAACAATTAATTGACAATTACTGCAACAGTTTCAGAATGGCCAATTATTTTCAGTTTCCAAACTGTTCCAGGGCCCTCATTCATCAACGTGTTCTACGCACAGATTTGTGCTTACCCTGTGCGTACGATCATTTCTAAGCAAAGAGTGGGATTCATCCATTTCAACTTGAACTTAGGCTTGTTCAAGATGGATTTCGGTTTGCCTCGACTAGTAGACGAGAGTAGCCGAGTGAAGCCGGGGGAGGAGTTAAGAGGGCGGACACTGCCGATTTCACGAGAGCCTCTCGCCTAGTCTCGCATGCCAGATACGCTTTCACGTCACCACCACACACACATTACACACCTGTCCAGCTCATTATAATGCGATGGCAAAATTAGATCAGATTCAAATGTACAGCACACCATATACTGCTATAGTGGAATATACTATTCATATACCATCAAGTTCAAGTTTCAAGTGTCTTTAATAGTTGTCATACAGAAGTACAGAATACTTTCATACAAAATGCTTCTTACTGTTACGCTCCAGAGACTGTGCTAGACAAGATAGTATCAAATAATATAGTATAGCATGTAATTTTAGAAGAAGAAAATGAGGTCACAGTGTTCGGTATAGACATATGTACAATGTTCTGAGTTACCATATAATATACAATACTATGCAGTGTACTAATGTACAGTACTATATAGTGCAAAGCAGAAATGGGATGAGGTACAATTTAGGTACAATTTACAGTAAGGTGTACGAGTTGTAGTGCAATCCTTCATCAATAAATATAAAGTGTGGGGAGTGGGTGCTACAGTGTGTTTGTTTAAAGTGGGTGTGTGCTATAAAGTGTGTGGAGTGGGTGCTACAGTGTGTTTGTTTAAAGTGAGTGTGTGCGTGTGGATGTGTGTGCTATGTGCGTTTGGTGGTTGTTGTTGTGTAGTGTTCATTCATTGTTCGTTTAGCAGCCTGATGGCCTGGGGATAGAAGCTTCTTCTGAGTCTTTCTGTGCTCGCCTTGAGACTCCGGTATCGCTTGCCTGACCGCAGCAGTTCAAAGAGGCAGTTGTTCGGGTGCCTGGAGTCTTTAATGATTCTCTTCGCCTTGCCCTTGCAACGCTTGTTGTAAATGTTCTGGAGGGTGGGGAGCCCCCCTCCAATTGTGCGTTCGGCTGAACGTGTCACTCTTTGTAGTCTGCTTCGGTCTTGTGCAGTGCTATTCCCAAACCAGGAGGTGATGTTGCCGGTCAAGATGCTCTCTATTGTACATGAGTAGAAGTTCTTAAGGATCTTCTGACTGACTTGGAACTTCCTTAGGCGCCTGAGGAAGTAGAGGCGTTGTCGTGTTTTCTTCACAACACTGTCAATGTGTGTGGTCCATGTCAAATCCTCGGATATGTAGGCTCCGCGGTACTTAAAGCTGTTGACTCTCTCAACCGGTGCCCCGTCGATGCTGAGGGGGCTGTAGTCCTTGACCCCCGACCTCCTGAAGTCCACAATCATCTCCTTTGTTTTGCTGACGTTCAGGGAGAGGCTGTTTTCCTGGCACCATCCCGCCAGGACCTTGACCTCTTCCAGGTAGGCCCTCTCGTCGTTGGCAGAGATCAGGCCCACCATCACTGTGTCGTCAGCAAATTTGAGGATTGTATTGCTACTCCGCTGAGCCACACAGTCGTGTGTGTACAGGGAGTAGAGGAGGGGACTCAGAACACAGCCCTGGGGGGCCCCTATGTTGAGGGTGATGGATGAGGAGGTGCAGTTGCCTGCTCTCACCACCTGGGGTCTGCCAGTCAGGAAGTCCAAGACCCACTGGCAGAGGTCATAGTTCAAGCCCAGGTCCCTGAGCTTGGCTATGAGTATGGAGGGGACTATGGTATTGAATGCCGAGCTGTAGTCGATGAATAGCATTCTCACATAGTTCCCCTGCCTCTTGTCCAGGTGTGATGCTGCTGTGTGCAGCACATG
The DNA here is from genome assembly GCF_963971535.1 of Notolepis coatsorum. Lineage (NCBI taxonomy): Eukaryota > Metazoa > Chordata > Actinopteri > Aulopiformes > Paralepididae > Notolepis > Notolepis coatsorum. The sequence continues at coordinate 70,926,631 of NC_140173.1, forward strand.
GGCTATGGCGTCCTCCGTGGACCTGTTGGGGCGGTATGCAAATTGCAGGGGGTCCATGTTGATGGGGAGGGAGGAGCAGATGTAGCCCTTTACTAGCTTCTCAAAGCACTTCATGGCTATGGAGGTGAGAGCTACAGGGCGGTAGTCGTTGAGGCAAGCAGGCTTGGATTTTTTGGGTACAGGGATAATAGTGGACTTCTTCAGGCAGGTGGGGATGACAGCCTGTTCTAAGGACAGGTTAAATATGTCAGTGAATACTGGGGCCAGTTGGTCGGCACAGACTTTTAGGACGCGGCCGGGGATGCCGTCCGGACCTGCTGCCTTCCTGATATTCACTTTTTTAAAGGTCCGCCTCACTTCATGCTCTGTTACCCTGAACACTGCGCCTCCATCAGCAGCCGACCCCCCCCCCCCCCCATTGCCGTGGCTTGTGAGCTGGTGTTGTTATTACCAGCATCAAACCTTGCATAGAAGGTATTGAGGTCATTTGCTAAGGAGATGTCACTGTTCAGTTTGGGGGAGGCGCCTTTGTAGTCTGTCATCGTTTTGAGCCCCTGCCACATAGCTCTAGAGTCAGCTTGTTCAAACTGGAGTTCAATTTTATCCCTGTAGCGCCGTTTGGCCTCTGACACTGTCCTCCTTACGTTGTATCGCGCCACCTTGTGGTCATTCATGTTGCCTGCCACTAGGCCGTCGTTGTATGCTTTGGTGCGCTCTCTCAGAGCTTCACGGACGGATTTGTCTACCCAGGGTTTTTGATTTGGGTAAACTCTCATTTTGGTAGTGGGGATTGTTTCTTCCACCATAGTACAAACATAGTCCAGCACTGTTTCCGTGTAGACATTAATGTTATCTGTGTCGCGGAACACATTCCAGTCTGTGCAGTCAAACGCAGACCGGAGCGTCTCCTCTGACGTCAAATCCCATTTCTGCACCTCTCGCGAGACTACAGGAGTACTTTTGATTCTCTGTTTGTACATTGGTGAAAGAAAGATGTATACCATCTTGTTGCGCGCTCCTGGCCGCACGCACACACCACACTGCTGAATAATTCTGTTTTGCATCAATATATATGTATACTGTGTATATTGAGGCAAAACAGAATTATATATACAGTATTGAGGCAAAACAGACGACGCATGTGTGTATGTATGTGTGTGTGTGTGTGTCTGACAGCTTGAAGTTTATCATGATGATATGATGATAACGCATAACATAATAAAGTTTTCAATCAATCAATCAATCAATCAATCAATCAAACGTCTCATAACTCCCTGGCTGTCACGTGGCTGGTGACTGACAACCTTTCTGAGCCAATAGGCGCTTTGCCCGACCGTAGCAAGTCGCTTCCCAGCCGGGAGCAGCCGGCTGAGAGGTACTGTGGAGCCTCGCTCTGAAGGCTGTGCGCGGCTCGCTCCCGCGGGAGTTCCGCGCCTCGTCTCGTCAGATTTTCAGAGCAAGTCGGACAACATTCTAACCGTCATGCAACGCGTTTGGCGAGGCCGTAGTAAAACCTGCGCAGATCTGCGTCCGCCTATCCCATCTCGAACAAGCCTCTTGACTCCGTGCTTACGTCTACGCACAGGTCAGACCATGCGTACCTGGCGCCCAGTGGTAGAATATATTATTACAACAATGAAATGAGCTTCTGTGCATAATAACACTGGCATGTTCTGTACGAACCGTAGTTCATTATAGTTCATTGTAAAATAGCAACAGTAGTGTAATTATGGTCAAAACCCTATAAATAGCATTTGGAATAATAGATCTTTCTCTCAGAATGAATGCAGCATGGTTTATATAGCGTTATCGGAATATACGGGGTGTAGGCTACTGACTGACTGCGCTCCGCGTAGCTTGATTGATTGATTGATTGAAAAGTTTATTAACAGATTGCAGAATGGGTACAGTACAGTACAGCTCAGTACATACAATTGTTAATTGGGGATGCAGACCAGAGAAAGACTTTCGTCTTGTTTACATCAGGGTCCCCCATTTTCAATTCATCATAAATCATAAAGCTCAACTCGTTATTATTTTGCGCAGACCGCAGAAACACGGGAACGTTTTGATTATATTTAAAAGGCTTTACGTTAAACGAAACAAGTGGAATTTCGAAGCTGTAAGCAGAATACAAGTCATATGAATATAGTGTTCTTCCCCCTTTTTACTGTATAAGAAAGAATAGAAAACGCATTGCAATGACACCAGATAGTGGACAGACTATGTATATGATGGGATTCAAGTTCATGTATTGAAAGGCAGGCTACATCATACATGCAGTGAGATTCATTGTTCTTGTATATGCTCTCGTATTATTGTTTATATAGGCTACCCAATACTGACATCAAAATAGATTGTAGTATGCCTCTAGAAATCATATGCAGCAGGTAGAAAATTGACGGGAGATCCATCGCGATTTGGAATAAAATTTAGGAGAACTTTAATCCCTGGGTATTAATCAAACAACACGGGAAAAGGCAGTCATATTCCAGCGCGGTATTTATTAGTGTTTGCGCTGCCCAGGCAGCAATGGTTAATAGATATCATATCCGACATCACCGTAAGTGTACACGTCTGTCAGCCTGTCTCATGACACGCTTCCCTCGGCTTAGTCCATTTTTCCACATTTCATGGGTGTATTCCATTACCGTATATGGTTAATCGGGGCGTTTCTGGTATGCAAATACGTGAAAGTGTGCACGAGCCTCGGCGCAGAGCCAAGGTGGGATTCATCATGACAGGTGTGCGTAGAGCCTGCGTACGCACGTGTGATGAATCCCGACTTCCCTGTGCGTACACTGGTTCTACATTCCGTGCTTACGTGTGGAAATAGAACATGTTCTACGCACACATTGATGAATGAGGGCCCAGGTCTCTCAGATCCAAACTGACCCCAGCTGTAATCAGGTCAGAATAACAGCTAGTTATTAAACACAAAAGCTATTGTACTGGTTGTTATATATCGTATATGGCTATCGCGTCCCGCTCTTATCTCCTGGTACCTATTGTACCCCAATACGAACAACATAATGCACCCACACCTGATGGGGCCCCGCCCCTATGGAGGCGTAGCCTATATAACCATGGCTATATGCGGTCCCATTCTTCACTTCTCATGGAGACAGGGGCTGACACCCAGTTGATGGCTGAGCCTGGGTCTGTCCGTGAGAATGTTCCGTCGCGTGGTTCCTACGCCACATGTTGTGGGTGGGAGGAACCTGGTGTTACAGCTGCCACTAGCTACAGTGGTCAGCAGGGGGACTCGTTGCCTCTTCTGTTGAATGCTCAGCAGGGGTTACCCCGGCTTCGCCTTCGCCAGGCGGGGTATCGCGCTGTTGCCTCCCACTCCCGTCAAACCGGCAGTGGTCTGCAAAGGAGAGGCGAGCGTGATTTGAGTGGTAGCAATATCACTGCAGGGCTTCGGCGTGTAGGAGCACATGGGGTCCTCATGCCTTGCGTGTCTAGCTGCGGAACAACTCCTCAGCATGCGCTAGAGGGGTGTTCAGGGGGGGGGTGTGTGTCAACAAGTTTGATGACAGCTCCTCCCGTATCAAACCGGCCCTTTCTGTCGGGGTCCCCCCTTGGGTGCGTCGCACAGCGGGAGGGACCGGGCCAACTATCTACTGTTCCTTGCAACCCAGCGTCAGTTGACGGCGGGGGCACTGTGGGATTATGTTCACATATGGCGACAGGAATGCCGTCTGAATCGGTGGATGGAGAGAACGTTAGAAGAGGGGCTTGTTTTGCAGTTCGCACAATCCCATCCTCCGTTCTCAGGTTTGGTGCCGACCCTATTGTTAGGGTCAGACGCAGTGACAGCCCTGGCCGACGAGATCCAATCTCTGTTGGCGAAGCAGGCCGTCGTTGTGGTCCCGAGAGAGGACGCAATGTCAGGCGTCTACTCCCGTTATTTTCTGGTACCCAATAAAACAGGGGGGGTCAGACCTATACTGGATCTGTCCGCGTTCAATCAGTTGATTGTAATGAGACCATTCAGAATGTTGACCGTCAAACTCCTTCTGCTTGCTGTCAGGTGGGGAGACTGGTTCACCTCCATAGACCTGAAGGATGCGTATTTTCACATCCCCATTTACCCTCCTCGCAGGAAATTCCTACGGTTCCTGTTTCAGGGCGTAGCGTACGAGTACCAGAGGATGCCGTTCGGTTATTCTCTGGCTCCCTGCACATTCACCAAGTGCGTGGCGGCTGCTCTGGGGCCCTTACGTCGTCGGGGGATACGAGTTCTATTCTATCTCGACGACATTCTACTCCTCAGTCGTTCAGAGGAGGTTGCCAGGTCTCATACTCGGCTGGTGGTGGAATTCCTCACCATCCTGGGTTTTGCTGTGAATTGGAAGAAGAGTACCCCTCTTCCCAGTCAACAGGTGGAGTACTTGGGCTTGACGTTGAGGTCGAGGCCCATGATTGCAACCCTCTCGGAGCAGCGTCGGGGGGCTCTCCGTCACGCGCTCGGGGGTTTCCGTCTGGGAAGGACGGTTACGGCGCTGCAAGTGATGCGTCTGCTGGGCATTATGTCATCTGCTCACACGGTGGTTCCTCTTGGCCTCCTCTTCATGAGGAGGATACAGAGGTGGTTTCTCTCTTTGAGAATAGATCCGGTGAGGGACAAAGGGAAACGGTTGACGGTTCCTTTGTCGATATGGGGAGATCTCGCCCACTGGAGGAGGCTGGGTATCCTCACCATTGGGGTCCCCATAGGCAGCAGGGGCTCACACGTCACGGTCTTCACCGACGCCTCTCTCACGGGTTGGGGAGGGACGTGTCGGACCCATGCAGTGGGGGGCAGCTGGACAGGTCATGCTGGTCCGGCTACCCTGCATATCAATGTGTTGGAGTTGAAGGCGGTCCTCCTGGTCCTCAAACGGTTCGACCACCTGGTGGTAGGCGAACACATTTTGGTCAGGACGGACAGTATGACGGCGGCGGCGTATATCAACAGGCAGGGTGGGACCCGTTCCATCCGCCTGCTCCGGGCGGTGGTCGAACTGTTGCTATGGGCATCCCGCATGCTGCGCAGTCTGAGGGCGCTCCACATTCCTGGTACAGAGAATGTGGCGGCGGATATGATGTCTCGGGGCGGTCCTCGTCACGACGAGTGGGAACTCCGCCCCGACATAGTCAGACAGATCTGGGATCGGTTCGGGGAGGCCTCGGTAGATCTGTTTGCGTGCCGACGCTCTCACAAGTGCCCCTTGTGGTTCTCGCTCAGTCGGGCAGATCATCCCCCCTTGGGGGTGGATGCCTTCTCGACCTTTCCATGGCCGCCCGGTCTTCTGTACGCCTTTCCTCCTGTACAGCTGTTGAGTCAGCTGTTGGAGCGGATACGGAGGGAGCGCAGGACGGTGATCCTGGTCGCGCCGGACCGGGGCACGTCAGTGTGGTTCCCGGTCTTGATCCAGCTTCTGGTCGCTCCTCCTTGGGTCATTCCGTGGTCGGCGACGGCCCTCTCACAGCGCAACGGATTGCTGTTCCGGTCTCCGGTGTTGGGCCAACGCCTGGTGGTGTGGCTGGTGGGGGGATGAGTCTGGAGAGGATGGACCCCTCGGTGGTTGATACCATCCGGTGTGCGCATGCTCCCTCCACTGTCGCGGTTTACGCGGGCAGATGGCGTGCGTTCCAAGAGTGGTGTAAGGGGAGGGCTGGGACCCAGTCTCCTGCCCCCATGGATGCTGTCCTGAGTTATCTCCAGTCTCTTCTTGATAGACTGTCGGCTTCGACGGTGAGGTAATATGCGGCAGCTATATCCTCCTATCATGAGGGTATTGAGGGGACTGTTTTGTTCAGCCACCCTCTTGTGAAGCGTTTCCTGCTTGGCGCTCGACGCGTTAAGCCGGTGCAACGCTCCTTGGCTCCGACTTGGGATCTTCAATTGGTCCTCGGTCGGTTGTCCTTGGCCCCGTTTGAGCCGGTCGAGCAGGCGCCGTTGGGACAGCTGTCTTTCAAGACCGCGTTCCTGCTGGCTGTCACTTCCGCTAAACGCGTAGGTGAGCTCTGTGCTCTCTCGGTACTGTCTTTTCGGGCCGATTGCGGTGCCACTCTGCGACCTAATCCTGCTTTCGTGCCTAAAAATATCCGGAGTTCCTTCCGCTCCCGGGATATTGTGGTTCAGGCGTTTCGTCCTCCTCCTCACGACAGTGAGTTGGATGCGGCCCTTCACCTGTCATGTCCAGTCCGTGCTTGGGGATTTACCTCAGCCGTACTCAGGACCTCAGGGTTACCGACCAGCTTTTTGTCTGTTACGGTGGATCTCGTGCTGGTAAGGCACTGTCAAAGCAGCGCCTGTCCCATTGGTTGTGCGAGGGCATTACCCTCTGCTACACATTGGCTGGGCAGGATCCCCCTGGGGGCATCAGGGCACACTCCACTCGTGGGGTGGCTGCCTCTGCCGCTCTCCTGGGTGGGGCCTCGGTGGAGGACATCTGTGCTGCAGCTTCATGGTCCTCCCCGGGCCCCTTTGTAAGGTTTTACCTCATGGACATGACCGGGGGTTCTGTCTCCCAGGCGGTTCTGGGGTCTGTGGCCTTTCCTGCTTCCCGTCCTTTGGTAGGGTAGCAGGAGTGTGTGGGTATGGGCCACAGTGTGTTGAGTCACACGTGGTTCCGCCTGTGCGGTGTGTTCAAGGGGTTCTGGTTCCTTCTTGTTCGCATTCAGGTGGAGTTGACTGCGCCCCCCCCCTTCATTAGGAAGGATGGGGTGACAGGGCTCCCCGCGCCCCTTGATGTGGGCTTACGGGTCCTTAGGGGGTACATCTGTCGGGCCTCGCGTCCGCTCTAACCCATATCTCATAAGGCTAAGAGCGGGACGCGATAGCCATATACGATATATAACGATAGGTTATGTATATAACCTAGTTATATTAGTATTGGCTGAGCGTCCCGCTCTACGCGGCCCTGAGTTCCCTTTTGAGGGATCTTTTGCTGGAACGGGATTTGGCGAGGAAGAGCGCTTGGTGACCATAGCCATGGTTATATAGGCTACGCCTCCATAGGGGCGGGGCCCCCATCAGGTGTGGGTGCATTAAGTTGTTCGTATTGGGGTACAATAGGTACCAGGAGATAAGGGGTATCTCATAAGGCTAGAGCGGGACGCTCAGCCCAATACTAATATAACTAGGTTATATACATAACCTATCGTTAATCTACCTCCAACCAAATGCCTTACCCTAAAACACACAACACAGACATATGCATGCATGCACACACAGCACACACACACACACACACACACACACACACACACACACACACACACACACACACACACACACACACACACACACACACACACACACATAATAGACTGTCTGGGGATTATTTGAATAATCATGAATAATGCATGAGTGTCTCCCCTCCCCCTGGCTCTCACCACTCCTTCTTATTGGCTTTGGCACGCCGCCGCCACTCATTCACCTCTGTCAGATTGTCTGTCTGTTTGGTCCGTCTGTCTGCCTGCCTGCCTGCTCATCCATCTGTCCTGTCTGTCTGTCTGTCTGTCTGTCTGTCTGTCTGTCTGTCTGTCTGTCTGTCTGTCTGTCTGTCTGTCTGTCTGTCTGTCCTGTCTGTCTGTCTAGTCTGTCTGTCTGTCTGTCTGTCTGTCTGTCTGTCTGTCTGTTCTGTCTGTCTGTCTGTCTGTCTGCTGTCTGTCTGTCTGTCTGTCTGTCTAGTCGTCTGTCTGTCTGTCTGGTCTGTGTCTGTCTGTCTGTCAGTCTGTCTGTCTGTCTGTCTGTCTGTCTGTCGTCTGTCTGTCTGTCTGTCGTCTGTCTGTCTGTATGTCTGTATGTCTGTCTGTCTGTCTGTCTG